>NC_060184.1:59350447-59657947 GCF_021184085.1 Oncorhynchus gorbuscha
AGAAACCGCAAATCACTTCCTCATCCTAGTTGTGTAGTGGGGGGGGGGGGGGGGGGGGGCGCGGAAAAACATGAACAAAGGCTCCAGAAAGGTTTCACATGATTTCACATGAAGTATTGTGGTTTTTCCATAAAGGTTTACATGACTACTGCCATATTCGGCCTACTGCCATAATCAGTTAAATATATAATTATTATGCATGTAAACATACTCAATGAGTGGCAATCAGCATTGACATTCTGCCATGGCATTTCAACCCACACACACACATGAACACTGACATTATCCGCATCTGTGTTGTCGCAGAATTACAAATTACAACATTATGGACTGTGTGTGTGTGTGTGTGTGTGTGTGTGTGTGTGTGTGTGTGTGTGTGTGTGTGTGTGTGTGTGTGTGTGTGTGTGTGTGTGTGTGTGTGTGTGTGTGTGTGTGTGTGTGTGTGTGTGTGTGTGTGTGTGTGTTTGGGTGCGTCTGTTTATCCCCCTAGCTCATTGTGTGAGGTTTAAGTTGAGACGGCCTAGTTCTTTAGTAAGGGTTATGAGTTAATGCTCTCTGAGCTTTAGCCAGACCACACGGTTAGTGAGGTTGATGCTTTATGTCTCAAGTCTATTGGGCTGGGATTCCCAATCAGTCAATATCCTGTTTATCGAGGTTCCCACATGATTGGACGTACCTAATACAGCTTTTTATCCCCCGTGTTGACACATCTTTTGTGTCAGTTGTCGATTTGTCGTTTCCATGTGGATACTATAAACTATAAACAATGTAGACCTTATTTCCAATTGAATTTTTAAATTAGTTTAGATGACTCAGTTTTGAGACCCTGTTGAGGAATATTCTCTCTCCCCTGAGCTTCTCTCTCTCTCTCTCTCTCTCTCTCTCTCTCTCTCTCTCTCTCTCTCTCTCTCGCTCTCTCGCTCTCTCTCTCTCTCTCTCTCTCTCTCTCTCTCTCTCTCTCTCTCTCTCTCTCTCTCTCTCTCTCTCTCTCTCTCTCTCTCTCTCTCTCTCGCTCTCTGTCTCTCTCTCTCTCTCTATTCAATTGCTCTCCTATCTCTATATTATTTTCTACTTCTTTCATTAATGAGCGTTGCATAATGACGTTAATGAGTTCATTAAGTAGGTAAATACTTAGCATCGCATTTTCCCCCGCCACCTTGTTATCACCCTCTCTCCCTTCTTCTCTCTATCTACATGTTTTTCTCTCTGCTTTCCCCCCTCCCTTTTCACCCTCATCTATGTATCTATCTATCACGCTTTCTCGCTCTTTCCCTCAGTCTCTCGCTCTGTCTCTCAGTCTCTCAGTCTGTCTCTCAGTCTCTCAGTCTGTCTCTCAGTCTCTCAGTCTGTCTCTCAGTCTCTCAGTCTGTCCCTCAGTCTCTCGCTCTGTCTCTCAGTCTCTCGCTCTGTCCCTCAGTCTCTCGCTGTCTCTCAGTCTCTCGCTCTGTCCCTCAGTCTCTCTCTCTGTCTCTCGCTCTGTCTCTCAGTCTCTCGCTCTGTCTCTCAGTCTGTCTCTCTCTCTGTCTCCTCATGCATCACAGTGTTATCTCCCTAATTGAGTGGTTAAATGAATCAGAGAGAACAGTCCTTGTTATGCTACTCTATGAGAAGCAGAATGATGAACGTCTACTCCCTGAGTTCTCGCTCCCTCCCCCTCTCCCTCCATCTTTTTCTCTCCCTCCCTTTATCTCTCATTCTCTCCGAACCTCTTTCTCCATTCATATGTGCTTGAAAAGGCACAAGCCTCAATGGAGTTTAGGTGGAAAGCTCATTGGTTTCGAATCCCTACTTGTGTTGGACATACTCTTTCAGGCCACAAATTCCTAAAATAAATGTTTATCCTATTTGTGTGTATCAGATCTATATTGCCAAATGTGGCAATGAACATAGGAGTTGGCAAGGCAGCACAAGCAGATCTGGGACCAGGTTGAGTGCTTTTGTCGGTCATCCCTGTGGATGTACTGGGGCTGTGTGTGTGTGTGTTGGTCATCCCTGTCGAGGTGAGAGGTCCTTCTCTCCCAGCATGAATAATCATCTCTAAATCCAATTAGTGTAAGGGGTTAAAGCAGATTATAAAACGGGTTAATTGAATCCAGGATGCTGATTGGTTGATAGCAGGGAGTTAGTCACAATAATCCCTGCAAAATGCCATAATGCCACAATTCCATTTCAAGTATCAATGCACATCCACTGTCCCTCAGCCCAGGAAGGCATTCATAAACTCCCCCTGAAAGAAAGCATCTATACATTATTTCCCATGCTTCTTGCCTAGCATTTGGTTTGCAACAGTGGGGGTTTGTCTAAACCGCGTTGCCTGCTTCTACAACCTGTGTATCAATGTTGCAGTATCTCTCCCGTGCTGTAGTAGCCTAGGCTAGCCAAGAGAATGAACGTGAAACTCATAATTCACCATGGAAACTGTGAACACTCAGAATTTACACTCATAAACGAGTGTATTGGCTGAATGTGCATGCACTGAAGCTTAGAATTCACCACGAACAATGTGAACGTTACCTAGTGTTTTTTTGGTATTTTATTTTTACATTTTACATTTACATTTAAGTCATTTAGCAGACGCTCTTATCCAGAGCGACTTACAAATTGGTGCATTCACCTTATGACATCCAGTGGAACAACCACTTTACAATAGTGCATCTAAATATTTTAAGGGGGGGGGTGAGAAGGATTACTTTATCCTATCCTAGGTATTCCTTAAAGAGGTGGGGTTTCAGGTGTCTCCGGAAGGTGGTGATTGACTCCGCTGTCCTGGCGTCGTGAGGGAGTTTGTTCCACCATTGGGGAGCCAGAGCAGCGAACAGTTTTGACTGGGCTGAGCGGGAACTGTACTTCCTCAGTGGTAGGGAGGCGAGCAGGCCAGAGGTGGATGAATGCAGTGCCCTTATTTGGGTGTAGGGCCTGATCAGAGCCTGGAGGTACTGAGGTGCCGTTCCCCTCACAGCTCCGTAGGCAAACACCATGGTCTTGTAGCGGATGCGAGCTTCAACTGGAAGCCAGTGGAGAGAGCGGAGGAGCGGGGTGACGTGAGAGAACATGGGAAGGTTGAACACTAGACGGGCTGCGGCATTCTGGATGAGTTGTAGGGGTTTAATGGCACAGGCAGGGAGCCCAGCCAACAGCGAGTTGCAGTAATCCAGACGGGAGATGACAAGTGCCTGGATTAGGACCTGCGCCGCTTCCTGTGTGAGGCAGGGTCGTACTCTGCGGATGTTGTAGAGCATGAACCTACAGGAACGGGCCACCGCCTTGATGTTGGTTGAGAACGACAGGGTGTTGTCCAGGATCACACCAAGGTTCCTAGCGCTCTGGGAGGAGGACACAATGGAGTTGTCAACCGTGATGGCGAGATCATGGAATGGGCAGTCCTTCCCCGGGAGGAAGAGCAGCTCCGTCTTGCCGAGGTTCAGCTTGAGGTGGTGATCCGTCATCCACACTGATATGTCTGCCAGACATGCAGAGATGCGATTCGCCACCTGGTCGTCAGAAGGGGAACGGAGAAGATTAGTTGTGTGTCGTCTGCATAGCAATGATAGGAGAGACCATGTGAGGTTATGACAGAGCCAAGTGACTTGGTGTATAGCGAGAATAGGAGAGGGCCTAGAACAGAGCCCTGGGGGACACCAGTGGTGAGAGCGCGTGGTGAGGAGACAGATTCTCGCCACGCCACCTGGTAGGAGCGACCTGTCAGGTAGGACGCAATCCAAGCGTGAGCCGCGCCGGAGATGCCCAACTCGGAGAGGGTGGAGAGGAGGATCTGATGGTTCACAGTATCGAAGGCAGCCGATAGATCTAGAAGGATGAGAGCAGAGGAGAGAGAGTTAGCTTTAGCGGTGCGGAGCGCCTCCGTGATACAGAGAAGAGCAGTCTCAGTTGAATGACTAGTCTTGAAACCTGACTGATTTGGATCAAGAAGGTCATTCTGAGAGAGATAGCGGGAGAGCTGACCAAGGACGGCACGTTCAAGAGTTTTGGAGAGAAAAGAAAGAAGGGATACTGGTCTGTAGTTGTTGACATCGGAGGGATCGAGTGTAGGTTTTTTCAGAAGGGGTGCAACTCTCGCTCTCTTGAAGACGGAAGGGACGTAGCCAGCGGTCAGGGATAAGTTGATGAGCGAGGTGAGGTAAGGGAGAAGGTCTCCGGAAATGGTCTGGAGAAGAGAGGAGGGGATAGGGTCGAGCGGGCAGGTTGTTGGGCGGCCGGCCGTCACAAGACGCGAGATTTCATCTGGAGAGAGAGGGGAGAAAGAGGTCAGAGCACAGGGTAGGGCAGTGTGAACAGAACCAGCGGTGTCGTTAGACTTAGCAAACGAGGATCGGATGTCGTCGACCTTCTTTTCAAAATGGTTGACGAAGTCATCTGCAGAGAGGGAGGAGGTGGGGGGAGGGGGAGGAGGATTCAGGAGGGAGGAGAAGGTGGCAAAGAGCTTCCTAGGGTTAGAGGCAGATGCTTGGAATTTAGAGTGGTAGAAAGTGGCTTTAGCAGCAGAGACAGAGGAGGAAAATGTAGAGAGGAGCGAGTGAAAGGATGCCAGGTCCGCAGGGAGGCGAGTTTTCCTCCATTTCCGCTCGGCTGCCCGGAGCCCTGTTCTGTGAGCTCGCAATGAGTCGTCAAGCCACGGAGCGGGAGGGGAGGACCGAGCCGGCCTGGAAGATAGGGGACATAGAGAGTCAAAGGATGCAGAAAGGGAGGAGAGGAGGGTTGAGGAGGCAGAATCAGGAGATAGGTTGGAGAAGGTTTGAGCAGAGGGAAGAGATGATAGGATGGAAGAGGAGAGAGTAGCGGGGGAGAGAGAGCGAAGGTTGGGACGGCGCGATACCATCCGAGTAGGGGCAGTGTGGGAAGTGTTGGATGAGAGCGAGAGGGAAAAGGATACAAGGTAGTGGTCGGAGACTTGGAGGTGAGTTGCAATGAGGTTAGTGGAAGAACAGCATCTAGTAAAGATGAGGTCGAGCGTATTGCCTGCCTTGTGAGTAGAGGGGGAAGGTGAGAGGGTGAGGTCAAAAGAGGAGAGGAGTGGAAAGAAGGAGGCAGAGAGGAATGAGTCAAAGGTAGACGTGGGGAGGTTAAAGTCGCCCAGAACTGTGAGAGGTGAGCCGTCCTCAGGAAAGGAGCTTATCAAGGCATCAAGCTCATTGATGAACTCTCCGAGGGGACCTGGAGGGCGATAAATTATAAGGATGTTAAGCTTGAAAGGGCTGGTAACTGTGACAGCATGAAATTCAAAGGAGGCGATAGACAGATGGGTAAGGGGAGAAAGAGAGAATGACCACTTGGGAGAGATAAGGATCCCGATGCCACCACCCCGCTGACCAGAAGCTCTCGGGGTGTGCGAGAACACGTGGGCGGACGAAGAGAGAGCAGTAGGAGTAGCAGTGTTATCTGTGGTGATCCATGTTTCTGTCAGTGCCAAGAAGTCGAGCGACTGGAGGGAGGCATAGGCTGAGATGAACTCTGCCTTGTTGGCTGCAGATCGGCAGTTCCAGAGGCTACCGGAGACCTGGAACTCCACGTGGGTCGTGCGCGCTGGGACCACCAGATTAGGGTGGCAGCGGCCACGCGGTGTGGAGCGTTTGTATGGTCTGTGCAGAGAGGAGAGAACAGGGATAGACAAACACATAGTTGACAGGCTACAGAAGAGGCTACGCTAATGCAAGGAGATTGGAATGACAAGTGGACTACACGTCTCGAATGTTCAGAAAGTTAAGCTTACGTAGCAAGAATCTTATTGACTAAAATTATTAAAATGATACAGTACTGCTGAAGTTGTCTAGCTGGCAGTGGCTGCGTTGTTGACTTTGTAGGCTAGCTGGCAGTGGCTGCGTTGTTGACACTACACTAATCAAGTCGTTCCGTTGAGTGTAATAGTTTCTACAGTGCTGCTATTCGAGGGCTAGCTGGCTAGCTAGCAGTGTTGATTACGTTACGTTGCGTTAAAAGAACGACAATAGCTGGCTAGCTAACCTAGAAAATCGGTCTAGACTACACAATTATCTTTGATACACAGACGGCTATGTAGCTAGCTATGTAGCTAGCTACGATCAAACAAATCAAACCGTTGTGCTGTAATGAAATTAAATGAAAAATGTGATACTACCTGTGGAGCGAAGCGGAATGCGACCGGGTTGTTGAGTGCGGAAGTTCTATTCAGTAGACGTTGGCTAGCTGTTGGCTAGCTAGCAGTGTCTCCTACGTTAAGGACGACAAATAGCTGGCTAGCTAACCTCGGTAAATTAAGATAATCACTCTAAGACTACACGCTCTAAACTACACAATTATCTTGGATACGAAGACAACAAAGACAACTGTGTAGCTAGCTAACACTACACTAATCAAGTCGTTCAGTTGAGTGTAATAGTTTCTACAGTGCTGCTATTCGGTAGACGGTGGACGTTTGCTAGCTGGCTAGCTGCTGGGCAGATAGCAGTGTAGACTACGTTAGGACGGCAAATACGAAGTTGCAATAGACGTGTTGACTGTTTCACTTTGTTGTCCTCTTTCTTTTCCTTTTTCTTCTGTCCTTCTTTTGTCCTTATTTTGTCTTCCTTTCTTCTGTTAACTAGATATTTTTTGTTGTTATTCTTTGTAAGCTAGCTAGCTTCTTCCAGGAGAGTCCCTAGCAACTGCTTAGCAACAAGTAAACAATTTTGCTAGCAATTCAGCTAGCTAAGATAACTGTACAATTTTATGAAAAATAGTTAATTTTTCAAAAGCCTGTCTTTTTTGGTTTGTTCCTTGTTTTGTCTTCTATTGAGTCTTGCAGTTCTCTTGATTTTTCGATGTACTTCACTCTAAAAAAAACATTTAAATCTCAATATATACAGGAGCTCATTTTTCAGCAGCTGCTCAATTTAGAACTCCGGAACATTTAGAGAATGAAGTTAAAATGACTTGTTTTAAGTTGATCCCGCTCACCAAGAAATGCTTGTTTTTAGTTGATTTAGCCAGAAAACCCATCAAGATCATTTGTATTGTTTTAAGATGGACTTTTTTTCAAGCCTTTTTTTTAGGTTGAAGTAAGCAGGTGCACTAAGATAATTCATCAAGTCAATACATTCTGTGGACACGCTTTCAAACGACTGGATTCGAGCATTAAAAACCTGGAGTTCAGCATTAATTTCAATCTTTGGGGAAGAATGGATTTGAAAGATTGGCAGGAAGAGGAGATCGGAGGGGGCAACAATCCCCAAATAATGAGCTGGAACACTCAACTGGGAAAAACCACTCTGGAAACCCTGGAGGAGCCGTAGTGAGGTGAACACAGTAAAACAAATCAACTGGGCATTGGTGTTTCCTGGACTGGATTAATGAAAAGAGGACAACTTTCTATTGTTTAAACAACAACCAAGGAAGCTTTTAATAATGTTCTCCGGGAGATTTATGGCACAGTTTAAGGAACAGCAAGGTATGGGTTGAGAAGTTACACAGCTCTCCGTGCCGGATTGAACTGCTAAATGAACAACCCTCCTCAGCCTGTCATGGTGTTAGATGAAAGATTCTGAGTTTATGACATCTAACAACGTCTTCGTGGGCACCGTCAAGCAACTGCGGCGACAGGGAATGGACAAAACAAAGCCCCATTCAGCCATCAGTAAACAGGACTACAAGAACATTTCAAAGTAAACAGCAGTAGACCCAGACACACCTATGGGGCTGGTAAAAAAAAGAAGGTGTAGTTTGACATACAACTGCACTTTGGAAGGAGATACAAAGAGGGAAACAGAAGTCTGAAGCTTGACTCTTTCTGCATTAAAAAAAAACAAAGAGGATGGACTGAAGTATGCAACAATGGCTTTCAATGAGAATACGAAGTACCAGTAAGACCCCAATGAGAGGAACAAGGTGAGCGGGTGGGTGTTCTTGTTTTAGCAGCCCAGAGATCCACTCTGTCACATGGCTTCGCTGTCATGTGGAGACTTGCTCATAGAACATCTCATTCCAAAAACATAGCTATTAATATGGAGTTGGTCCCCCCTTTGCTGCTATAACAGCCTCCACTCTTCTGGGAAGGCTTTCCACTAGATGTTGGAACATTGCTGCGGGGACTTGCTTCCGTTCAGTCACAAGAGCATTAGTGAGGTCGGGTACTGATGTTGGGTGATAAGGCCTGGCTCGCAGTTGGTGTTCCAATTCATCCCAAAGGTGTTTGATGGGGTTGAGGTCAGGGGGCTCTATTCAGGCCAGTCAAGTTCTTCCACAACGATCTCAACAAATCATTTCTCTATGGACCTCACTTTGTGCACAGGGGCATTGTCATGCTGAAACAGGAAAGGGCCTTCCCCAAACTGTTGCCACAAAGTTGGAAGCACAGAATCGTCTGGAATGTCATTGTAGCGTTAAGATTTCCCTTCACTTTTACTAAGGGGCCTAACCTGAACCATGAAAAACAGCCTCAGACCAGACTTTACAGTTGGCACTCTGTATTGGGGCAGGTAGCATTTTCCGAGATGTAGGATTTTAATTTGATCACTCTTTTGTTGCTGACAATATTCCTGCACAGCAGGAAATGCAAACTTGTAGTGTATCCGAGGTTTAAAAAGCCTTATAAAGTTTGTAACTTCCTGTCAGACTTACTTTGCCCTAACAAAAAATGTATCAACACCTACAAAAAAATATGTATTAATTATAATCCACATAATAATTCACATTTCCTGATGCTGAAGGATTATTTTCCTGCTGTATAAAACTGCCTCAAATTAAGATTCCACATCTGTAAGTCACTCGAATTTGAGAATGATTGTGTGATAGCTCTGCCTAAGGGCTGTGTCCCGGCCTTCTCCTTTAGCTGCTGAGCTGTATGCGACTACAGAAGCTGAAGAACATACGCTCATCCAGGTACCGTACTTTCCGCCGGTGCTGGAGTTGTAGGCAAACTCATGGAAAACAGAGAGGAAAACGCTGCACACCGCAGATGCCTGATGAAGACCTAATGGTCAAAATTTTGTTACAGTAACATCCCCTGGGAGCCATCCCTGACTGAGGGCTCTATTCAATCCGTATCACGGAAGTTTAGCTTTCCAGCATCATTTAAATTTAAAGGCAATGTTTAAATGGCAATGTTCCTGCTTTAGTGGGGACTGCATTCATGGTAAATGCTGCATATGTCGGCTCAATAGGAAATTACCTTTACATTTCTATCACAGAATCTGTAACGCTTCAGTTTTACAGATTGAATAGAGCCCCAAGTGATTCTTCTGGATTACACAGATAAGGCTAATTGTACAGATGTAGGATGTTTGTCATGCTGGTGAAAGAGGACCCAAAAGCGACTTGGCGAAAACAGAGTCTTTAATCCAGTAAAGTAAATACAATCAAAAAACACAACTTTCACTCGAAATGACGAGGACAAACTGGAGACTCGATCTTGAACAGCAGGTGAACAGCAGGTTGCCTCGGGAAGGCACTTGAACCAAACAGACTCAGACACCTGCTCACCACGCAGCATCTGAGGAAAACACGACACGACAGGGCGATACACAAACACAGCACGGTGAATTCTAGACAAGGAACCGACAGGGTAGAAACGAATAACAAGGAGAGAAATAGGGACTCTAATCAGGGAAAAGGATCGGGAACAGGTGTGGGAAGACTAAATGATGATTAGGGGAATAGGAACAGCTGGGAGCAGGAACGGAACGATAGAGAGAAGAGAGAGCGAGAGAGTGAGAGAGGGAGGGGGAGAGAGAGGGATAGAAAGAGGGAAAGAACCTAATAAGACCAGCAGAGGGAAACGAATAGAATGGGAAGCACAGGGACAAGACAAGATAATAAATGACAAAACATGACAATGTTCATTTCAGTCAGTTTGCTACAGCAAAAAAAATGTCCTGCAGCAACAGGAAATGTTAAATATTCTGTGGATTATATTTAATTGGGAGGTTTGTAGGGGTTGATACATTTTTCGTTAGGTCAAATCAAGTCAAATTTCAAAAAGTGGAAATGACAAACTTTAGAAACCATTTAAAAAAACAAATACACTACAAGTTTGCATTTCCTGCTGTGCAGCAACAAAAGAGTGATCAAATTAAGATCCTACATCTGTAGGAGGTATCGTGGTATTTTAGTCTCTCTGTTGATGTCTTTGAGTTAGCTGTACATCTGTATTTGTTGATGAGATTAGTCCCAAACAGGCCTTGTATTAGTGTTATGTTCTGTCCAAACGTCCATGTCTCTGGCTGTGTCCCAATCATCCCGAAGTGTGTACTCGTGCACTCCTTCCTCAGCCCCTGTTTTCCTCCCCAGCAGGACTACGTAGTAATAATGATGAGACACAGGGCCCTAACTCTGTTCCTCTTCCTGTCTCTTACATTTTAACCACATTTACCCACAACCCCCCTCTCTCTTAGCTTGCTGTAGTGCAGTAGACAGGAAGAGGCATGGCCCCCCCACCTGACTCCACATATGTCCGCCTTGTCCGCACGCTCCAGCCGTCTGGTCTGACACACTTTCTGTACGCACTCACACATGCATTCACGCACTCACACACACACCTGACACGACTACTGGAAGGTTGCAGTGGAAAAGATTGATGTTTTCCAAGGTTTCTCTGAGCTATCAGCTCCAATAGGACTTGCTATTTGTCAAAAGCGGTTTGCAAATATGAACACTTGCCACACGTATTTAATTAGCACATCAACCAGTCAAAGATATGCACTTCTCCTAGAGAAATCCTTCTTTTCAAACAGAACATGGAGACTGAGAAGGAGAAAGTTAATTTCACACTGGAAATTGTTATGAGATAAATGTAATTGGTCACAGAGACCGAAATTTACTGTAAATGTTGTATGTGTCGGCTCAATCGGAAGTGACCTTTAAACACTAGAAAAGTCTGGCCTTGAACCATACCGGTCATTTTGATTTCAGTCTAACAAATACATTTCATCTGACTTGCTTAGTTAAGTAAAAAAAAAATGCTTTCGAAAAGAAGGAAAAAAAATGTTGTCGTGTTTATGAAGCTCTTGGGTAAGATTAGAATACAAAAACTAAATATTTCAAAGAACACAATAGCATTGTCATTAGTTTGTTACTCTGTAGGCTATCTTTAGAAACAGTAAAAACATCACAATTCAAGTGGTAAATCCATTTAAAACAAACATTATAATTCTGTTTTGGCAGGTCATAAGGTACATTATGGAACTAATGAAATGCATTTCAAAAGAACAGAATAGCATATTTTTAAGTTGTATTATGTTACTAGTCTTTGCTTAGTAGCCTGGGTTGTATGCTGGGCTATATGTGTGCTCATGTGTGGAGTGCCGGAAACAGCTGTTATTCTTGGAAAAAGTAATGTTTTTAAATATAGTATCTCTTAAATTGTTTGAGTTATTTGGCACAGGTAAGTGTTTGGGAAACTTCAGGATCTGCCTCTTCAAAACGTCTTACCTGTATTGAACTCTGCAGGAGTATTTGAAAAAGTCCCTTTTTGCGATCTGTTTCCCTGTTCCTGTGCCAATTCCAAACTGCGCTGGCCTATATTGTCATATATATACACTGCTCAAAAAAATAAAGGGAACACTAAAATAACACATCCTAGATCTGAACTAATGCAATATTCTTATTAAATACTTTTTTCTTTACATAGTTGAATGTGCTGACAACAAAATCACACAAAAGTTATCAATGGAAATCAAGTTTATCAACCCATGGAGGTCTGGATTTGGAGTCACACTCAAAATTAAAGTGGAAAATCACACTACAGGCTGATCCAACTTTGATGTAATGTCCTTAAAACAAGTCAAAATGAGGCTCAGTAGTGTGTGTGGCCTCCACGTGCCTGTATGACCTCCCTACAACGCCTGGGCATGCTCCTGATGAGGTGGCGGATGGTCTCCTGAGGGATCTCCTCCCAGACCTGGACTAAAGCACCCGCCAACTCCTGGACAGTCTGTGATGCAACGTGGCGTGGTGGATGGAGCGAGACATGATGTCCCAGATGTACACAATTGGATTCAGGTCTGGGTAACAGGCGGGCCAGTCCAAAGCATCAATGCCTTCCTCTTGCAGGAACTGCTGACACACTCCAGCCACACTCTAGCCACAGGTCTAGCATTGTCTTGCATTAGGAGGAACCCAGGGCCAACCGCACCAACATATGGTCTCACAAGGGGTCTGAGGATCTCATCTCGGTACCTCATGGCAGTCAGGCTACCTCTGGCGAGCAAACGGAGGGCTGTGCGGCCCCCCAAAGAAATGCCACCCCACACCATGACTGACCCACCGCCAAACCGGTCATGCTGGAGGATGTTGCAGGCAGCAGAACGTTCTCCACGGCGTCTCCAGACTCTGTCACGTCTGTCACATCTGCTCAGTGTGAACCTGCTTTCATCTGTGAAGAGCACAGGGCGCCAGTGGCGAATTTGCCAATTTTGGTGTTCTCTGGCAAATGCCAAACGTCCTGCACGGTTTTGGGCTGTAAGCATACCACCCTCATGGAGTCTGTTTCTGACCGTTTGAGCAGACACATGCACATTTGTGGCCTGCTGGAGGTAATTTTGCAGGGCTCTGGCAGTGCTCCTCCTGCTCCTCCTTGCACAAAGGCAGAGGTAGCGGTCCTGCTTCTGGGTTGTTGCCCTCCTACGGCCTCCTCCACGTCTCCTGATGTACTGGCCTGTCTCCTGGTAGCGCCTCCATGCTCTGGACCCTACGCTGATAGACACAGCAAACCTTCTTGCCACAGCTCGCATTGATGTGCCATTCTGGATGAGACTCCGTCTCATGCTACCACTAGATTGAAAGCACCGCCAGCATTCAAAAGTGACCAAAACATCAGCCAGGAAGCATAGGAACTGAGAAGTGGTCTGTGGTTATCACCTGCAGAACCACTCCTTTATTGGGGGTGTCTTGCTAATTGCCTATAATTTCCACCTGTTGTCTCTTCCATTTGCAAAACAGCATGTGAAATGTATTGTCATTCAGTGTTGCTACCTAAGTGGACAGTTTGATTTCACAGAAGTGTGATTGACTTGGAGTTTCATTGTGTTGTTTAAGTGTTCCCTATATTTTTTTGAGCAGTGTATATATATATATATATATATATATATATATATATATATATATATATATATATATATATATATATATATATATTACCAAGTAAGAGGTCTTTTGCGAGGTCGACCTGGCAACAAGGCAAAACAGGGAAATAGCAGCATGTACATGTACATGTAAAGAATAAAAATAAAAATAAAAACAAATACATACAAAATATAAAATGTTACAATTTACAAATGCAGTTGAAGTCTGAAGTTTACATACACTTGTTTTTCAACCACTCCACACATTTCTTGTTAACAAACTATAGTTTTGGCAAGTCGGTTAGGACATCTACTTTGTGCATGACAAGTAATTTTTCCAACAGGTGTTTACAGACAGATTATTTCACTATCACAATTCTAGTGGGTCAGAATTTTACATACACTAAGTTGACAGAGCCTTTAAACAGCTTGTAAAATTCCAGAAATGATGTCATTGTCACTGTTATGCAGGTGAATGAGGACCCAAAAGCGACTTGGCGAAAACAGAGTTTTAATCCAGTAAAGTTACTTTACAAACAAAAGGCATAATACTACTCGTAATGACGAGAACAGACTGGAGACTTGATCAAGAACTGCAGGTTGCCTCGGGAAGGCACTTGAACGTAGCAGACTCAGACACCTGCTCACCACGCAGCATCTGAGGGAAACACGACACGACAGGGCAATACATAGACACAGCACGGTGAATAATAGACAAGGATCCGACAGGGCAGGAACGGAAAACAAGGGAAGAAATAGGGACTCTAATCAGGGGAAAAGATAAGGAACAGGTGTGGGAAGACTAAATGATGATTAGGGGAATAGGAACAGCTGGGAGCAGGAACGGACGATAGAGAGAGGAGAGAGAGGGAGGGGGAGAGAGAAGGGATAGAAAAAGGGAACGAACCTAATAAGACCAGCAGGGGGAAACGAACAGAAGGGAAAGCATAATGACAAGACAATCTAAGACAAAACATGACAGTACCCCCCCACTCACCGAGCGCCTCCTGGCGCACTCGAGGAGGAATCCTGGCGGCAACGGAGGAAATCATCAATAAGTGAACGGTCCAGCACGTCCCGAGACGGAACCCAACTCCTCTCCTCAGGACCGTAACCCTCCCAATCCACTAAGTATTGGTGACCCCGTCCCCGAGAACGCATGTCCATGATCTTACGTACCTTGTAAATAGGTGCGCTCTCGACAAGGACGGGAGGGGGGGAGGGAAGACGAACGGGGGTGCGAAGAAAGGGATTGATACAGGAGACATGGAAGACAGGATGGACGCGACGAAGATGTCGCGGAAGAAGCAGTCGCACAGCGACAGGATTGACGACCTGGGAGACACGGAACGGACCAATGAACCGCGGAGTCAACTTACGAGAAGCTGTCGTAAGAGGAAGGTTGCGAGTGGAAAGCCACACTCTCTGGCCGCAACAATACCTTGGACTCTTAATCCTGCGTTTATTGGCGGCTCTCACAGTCTGTGCCCTGTAACGGCAAAGTGCAGACCTCACCCTCCTCCAGGTGCGCTCACAACGTTGGACAAACGCTTGAGCGGAGGGAACGCTGGACTCGGCAAGCTGGGATGAGAACAGAGGAGGCTGGTAACCCAGACTACTCTGAAACGGAGATAACCCGGTAGCAGACGAAGGAAGCGAGTTGTGAGCGTATTCTGCCCAGGGGAGCTGTTCTGCCCAAGACGCAGGGTTTCTGAAAGAAAGGCTGCGTAGTATGCGACCAATCGTCTGATTGGCCCTCTCTGCTTGACCGTTAGACTGGGGATGAAACCCGGAAGAGAGACTGACGGACGCACCAATCAAACGACAGAACTCCCTCCAAAACTGTGACGTGAATTGCGGGCCTCTGTCTGAAACGGCGTCTAACGGGAGGCCATGAATTCTGAACACATTCTCGATGATGATTTGTGCCGTCTCCTTAGCGGAAGGAAGTTTAGCGAGGGGAATGAAATGTGCCGCCTTAGAGAACCTATCGACAACCGTAAGAATCACAGTCTTCCCCGCAGACAAAGGCAGACCGGTAATGAAGTCTAGGGCGATGTGAGACCATGGTCGAGAAGGAATGGGGAGCGGTCTGAGACGACCGGCAGGAGGAGAGTTACCCGACTTAGTCTGCGCGCAGTCCGAACAAGCAGCCACGAAACGGCGCGTGTCACGCTCCTGAGTCGGCCACCAAAAGCGCTGGCGAATAGACGCAAGAGTGCCTCGAACACCGGGATGACCAGCTAACTTGGCAGAGTGAGCCCACTGAAGAACAGCCAGACGAGTGGAAACAGGAACGAAAAGGAGGTTACTAGGACAAGCGCGCGGCGACGCAGTGTGCGTGAGTGCTTGCTTAACCTGTCTTTCAATTCCCCAGACTGTCAACCCGACAACACGCCCATAAGGAGGAATCCCCTCGGGATCAGTAGAAGCCACAGAAGAACTAAACAAACGGGATAAGGCATCAGGCTTGGTGTTTTTGCTACCCGGACGGTAAGAAATCACAAACTCGAAACGAGCGAAAAACAACGCCCAACGAGCTTGACGGGCATTAAGTCGTTTGGCAGAACGGATGTACTCAAGGTTCTTATGGTCTGTCCAAACGACAAAAGGAACGGTCGCCCCCTCCAACCACTGTCGCCATTCGCCTAGGGCTAAGCGGATGGCGAGCAGTTCACGGTTACCCACATCATAGTTGCGCTCAGATGGCGACAGGCGATGAGAAAAATAAGCGCAAGGATGAACCTTATCGTCAGACTGGAAGCGCTGGGATAGAATGGCTCCCACGCCTACCTCTGAAGCGTCAACCTCGACAATGAATTGTCTAGTGACGTCAGGAGTAACGAGGATAGGAGCGGACGTAAAACGTTCTTTTAGAAGATCAAAAGCTCCCTGGGCGGAACCGGACCACTTAAAACACGTCTTGACAGAAGTAAGAGCTGTGAGAGGGGCAGCAACTTGACCGAAATTACGAATGAAACGCCGATAGAAATTAGCGAAACCTAAAAAGCGCTGCAACTCGACACGTGACCTTGGAACGGGCCAATCACTGACAGCTTGGACCTTAGCGGAATCCATCTGAATGCCTTCAGCGGAAATAACGGAACCGAGAAAAGTAACGGAGGAGACATGAAAAGAGCACTTCTCAGCCTTTACGTAGAGACAATTCTCTAAAAGGCGCTGTAGAACACGTCGAACGTGCTGAACATGAATCTCGAGTGACGGTGAAAAAATCAGGATATCGTCAAGATAGACAAAAACAAAGATGTTCAGCATGTCTCTCAGAACATCATTAACTAATGCCTGAAAAACAGCTGGCGCATTGGCGAGACCAAACGGCAGAACCCGGTACTCAAAATGCCCTAACGGAGTGTTAAACGCCGTTTTCCACTCGTCCCCCTCTCTGATGCGCACGAGATGGTAAGCGTTACGAAGGTCCAACTTAGTAAAGCACCTGGCTCCCTGCAGAATCTCGAAGGCTGATGACATAAGGGGAAGCGGATAACGATTCTTAACCGTTATGTCATTCAGCCCTCGATAATCCACGCAGGGGCGCAGAGTACCGTCCTTCTTCTTAACAAAAAGAACCCCGCCCCGGCCGGAGAGGAAGAAGGCACTATGGTACCGGCGTCAAGAGACACAGATAAATAATCCTCGAGAGCCTTACGTTCGGGAGCCGACAGAGAGTATAGTCTACCCCGAGGAGGAGTGGTCCCCGGAAGGAGATCAATACTACAATCATACGACCGGTGAGGAGGAAGGGAGTTGGCTCGGGACCGACTGAAGACCGTGCGCAGATCATGATATTCCTCCGGCACTCCTGTCAAATCGCCAGGTTCCTCCTGAGAAGTGGGAACAGAAGAAATGGGAGGGATGGCAGACATTAAACACTTCACATGACAAGAAACGTTCCAGGATAGGATAGAATTACTAGACCAATTAATAGAAGGATTATGACATACTAGCCAGGGATGACCCAAAACAACAGGTGTAAAAGGTGAACGAAAAATCAAAAAAGAAATAGTCTCACTGTGGTTACCAGATACTGTGAGAGTTAAAGGTAGTGTCTCAAATCTGATACTGGGAAGATGACTACCATCTAAGGCAAACATGGGCGTAGGCTTGTCTAACTGTCTGAAAGGAATGTCATGTTTCCGAGCCCATGCTTCGTCCATGAAACAACCCTCAGCCCCAGAGTCAATCAAGGCACTGCATGTAGCACCCGAACCGGTCCAGCGTAGATGGACCGACATAGTAGTACAGGATCTAGATGAAGAGACCTGAGTAGTAGCGCTCACCAGTAGCCCTCCGCTTACTGATGAGCTCTGGCCTCTTACTGGACATGAATTGACAAAATGTCCATCAAATCCGCAATAGAGGCACAGGCGGTTGGTGATCCTCCGTTCCCTCTCCTTGGTCGAGATGCGAATACCTCCCAGCTGCATGGGCTCAGTCTCTGAGCCAGAGGAGGGAGATGGTTGCGATGCGGAGCAGGGAAACACCGTTGACGCGAGCTCTCTTCCACGAGCTTGGTGACGAAGATCTACCCGTCGTTCTATGCGGATGGCGAGAGCAATCAAAGAGTCCACACTGGAAGGAACCTCCCGAGAGAGAATCTCATCTTTGACCACTGCGTGGAGTCCCTCCAGAAAACGAGCGAGCAGCGCCGGCTCGTTCCAGTCACTAGAGGCAGCAAGAGTGCGAAACTCTATAGAGTAATCCGTTATGGATCGATCACCTTGGCATAGGGAAGCCAGGGCCCTCGAAGCCTCCCTACCAAAAACTGAACGGTCAAAAACCCGAATCATCTCCTCTTTAAAGTTCTGGTAATTGTTAGAACAATCAGCCCTTGCCTCCCAGATAGCTGTGCCCCACTCTCGAGCCCGGCCAGTAAGGAGTGAAATGACGTAAGCAACCCGAGCTCTCTCGCTAGAGTATGTGTTGGGTTGGAGAGAGAACACAATATCACACTGGGTGAGAAAGGAGCGGCACTCCGTGGGCTGCCCGGAGTAGCAAGGTGGGTTATTAACCCTAGGTTCCGGAGGCTCGGCAGGCCAGGAAGTAACAGGTGGCACGAGACGAAGACTCTGGAACTGTCCAGAGAGGTCGGAAACCTGAGCGGCCAGGTTCTCCACGGCATGGCGAGCAGCAGACAATTCCTGCTCGTGTCTGCCGAGCATGGCTCCTTGGATCTCGACGGCAGTGTTACGAGCATCTGTAGTCGCTGGGTCCATTCCTTGGTCGGATCCTTCTGTTATGCAGGTGAATGAGGACCCAAAAGCGACTTGGCGAAAACAGAGTTTTAATCCAGTAAAGTTACTTTACAAACAAAAGGCATAATACTACTCGTAATGACGAGAACAGACTGGAGACTTGATCAAGAACTGCAGGTTGCCTCGGGAAGGCACTTGAACGTAGCAGACTCAGACACCTGCTCACCACGCAGCATCTGAGGGAAACACGACACGACAGGGCAATACATAGACACAGCACGGTGAATAATAGACAAGGATCCGACAGGGCAGGAACGGAAAACAAGGGAAGAAATAGGGACTCTAATCAGGGGAAAAGATAAGGAACAGGTGTGGGAAGACTAAATGATGATTAGGGGAATAGGAACAGCTGGGAGCAGGAACGGAACGATAGAGAGAGGAGAGAGAGGGAGGGGGAGAGAGAGGGATAGAAAAAGGGAACGAACCTAATAAGACCAGCAGGGGGAAACGAACAGAAGGGAAAGCATAATGACAAGACAATCTAAGACAAAACATGACAGTCACGCCTTGGTCATAGTATTTTGTGTTTTCCTTAATTATTTGGTCAGGCCAGGGTGTGACATGGGTTTAAATGTTGTGTTTCGTATTGGGGTTTTGTAGGCATTGGGATTGCGGCTGAGTAGGGGTGTAGCATAGGTTGGCTGCCTGAGGCGGTTCTCAATCAGAGTCAGGTGATTCTCGTTGTCTCTGATTGGGAACCGTATTTAGGTAGCCTGGGTTTCATTGTGTATTTTGTGGGTGATTGTTCCTGTCTCTGTGTAGTGTTCACCAGATAGGCTGTAATAGGTTTTCACGTTCCGTTTTTTTTGTGTGTATATTACGTTATTTCATGTATCGTCATTAGTTTCATTAAAGACATGAGTAACCACCACGCTGCATTTCGGTCCGACTCTCTTTCGACGAACGAACACCGTTACAGTGATGGCTTTAGAAGCTTCTGATAGGCAATTGACATCATTCGACTCAATTGGAGGTGTACCTGTGGATGTGTTTCAAAGCCTACCTTCAAACCCAGTGCCTCTTTGCTTGGCATAATGGGAAAATCAAAAGAAATCAGCCAAGACCTCAGGACAAAAATTGTAGACCTCCACATATCTGGTTCATCCTGAGGAGCAATTTCCAAATGCCTGAAGGTACCACGTTCATCTATACAAACAATAGTATACAAGTATAAACACCATGGGACCACGCAGCCATCATACCGCTCAGGAAGTAGACGCGTTCTGTCTCCTAGAGATGAACATACTTGTGTGAAAAGTGCAAATCAATCCCAGAACAGCAGCAAAGGACCTTATGAAGATGCTGGAGGAAACAGGTGCAAAAGTATCCTATATCAACATAACCTGGGAGGCTGCTCAGCAAGGAAGAAGCCACTGGTCTAAAACCACCATAAAAAAGCCAGTTTATAACTGCACATGGGGACAAGGATTGTACTTTTTGGAGAAATGTCCTCTGGTCTGATGTAACAAAAATAGAACTGTTTGGCCATAATGACCATCGTTATGTTTGAAGGAAAAAGGGGGAGGCTTGCAAACCGACGAACACCATCCCAACCGTGAAGCACGGGGGTGGCAGCATCATGTTGTGTGGGTGCTTTGCTGCAGGAGGGACTGGTGCACTTCACAACATAGATGGCATCATGACGATGGAAAGTTATATGGATGTATTGAAGCAACATCTCAAGACATCAGTCAGGAAGTTAAAGCTTTGTCGCAAATGGTTCTTCCAAATGGACAATAACCCCAGGCATTCTGCCAAAGTTGTGGCAAAATTACTTCAGGACAACAAAGTCAAGGTATTAGACCTCAATCCTATAGAAAATTTGTGGGCAGAACTGAAAAGGGGTGTGCGTGTAAGGAGGCCTACAAACTTGACTCAGTTACACCAGCTCTGTCAGGAGGAATGGGCCAAAATTCATCCAACTTATTGGGGGAAGCTTGTGGAAGGCTACCTGAAACATTTGACCCAAGTTAAACAATTTGAAGGCAATGCTACCAAATACTAATTGAGTGCATGTAAACTTCTGACCCACTGGGAATGTGATGAAAGAAATACAAGCTGAAATAAATCACTCTATTAATATTCTGAGATTTAACATTCTTAAAATAAAGTGTGATCCTAACTGACCTAAGACAGGGAATTTTTACTAGGATTAAATGTCAGGAATTGTGAAAAACTGAGTTCAAATGTATTTGGCTAAGGTACAGTGCCTTGCGAAAGTATTCGGCCCCCTTGAACTTTTCGACCTTTTGCCATATTTCAGGCTTCAAACGTAAAGATATAAAACTGTATTTTTTTGTGAAGAATCAACAACAAGTGGGACGCAATCATGAAGTGGAACGACATTTATTGGATATTTCAAACTTTTTTAACAAATCAAAAACTGAAATATTGGGCGTGCAAAATTATTCAGCCCCCTTAAGTTAATACTTTGTAGCGCCACCTTTTGCTGCGATTACAGCTGTAAGTCACTTGGGGTATGTCTCTATCAGTTTTGCACAACGAGAGACTAAAAGTTTTTCCCATTCCTCCTTGCAGAACAGCACGAGCTCAGTGAGGTTGGATGGAGAGCATTTGTGAACAGCAGTTTTCAGTTCTTTCCACAGATTCTCAATCGGATTCAGGTCTGGACTTTGACTTGGCCATTCTAACACATGGATATGTTTATTTTTGAACCATTCTATTGTAAATTTTGCTTTATGTTCTGGATCATTGTCTTGTTGGAAGACAAATCTCCGTCCCAGTCTCAGGTCTTTTGCAGACTCCATCAGGTTTTCTTCCAGAATGGTCCTGTATTTGGCTCCATCCATCTTCCCATCAATTTTAACCATCTTCCCTGTCCCTGCTGAAGAAAAGCAGGCCCAAACCATGATGCTGCCACCACCATGTTTGACAGTGGGGATGGTGTGTTCAGGGTGATTGGCTATGTTGCTTTTATGCCAAACATAACGTTTTGCATTGTTGCAAAAAAGTTCAATTTTGGTTTAATCTGACCAGAGCACCTTCTTCCACATGTTTGGTGTGTCTCCCAGGTGGCTTGTGGCAAACTTTAAACAACACTTTTTATGGATATCTTTAAGAAATGGCTTTCTTCTTGCCACTCTTCCATAAAGGCCAGATTTGTGCAATATACGACTGATTGTTGTGACGCCATCTGTCTGCATTCAAGAAGATAAAACCATAATTTATTTTTTCTATTTTTTAAAAGCCCTTTTTACATCAGCAAATGTCACAAAATGTTATACAGAAACCCAGCCTAAAACCCCAAACAGCAAGGAATGCAGATATAAAAGTTTTCCTTGCAGTAAGCAATTCAATTTGAAAATTTGCTTTGAACAACAAAAGCCGACTGTAAATCCTGAAATGCCTTCTCAATATTAGATGCGCTAGAATAAAAAAAATGTGTCATCAGTATTCAGATGGAGATTTGCAGAGTCAACCGTCTTCCCTATATCATTTATATACAATGTAGAAAGGACCGGACCTTAAATTGAGCCCTGGGGAACTCCTTTCATAAGCCTTCAAAACTCAGTTATCATACCCTCCTGTGCTACTTTTGTCAATAAAAAGTAAAACACAATGATGTTTCTTCTCCTGAGCATCTAGAATATCACCTACAACTTTAGTTACCACAGTAATTTTACTTTGCGTGGCTCTAAAACCTGACTGGAATTGAGATAAACCTGAGTTATGATAAAGAAAGTCTTTCAACTGTGAGTTCACCAGGTTTTCCAAAACCTTTGCCAGTGAGAACAGTTTAGATATGGGACAATAGATATCCAACTAGGATGCATCTCCACCCTCATGTAAAGGGTTGACGTAGGCTGTTTTCCAGACTTTTGGAATGGTATTACTCGCCAATGAGTGAGAGGGGTAGCAATGCCTGCACCCATTTATTGAAAATAAATGTTCAATTCGTCTGGGCCGACCACTTTCTTAATATCAATAGATTTGAGTGCCTTTACATCTTCTGAGAGCGCAATCTATGTCAAATTAAATAGATGAACGGTAGGCCGGCTTGCGGCAGTTTCAAGCACAACCTCTTTTGAGATGTTAGTACGGAGTTCATTATCAAATAAATGTTCAGTTTTATCAAAATGCTCATTAAACATGTCAAGCAGTTTATTCTTGTCTGTCATATCCCATTGACTTTGAAATCAATTTCAGAGGAAGACCAGAGGAGTTTGTGCTAGCATTTATGGATTTAGTGGCTTTCCATAATTCCATCGGGCTATTGAGGTTTACCAATGTAGATTCGTAATAGAAGATAAATGCAAATCTCAGTAAAAACAAGGTGCACTTATTTCTCAGTGCCCTGAATGACTACCATTTGTAATGAATACCCAGGGAGAAAAAGTTGTAGATTCACTAGCAGAGCGCGGCAGATGATTATTAATCCCCAAGGGAGGCTCTTGATGAGGTCTGGAAGGCTGGTTCGATGAGGTCGTGGACTGACCCGACGTTCTGCATTGAGGCTGATGTCCAGTGGGTCTGTTCAGGGGACGACCACGAGGTCGGGGAGCGGGACAATCCAGACGGTTATGGTGAAATGCCTGAATCATCTCTGGGTCGAGGAGGTCTTGGTCGTGGACCAGGACCGGTCTTCAGGCCCATAACCTTCCCAGTCCACTAGGTAGTGGATGCGATCTCTCAGGCGTTTGGAATCAAAAATGGCCGTGATGGCGTAGGCACGTTCCCCTCTGATGTCCAACAGTGGGGGTGCACTGCGGGTTGAGACTGGAGGATGAAGAGGACTGTAGGTGGTCTGGTTTTAAGAGACACATGGAAAGATGAGGAGATTTTATACTGATGGGGTAACAAGGAGGCGGTACGAGACAGGGATGATGTGATGGGTTATCTTGAAGGGACCAATGAAGCGAGGACAGAACATTTTGCAGGAGGCGGAGCCAGATGTCTCTGGTAGAGAGCCACACACACTGTCCGGGGTGAAAGAGTGGTGTAGGTCGGAGGTGTCTGTTGGAAAAGCATTTCTGGGTATTGGAGGCTTCCTGCAGTGGTCTCCCATACCCGCTCACTATGCCGAAAACAGTCGTCGACAGCTGGGACAGTCGCAGGTTCTGCCTCCCAGGGAAACATGGGGGGTTGGTAACCAATGATACACTGAAACGGAGTAAGGCGGAGGGATGAGTGAGTTCTGAGCGTATTCGGCCCAGGCCACAGAACAGCCCCAGTTGTGTGGAGAGGCAGAACATTGTTGGTGGAGGTACTTCCCTAATTCTTGTTTCAGGCGTTCCGTCTGCCCATTGGTCTGGGTGTGGTACCCGGAGGAGAGGCTGAGGGCGACCCCCCAGTCAGTCACAGAAGGCTCGCCACACCTGGGAGACAAACTGGGGCCCGCGGTCAGAGACGATGTCCTCCGGAATCCTATACAGACGGAACACCTGCTGGAACATACACTCCGCCAATTCCATTACACGAACCACCATACTTCTAGCCCAGAAGTTCTGGTGGACCTCACTGGCATCTGACCTTACGTACTCTCCTGTCCAGTCTGCGCCCAAACCAAAATGTGTCGTCTGGTTCCACTTCCTCATTTACCTAACGTTAGGTAAATGAGGAAGTGGAACCAGACGACACATTTTTGAAAAACGGTCTCCTATGACAAGGATGGTGGTGTTACCAGAGGATTCAGGAAGGTCTGTGATGAAGTCAACAGCTATGTGGGACCAGGGTCTGTGAGGGATTGACAAAGGTTGAAGCTTCCAGGAAGGGAGATGACGAGGGCTTTTTGGTTTGGGCTCAGACTGGACAGGAGAGTACGTAAGGTCGGATGCCAGTGAGGTCCACCAGAACTTCTGTGCTAGAAGTATGGTGGTTCGTGTAATGCCCGAATGTCCTGACCCCAAGGACGTGTGACACCATTGCAACAGCTGCTGGTACGTATCTCTTCCCAGCTGGTGTCTCAGGAGGAGCTAAGGTTAGGGCTTCTTGTATGGCAGAGTGAACCTCCCACTGTACCGGTCCCATAACGCAAGAGGCAGGAAGAATGGTTACTGGTCGGAAGGTCAAACTGACGGGAGAGTTTTTCTTTCCAGGGATGTAAGTAACATGAAAATGGAAGCGTGTGAAGAGAGCCGGGCTTGTCTAGAGATTAACCTCTTAGCCCCTCTGATATAATCCAGATGACGATGATCTGTTAGGACGAGAACGGGATGCGCACCCTCCAACCAGTGGCGCCACTCCTCGAGGGCCAGTTTGATGGTGAGGAGTTCTGTTCCCCACATTGCAATTCCTCTCAGCGGGTGATAACTTCCTAGAGAAGAAGGCACAGGGATGTGATCTGGGAGGTGTTCCCACCCGCTGAGAGAGTATGTCTCCTACTTCGGAGGCATCCACCTCCAGGGTGAAAGGAAAGTTTGGCGAAGGATCAGTTTGGCGAAGGACAGGATCTGAGGTGAAGAGGTGTTTCAAGTTGTTGAATGCAGTTTGTAAGGCCGTAGGGCATGACCAGGTATTCGTAGTGCACTCGAGCTGTGATAAAGGCCATCTTCCATTCATTGCCATCACGTATACGGACAAGGTTATATGCACTTTGCAGGTTGAATTTAGTATATATGTTGGTGCGGCCCACTTGTTCAAGGATCGCTGGGATCAGAGGAAGAGGGAAACGGTTCTTGACCAAGATGTCATCCAGGGAACGATAATCAATACATGGACGGAGACCACCATCCTTTTTCCAACGAAGAAGAATCTGGACGCAGCCAGGGAAGAAGGATGAATGAAACCGTTTGAGTGATTCATCATTAGAATTCTCCATTGCTTCATTTTCCGGGATAGATAGGGGGTAAACATGGCCCTTCAGTGGGGACACTCCAGGGAGTAAGTTAATAGCACAGTCTCCTGGGCAATGTGGTGGCAGAGTGTAGGCCTTGATATTGCTGAAGAAATTGCTGTACTGGGCGTATTCAGATGATATGGTGGGTGGCACAGCCGAGGCAGAGTCCTCAATGGTAGTGGCTCTGCAGGATAGGCTGAGACAACTAGAGAAGCAGGTAGGAGACCAGGACAGTAGTTCACCTTGTTGCCACGAGATGGCAGGGTCGTGATGACAAAGCCAGGGGTGTCCGAGGATGAGTGGCTGTTTTGGGGATGAGAGTTCCATGAGTTGAATGGTTGCAGTGTGGAAGACTCAAATCTGGGGGGTGACGCTCTGTGTCATGGGCGTGATGAAGCCCGTGCTCAATGGCTGTCCGTCCTGGGTGTTAGTCCTTAAGGGAGGGGTGACAGGTGTTTGATCAATGTCAAGCTCTTGTACTAGCTGGTGATCGATAAAATGACCTGCTGCTCCCGAATCTATCAAGCCTTCAACGTACTTGGTAACCCCCTTCACGGTTATCAATACTGGGATGGAGAGTTGCTTCTGGGAGACACGCCCTACCTGCATGGCAGCGGGGGGACTCTTCTCATCTCTCCATGGGGGGCGATCAGGGCAATGGCTGAGTAGATTATCTTTCCTTCCACAGTATAAGTAGAGCCCTTCTTGGATCCGCTTTTGACGTTTGGTACACGGGAGAGGAGCATGGGATGGCAGAGTTTTTTGGCGGTCGGCGATGAGTTAGTCGATGGAGATGGACATAGGAATGTATTGATTTAAATCCTGAAGGTCACCTCTACAGGCCAGCTCCGCCTGAAGTTCCCTGTTGAGCCCTCTTCAGTAGACGGTAAGTAAAGCAGCCTCATTCCTTCCACTCCCTGCAGCCATGGTGTAGAACTCGAGGGCGTACTTGTTGAAGTTCTATGAGGAGGTCTCCTATAGGACGACCGGAGGGAGAGTGATCGAGTACCTCTTTGAAGAGGGTGTGGAAACGGGTCTTGGATCCAAGTTCTGTGCTGTTGGCAGTCCATATGGTGGTGGCCCAATCCAAGGCTTTTCCTGTGAGTAGAGACAACAAAATCCACCCTGCTCTTGTTGGTGGAAAAGTTAGTGGGGTTGTGCCCAATGTATTTGCTGCATTGCATCAGAAATCACTGACATTTCCCAGGGGAACTGTCATACTTTCCAGGCATAGGTATGAATGAAGGAGTGCTATGGGTTACGATCCCTGGCATTTGATGGAGTAGGGATAGGCTGGCGGAGAAGATAGCACATTTTCTTCATAAGCTCCTCTTCCTGGGTTAGGCACTGGTATAGCTCTGCTGAATCCTTTCCGTTTTTGTGTGAGGTATTCTATAATGAATACTCATGTAGATAAAGGTGTAGATTAACGCCGGAGCGCGGCTGATGTTTATTAAGCCTTCGCAGAAGGCCGGCCCGTGGTCACAGGCAGGCAATGGTCAAACACAGGTAGGCAGTCAAAAACAATCAATACCTCACAACAATACAAACAGAAAGAACTGAACTAAATAGGGAGCTGATGAGACCAGGTGAGAAACGAACACAGGTGAAATCAATGAACAAAAATGAGACAGGGCTATATTCCAGAACACAACGAAACAGGGCTACGTTCAAAAACACAAAGAAAAGGAACACAAGGTTGACTAAGAAAGAATAGCAGAACCTTACACCATTCAGCCTGGGAGTTAACCTTTCTGGCATTGGCCCATTGTGTATTTCATTTATGGGCAAATCCAATAATTCTTCTGTAAACCAGAGATTGTCTCTACCTCTTACCCGGTAGTTTTTGAGATGGGAGTGTTTATCACAGATAGTAGAAAACATGGACTGAAAATAGGAGAATGCCACTTCGATGTCCATAAAAAAGTGTAATCATATCAAACTAGCTTTCACAGTATCACGTCAGAATTAGACGTTCATCCATGTTTCTCAAATGTCAAATTTCAATGTGTTTAAGGTTAAGTTCAGGCATTAACTCTGCGTTTTTACGGTTACGGTTAAGTTTAGACATTAACGCTAAGCTATTAAGGTTAGGCATTAACTCAGAATGGTTAAGGTAAGGGTTAAAGTTTTGGATAGGCTTCAAACTAAATTATAAACAAAAACAAATGATATTGCTGGACTTGAATTTGCAACCTTTCGATTCAGAGGCAGAGGCTTGCTGTATGCCCATCCACCATCCCTGTCCACAACACCTTGGCAAAACCAAAACCTACTTGAAAGAAACAGTGCTGTTGCCCCTAGTGTCCAGTTTCAATGTCATCTCCCGGCGTCCTCAGACATGGGTGGACTTCAAATACTGACTTGTATCATGGGTGACCTGGTTGATCCTATCCCAGTAGCATGCATAAAGTTCTTGCAGGAATTCCTGCTCACAGAACAGCTTAAAATTTAGATTGATTAAGAACCGGTGGGCAATTTAGAGATTTTAGTGTCTCTAATGCATGAAACTGCACAAAGATTGGTAAATCATAAGGGAAAATATACAATGGACCAGTACTTATGTGGATTGTTAGCTAGAATAACATCAATAAGTGTTGCCTTGGAAATGTCCTTTGGGTTGGATCTTATGACTGCATTTATCAAATGTAGCCTCGGAGTTTGGAGATAATGTCATGTTCTGACCTTAGTTCTTTTGTTATGTCTTTGTTTTAGTATGGTCAGGGCGTGAGTTGGGTGGGTAGTCTATGTTCTTTTTTCTATGATTTGTTATTTCTGTGTTTGACCTGGTATGGTTTGTTTTCACCCTTGAGTGGTGGGTGATTATATTTCCTGTTTAGTGTTTTTGTCTTTCACCTTACGGGACTGTTTGTTTGTTATTTATTGTTTTGTTCAGTGTTCTAGTACGTCATTAAAAGCTATGAACACTTACCACGCTGCGCATTGGTCCTCCTCTCTTTCTCCCAACGACGAACGTTACAGATAACCAGTCCCATTTTCATTTCCCCATCCAACTACACAATTCAGCCAGAGAATCCAGGGATTCTACTGTCTAGGTAACTGCAGTTTCAATGCTAAAACTCAAACTGCTTTGTTTTAGATAAAGGCCTTAGTACAATTACCACATACTTGTCTTTAATATAAATGGGCATACCTCCCCCTTACTCACTCGGGCACACTGATAAACATTATAACCAGCCAAGCCTATAGACCTATACAACAGATTTCTTAAGCCAGGGCAAAACTAAGACACATAAGACTTTTATCATGACTTTTATCATGTCCATTTTCGTTTATCATGTCCATTTCCCCAACCCTGATCTAGTTTTTAAATCATTTGGAGTCAGAACTTCATCCATAGCCAATGGGTCTGTGTTATGAGGAATGTTTCCTGACAACAAGCGCATAACAATAAAACACCTTAATATGTTGTTTCTTAAAATCTCTCTACACCTAGAAGACTTAAAATAAGCTAAGCTACAGTCATCTTTCAAACACAGTTTTTAGCCAGACCAAACACTGCAGATGAGAAAGTTTAATGAGCATGTCACAGTAGGAGTCAAATGGTAACACAATTAGACCCCTCGGAAAGATACAAGCTGCTGTACCTTCAGTCAAGCTAGACTTGGGTGGGATTTCTGGGGTAAGGAGATGAGATTGTTTTTAATAACAGTGAGCCATAACCCAGATAGGCAGCAATTAAAACCATTTTGTTAAAACATTTATAATATGCTGTCTTTTAAAACCTTAAATGCCCTAAAAATGTTCAGCTGTAGCCTACATCTATAGTTTAGTCAGAAACCAAGTGTGTGCCACAGTGTTGGCGCCTTAGCTACAGCCCCAGCACGTTCAACAGCTGCTAGAGGAGTGCACTGACAGGGAATATGTGTGTGTGTGGATCTGGTAAAAAGGCCCAGTTGCCTCACAACACCTCAAAGTGAAGCAGCAGCGAGCCATGTAGACCAGCGAATCACCGTGGGAGAGTCCCACTGATACCCAGCTGGGGTATCCTGGTTTATTCTTTTATTTAACCTTTATTCATACAGGTTTTTCTCATTGAGATAACATCTCTTTTCCAAGAGAGACCTGGTCCAATAGCAGCAGGGGGAACAACGTTTCAGACAAAACAACTTACATACACTAACACAACATTAAACACAGCTATAGACACACATACATTACAACAATTACATATTACGTTAAAAACACAGGTCTTGACCAAAAACAGTGGTCCTAAAGACAATTACACTCTTCTAGGATATATACATCGATCAAGTGTTTAAACCCTACCAACAAAAGTAGATCATCACATTTTTACATGTTCAGGAGAGAATTCCAGGGCCACGGAGCTGAGTAACTAAAACTATTTCTACCATGACCTGTTCTCATTTTTGATACAGTTAGCAGCAAATGAGAATGGGACCGTAATTGATATTTATTTACAGACCTGATTAAAAAAGAACAGAGTTAAAATGGCATTTTACCCAATATGGCCTTATAAATCTAAAACTGCCAGTAATGTACATCGTACCAGCTCCGTCCTGGCCTCCAAAGAACAACAAGCCTTATTAAAATAAGTAATAAAATAATAATAAAATAAAAACCTATTCTCAGTTTGAGCTTGCCTTATCAAGTTATCTACACGCACAGTGAAGCTCAGCTTATCATCAACCCACACATCCAAATATTTGTACACTTTGACCTGCTCTATAGTATGTCCAGCCAATGTAGCAATGGCATGATTAGTAACATGTTTGAAAATACCATGTATTTTGTTTTACCTGAATTTAGAACTAGCTTTAAACCATACAGATTCTGTTGTATGATGTTAAATGCTCTTTGGGCATTTTCAAAAGATAAAGATAAACTACTACCGCTTGAGTAAAGAACAGTATAATCTGCATTAAAATGAACATCTGCTGTTTCAATAAGATCCCCAATGTTGTTGATATACAAAATGAACAAGTGGGCCCAAAATAGAACCTTGCAGAACACCTGAGCACACCTTTATGGACTCAGTGTTATGCAGGTGAATGAGGACCCAAAAGCGACTTGGCGAAAACAGAGTTTTTAATCCAGTAAAGTAACTTTACAATCAAAAGGCATAATTCTACTCGTAATGACGAGAACAGACTGGAGACTTGATCAAGAACTGCAGTTTGCCTCGGGAAGGCACTTGAACGTAGCAGACTCAGACACCTGCTCACCACGCAGCATCTGAGGGAAACACGACACGACAGGGCGATACATAAACACAGCACGGTGAACAATAGACAAGGATCCGACAGGACAGGAACGGAAAACAAGGGAAGAAATAGGGACTCTAATCAGGGGGAAAAGATAAGGAACAGGTGTGGGAAGACTAAATGATTGATTAGGGGAATAGGAACAGCTGGGAGCAGGAACGGAACGATAGAGAGAAGAGAGAGAGGAAGGGAGAGAGAAAAAGGGGAACGAACCTAAAAAGACCAGCAGGGGGAAAACGAACAGAAGGGAAAGCAAAATGACAAGATGATATAAGACAAAACATGACAGTACCCCCCCCACTCACCGAGCGCCTCCTGGCGCTCTCGAGGAGGAACACTGGCGGCAACGGAGGAAATCATAGATCACAAACGGTCCAGCACGTCCCGAGAAAGAACCCAACTCCTCTCCTCAGGACCGTAACGGAAAACGATAAAAAGGGAAACTAGGGTACTACTCTAAAAAAAAAATGAGACACGGGTAGAGAACTGAAAGCTTAAGAGCAAACAGAACCAAACAGGCCAGGAGAGTAACAACTAGGGACAGACTGAGACACAGCAAGGGCAGGAACAAGAACAGGAGAGATGCGATGGCAGGGAACAGACTGAGACCCAGCAAGACCAGGAGCAGAAGCAGAAAAATACGCACAAGGGTGGACCCCATCGTCAGTATCGGAGCGCTGGGACAGAATGGCTCCCACGCCCACCCCCGACGCGTCAACCTCAACAATAAACTGTTTAGTGACGTCAGGTGCAACAAGGATAGGAGCGGATGCAAAACGCTTCTTAAAGAGATCAGAACAACAATCATACGACCGGTGAGGAGGAAGGGAGTTGGTTCTGGACCGACTGAAGACCGTGCGCAGACCATGATATTCCTCCGGCACTCCTGTCAAATCACCAGGTTCCTCCTGAGAAGAGGGGACAGAACAAACAGGAGAAATAGCAGACATTAAACACTTCACATGACAAGAAACGTTCCAGGAAAGGATAGAATTACTAGACCAATCAAAAGAAGGATTATGACACACTAGCCAGGGATGACCCAAAACAACAGGTGTAAAAGGTGAACAAAAAATCAAAAAAGAAATGGTCTCACTATGGTTACCAGATACAGTGAGGGTTAAAGGTAGTGTTTCACATAATATACTGGGGAGAGGACTACCATCCAAGGCAAACATGACCGTGGGCTCCCTAACTGTCTGAGAGGAATGTCATGTTCCCGCGCCCAGGCTTCGTCCATAAAACAGCCCTCTGCCCCAGAGTCTATTAATGCACTGCAGGAAGCTGCCGATCCGGTCCAGCGTAGATGGACCGGTAAAGTAGTACATGTACTTGACGGAGAGGACCGTCTAGTAGCGCTTATCAGTCGCCCTCCGCTTACTGATGAGCTCTGGCCTTTAACTGGACATGAAATGACAAAATGACCAGCGGAACCGCAATAGAGACAGAGGCGGTTGGTGATTCTCCGTTCCCTCTCCTTAGTCGAGATGCGAATACCCCCCAGCTGCATGGGCTCAACACCTGAGTCAGTGGGGAAAGACGGTAGTGTCGGAGAGAGGGGAGACACAGTTAACGCGAGCTCTCTTCTATGAGCTCGGTGACGAAGATCTACCCGTCGTTCAATGCGAATAGCGAGTTCAATCAAAGAATCCACGCTGGATGGAACCTCCCGAGAGAGAATCTCATCCTTAACCTTCGCGTGGAGTCCCTCCAGAAAACGAGCGAGCAACGCCTGCTCGTTCCAGTTACTGGAGGCAGCAAGAGTGCGAAACTCTATAGAGTAATCCGTTATGGAACGATTACCTTGACATAGGGAAGACAGGGACCAGGAAGCTTCTTTCCCAAAAACTGAGCGATCAAAAACCCTTATCATCTCCTCTTTAAAGTTCAGATAATTGTTAGTACACTCAGCGCTTGCCTCCCAGATAGCTGTGCCCCACTGCCGAGCCCGACCAGTAAGGAGTGATATGACGTAGGCAATCCGAGCTCTCTCTCTGAGTATGTGTTGGGTTGGAGAGAGAACACTATATCACACTGGGTGAGAAAGGAGCGGCACTCAGTGGGCTGCCCAGAATAACATGGTGGGTTATTAACCCTAGGTTCCGGAGGCTCGGAAGACCCGGAAGTAGCTGGTGGCACGAGACGAAGACTCTGATACTGTCCTGAGAGGACGGAGACCTGAGCGGCCAGGGTCTCAACGGCATGTCGAGCAGCAGACAATTCCTGCTCGTGTCTGCCGAGCATCGCTCCCTGGAACTCGAGAGTAGAGTAGAGAGAATCCATAGTCGCTGGGTCCATTCTTGGTCGGATCCTTCTGTTATGCAGGTGAATGAGGACCCAAAAGCGACTTGGCGAAAACAGAGTTTTTAATCCAGTAAAGTAACTTTACAATCAAAAGGCATAATTCTACTCGTAATGACGAGAACAGACTGGAGACTTGATCAAGAACTGCAGGTTGCCTCGGGAAGGCACTTGAACGTAGCAGACTCAGACACCTGCTCACCACGCAGCATCTGAGGGAAACACGACACGACAGGGCGATACATAAACACAGCACGGTGAACAATAGACAAGGATCCGACAGGACAGGAACGGAAAACAAGGGAAGAAATAGGGACTCTAATCAGGGGAAAAGATAAGGAACAGGTGTGGGAAGACTAAATGATTGATTAGGGGAATAGGAACAGCTGGGAGCAGGAACGGAACGATAGAGAGAAGAGAGAGAGGAAGGGAGAGAGAAAAAGGGGAACGAACCTAAAAAGACCAGCAGGGGGAAAACGAACAGAAGGGAAAGCAAAATGACAAGATGATATAAGACAAAACATGACACTCAGATTTACAACCATCCGCCATTACACATTGTGTACAATTTGATAGGTAATTTATAAACCAATCTAGAGGATGACCAGTAATTCCACAACATTTTAACCTTTGCACTAACACAGCATGGTCCACAGTGTCAAATGCCTTTGACAAATCAATAAAGACAGACACACAATGTAACTTCTTGTCAAGAGCACAGTGGATGTAATTTAAAACCTTCAATGTTGCTGAAACAGTGCTGTGGCAAGACCTAAAACCTGATTGCATTCCATTTTGGATGTTGTTTTCTTGGTAGTTGGCCTTTTCGCTGCCTACTAACTAAGGACAATTTTGATATGGGTCGATAGTTGTCAAGTAGCGAAGGATCTCCACCTTTCAGGAGAGGCAGTACAAAAGAAGATTTCCATAACTTGGGGATTTCCTTAACATCAAGCTTAAGGTTAAAATACATGTTAAGGGGGAGCAATGATGTCTGCAGCTAGGTGTAGGAAGCGGGGGTCTAGTTCATCAGGGCCAGGGGATTTTTTTCCATCAATTTCTTTCAGGGCTTTTACGCACTTCTGAAACAGAGAAGGATGAAAAGGAGAACCTGGTGAAGGAGTGCACAGGGGTGTCAGGTAAATTCATAGGGGGCTCAATTATACCTTTGACCTTTTCAAATAAACTGCTTGCATCTAAAAAAAGAAAAATGGTGATTCAAGGCTTTCAGAATGGAGGTTCTCTCCGTTACAATCTGTGTGTCTACCAGCAATTGTTTGGGAAGCTGTGTATCTTTTTTTGCACTCCAAAACATTCACTTCTTGCCAAAATTTGGATGGATTATTTAAATTATCTGAAGTAGATTTCAGGTAGTGGTCTGCTTTAAATTTACGGATCATAGCCACACCCATATTTTGAAGACGTTTAAAAGCCATCCAATCATCTGCCAAACCAGTCCCTCTTGCTTTAGCCCACATAGCATTTCATTCCCTTATGATTATTGTAAGTTCCTTAGTAAACCAAGGGTTCTCTCTGCCCTTAATCCTGATTTTTTTTAAAGGGGCCTATTGCATACATTCTGGAATGCGTTGTGGAAGTAAGAAAAGGCTAGTTCAAAATCAGGGATTAATTCCATTCTATTCCATTCAATGCTAGATACATCATGTAAAAAACCTGGAATATCGAACGGCTACCAGTTTCTTTTCGTAATAACACGTGGAGATTTCTTAAGAATTTTACCATCTATCACACAGGCAATAGCACAGTGATCACTTTTGTCATTTGCAAAAATACCAGAAGCATTAAAACGATGAGGAGTATTGGTTAAGATCAAATCAATCAAAGAGGATTTTAGAGGATTTTTATATTCAACCTAGTTACACTGTTGACAATCTGAGTGAGATTACAGGTATTGCATGGAATTTTGAGTTGATCAGAGTTAGATGTTAGCCGGTCCTGATTCAGATCACCCATCAGGACAAACTCAGAGTTGACATTCTGGGATAACAATTTGAAAATACAATCCAGAGAGCCAACAGTAGCAGATGTAGGTCTATAACAAGAAGATACAACAATATTTAAAGATGAGCCAAGGTTTAGGTTCAAAGACAGATATTCAAATTGCTTAGCTTCTCTTTTGCATATACAGCAAAACCACCAACGTTAGATTTACGATCCGTACGAAAAACAGTGTAACCATTTATGACAATATTTTTGTCTGTAATAGATTTTTTGAGCCATGTTTCAGAAAGCATAAATACATCAGGGTCAGCAGTTTTTATCCATATATTCACAAGCTTCGGCAGAAGACTTCTTATATTCATATGCAAAAACTTCGGGCCACTCTGACTAAATTCAGCAGGGGGAAGAATGTCAGGACCTGGGTTAGATTGTACATTTCCAGACAATACAAGCAGCAAGATAACGGCAAGTTTAGATCGTTTAGAGCATTTTAGAGCATTTGCATTTAGAGCAAGTTTAGAGCATTTGCATTTATAGACAGCAGTTCAACGAAAATCACCAGAGTTTTTAACGCCACATATTTCAGGAGATGTGTAAAGTCCAGAGACAAGGTTAAGTACCAAGAGAACAGTCCTGACACGTAAGCGCAATAGTCCGATTTCTCCCATATTGTTTGGGAGAAATGTGCTTAGTTCTCACGTGTGGCTTCTCACAAAACTCGAGGGAGAAACAGTCATATATTTCCTCATTCACAGAGCAACGGGCTCTAAAAGTATCGCCAACATTGCAAAATCCAAGCGGAGACGACAGAAAAGTGAACAACGGCAACATGTTTGTTTATTGCCCGAAGAGTCACTAATCAAATAGTCCAACCGCAGATCAATAAAAAGTCAGCAATGTATGTGTATGATGTAGGTGAGAGAGAGAGAGTGGCGAGGGCACCTGTACCGGAATGGGAGAGACAGACCAAGGCAGGCGAGGAGCAGGCAGGCAGGCCAGGCAGAGAGATCAGTTCTCTGGCCAACAGAGCACACGGATCGCACTGTATCGATGTGAAATGGAACCGGTCCAGCGTTGGCTGCAATGAAAGTCTATAATAGCCTCAACAGCTGAACTGATGAAACAAGCCCAGCGCATCTAGTTTCTTCACAGCGCAGATACGGACCTCCGGCTTCCACCACACAGCACAGCAAGGCAGGAGAGAACCCCTGTAGCTTGGCAGAACACAGGTGAAGAACCTGCCCATCAAGGAGTATCCAAGGCTAGTCAGCCCAGCGCGTCTAGACCAGTGGTTCCCAACCTTTTTCGGTTACTGTACCACCAAGTGAATTTTGCTCTGTCTGGAGTACCCCTGATGTACCCCCTCGTGTACATTTTACCATTAGGCCTATGGTCTTATGAGTCTTCTCAAGTACCCAGAGTGGACAGATCAAGTACCCTCAGAGGTCCTATTACCCCTGGTTGGGAACCATTGATCAAGACTGTCTGTCACGGCACAGATATGTCCTCTCGTGGTTTCAGGGAGGGCACCAGGCCGAAACTGTCTCCTCGTGTAGAAGCAGCATACTAGGGTGTTAACACTGTCTTTGCTGCAATGCACACAGGTGAAAATCGGCAGTATGTGGTTGATGTGATGGTAGAACGTTGTAGTGGATACTGTGAGTCTGAATCACAGTTCCTTTTCACCGTCACTGTGTGGTTTACTCACAATTTTACCACTGATTTTTTTTTGCGTTCAGTGTTGTTCAATGACAAATCTCACAGCCTATGACGGCTAATAAACACTTGTAACACGAAACAAACAAGCATAGAGACACACAACATGCTCAGCTGCCGCCATCTTGAACGAGAGTATACACAACTGATAATACTGTCATTCATCAGACTATTGTCAATTTAATCTTGTCTTTAGGCTAATATTTAATATATGTGTGAAATGAGTTTAGATATAGTTATGGTGTAGGTTCTATGGACCATCATCAGCTGCGCAGGCTGACTGGTGGTGAATGAGGGGGAAAATAAGTGATGTCCACCCCCCCCTAAAAAAAAATATAACACTGCTTATAACACAAATTCTGTTTGTGATAGTGAAATTCTAACAACAAGCATGTGTTCAATAGACGTATTTAGGAAAAGTCAAGGACGGAAGGCCAGAGATATTTCAATTTGAAATTCATATGCAGTCATAATGACTTACTTGGCGCGTCTAGTGTTAAATTTCAACGCGTTATAGCACTGAACTTCAGCAGAACGGAATGAATTGAGCCTTTTGTCACACGGGTTGGAGGTTATTTGAAATATCAATATTAATTTAATGAAACTATTGGAAAACCTTTATTGGATGGTGGAATATGCAGCGTCTTGTTGCCCGGCTCCATGCCTTGCATGTTAATAACTCTTACGCAGGGGGGGTTCCTAGTGAAATCTATAAGTTAAAGGTATTCACAGCCTTACTTAGAGACAAGGGGCCTTCAACACAACCAGTCATGTGGCTCTGGTGTGACACTTTACTGCTGGGTACGATCAATACAGAGACAATGTGCACGCTAGGACATATGTACGCACACACAAGCACTCACCCGCGCGCACACGTACACAGAGACGAACAAATGCATACACACTGGCATGCACTTATACTCAAACACGCCTGCGGAGAGGGACGGACACAAGCACACACACATGCATGTCCAAATACATGCATGGACGCACAAGTATGCATTCATGCATGTACACACACACACACACACACACACACACACACACACACACACACACACACACACACACACACACACACACACACACACACACACACACACACACACACACACACACACACACACACACACACACACACACACTGCATATACAATCAGAGACAGACATCACACACACACCTAGGGTATTGTGGAGAGATAAAACACTGGAGAGAGTTTTGTTCTCCTATCTGTGATCATTCTTCTTTCACTCAAAGCAAGATTATATTTTTAATAGTCCTTCTTTCATATGCCTTGAGGTGAGATGACAGGAGGGATATAGATGTGTGTGTGTGTGTGTGTGTGTGTGTGTGTGTGTGTGTGTGTGTGTGTGTGTGTGTGTGTGTGTGTGTGTGTGTGTGTGTGTGTGTGTGTGTGTGTGTGTGTGTGTGTGTGTGTGTGTGTGTGTGTGTGTGTGTACAGGCTGCACTGAAAATGATGATCATGTCAAGCGTGTGCCGCGCACATTTCGAGCGAAGTTGCTTTATCAATTGAGGAGAACATTTGATGGTTCTTGCCAGGAAGCTAACCTTGCATCATACTTGGCATTGGATCTTGCAAGCACTGACCATAACGTAGGTATCAGAGTCTGACACGGTAGCCGACATTTTGGCGGGATTGGGAGGCTAACGTTAGATAATTTGTAAGTCGCTCTGGATAAGAGCGTCTGCTAAATGACTTAAATGTAAATGTAAATGTAAATAATGCAACTGTGGCTATGGCTGCTTTGACTGGTGAATGGTATATTTTCTGTAACACACTTGATAGTCACTATACAGTTTTTGTTCTTTCATCCCTAAGCCCTCCACATTGAGTCTTAGAACTGCCAACATAAATATTATTATTTCACTTTCCACCTCATTACACCAAGCTGTAATGATAGACCAAGCTATAATTAGAAAGTTCAACATCTACTCTGCACAGCTTTCCAGGCAACCACTGCAGCAGGAATGCTGTGATATAAAAAATCAGCTTTCCCAAGGCAAAGAATGGGGGATATGCTGTGAAGACTATGAAGACAGACCCAACATTGCTCTTCATTGCATCAGTCGAGCATTTCAGTCACACACAAAAAGTGCACAACCAAGTATAGCATATTTCAAATTGAGTACCTCAAAAACATCCGAAAACACATTGTAGAATGAATAGATCACTTCATCATCGAATTAATAGCATCGTAACAGAACTGTAAATAAAAGCACATTAAATTCACTACCCATTTATAACAAATATTTTTTCTTTTTCAAAAACATTATAGGCTAGACAGGCTCCTGGATCCAGCACCTTATGTGGGGAAGCTATGTGAGTTGTCCATCCCAGGACCCCGATCTGCGCAGTGTGAGAGGCCTGACAAGGAGGAAGCCAATCTAGATGTGTCTCCTCAATGGTTCATGCACACTGTGGTACCTGTATTAGGCTTATGGATCTAATACATTTTTTAATGTCAAATTATACCTCTTATTTCTCAGTGTGTTCATGTTGATCAGTGCTTGCCTATAGTAAATGTCTGATCAATACATACAATTCAGAAGATATTGTCATTTATAATGCTAATGCAGAGGCACCAATACATTTTCCGGTATACTTATTGTATACTGATTTCATGTACATTCCCTTATGTCTAAGCTTCGAAGGTGACTCAGGTTTTACTCATTCGTGTGAATACGTGTATCAGTGAACTGTATTCTGTAATTAGTTACAATTCCATTTGTCTGAGATCCAAAAGTCCATGATCAGCTCTGTTGACCATCAAAGCATTTTGCAGAGAAAATGGGTTGAGGCATACTATTTAAGCTTGGAATGATATGTGGCCCATTCTTTATCTTGTCTAATACCATAGCATTTTTGAATACTCGTATCTGATTGGCTTGAATGGAATTCTAGAGCATTTTAAAAGGGATAATCAACTCAGGGCTCTATGCATCTTTGAAAAATGATGCAACTCTGTGGAAGGTCAGTTCCCCTCTTCTAGGGTTATAATCTTACTATTTCGACAGTTAAGTTTAGGCATTCATTCTGAATGGTTAAGGTAAGAGTTAAGGTTTAAGGTTTAGGATAGGGTTAAAACATTAAGTTTAGGCATTCATTCTGAATGGTTAAGGTAAGGTTTAATGTCATGCAGGTGAAAGAGGACCCAAAAGCGACTTAACAGAAACAGAGTTTATTCAAGTCCAAACAGAAAACGACAAATCCTGAATCCTTAACAGGAAATGTCCAAACAGGGAATAACAGAAATCCTCTAGTCTGTAGAGGGGAATAACAGGAGAAGCGGCCACAGACTGCAGGTCGCTTCGGGGTAGGCGCAGGCCGTAGCTGACAGAGACACCTGCTCACACGCAGCATCTGATGAAGGCAAAAACACGACAGGACAGGGCGATACACAATCACAGCACGGTGAATTCTAAACAAGGAACCGACGGGACAGGAACGGAACACAAAGGAAGAAATAGGGACTCTAATCAGGGGGAAAGGATCGGGAACAGGTGTGGGAAGACTAAATGATGATTAGGGGAATAGGAACAGCTGGGAGCAGGAACGGAACGATAGAGAGAAGAGAGAGCGAGAGAGTGAGAGAGGGAGGGGAGAGAGAGGGATAGAAAGAGGGAAAGAACCTAATAAGACCAGCAGAGGGAAACGAATAGAATGGGGAGCACAGGGACAAGACATGATAATAAATGACAAACATGACAGTACCCCCCACTCACCGAGCGCCTCCTGGCGCACTCGAGGAGGAATCCTGGCGGCAACGGAGGAAATCATCGATGAGTGAACGGTCCAGCACGTCCCGAGACGGAACCCAACTCCTCTCCTCAGGACCGTAACCCTCCCAATCCACTAAGTATTGGTGACCCCGTCCCCGAGAACGCATGTCCATGATCTTATGTACCTTGTAAATAGGTGCGCTCTCGACAAGGACGGGAGGGGGGGGAAGACGAACGGGGTGCGAAGAAAGGGCTTAACACAGGAGACATGGAAGACAGGATGGACGCGACGAAGATGTCGCGGAAGAAGCAGTCGCACAGCGACAGGATTGACGACCTGGGAGACACGGAACGGACCAATGAACCGCGGAGTCAACTTACGAGAAGCTGTCGTAAGAGGAAGGTTGCGAGTGGAAAGCCACACTCTCTGGCCGCAACAATACCTTGGACTCTTAATCCTGCGTTTATTGGCGCTCTCACAGTCTTCCCCGCAGACAAAGGCAGACCGGTAATGAAGTCTAAGGCGATGTGAGACCATGGTCGAGAAGGAATGGGGAGCGGTCTGAGACGACCGGCAGGAGGAGAGTTACCCGACTTAGTCTGCGCGCAGTCCGAACAAGCAGCCACGAAACGGCGCGTGTCACGCTCCTGAGTCGGCCACCAAAAGCGCTGGCGAATAGACGCAAGAGTGCCTCGAACACCGGGATGACCAGCTAACTTGGCAGAGTGAGCCCACTGAAGAACAGCCAGACGAGTGGAAACAGGAACGAAAAGGAGGTTACTAGGACAAGCGCGCGGCGACGCAGTGTGCGTGAGTGCTTGCTTAACCTGTCTTTCAATTCCCCAGACTGTTAACCCGACAACACGCCCATAAGGAAGAATCCCTCGGGATCAGTAGAAGCCACAGAAGAACTAAACAGACGGGATAAGGCATCAGGCTTGGTGTTCTTGCTACCCGGACGGTAAGAAATCACAAACTCGAAACGAGCGAAAAACAACGCCCAACGAGCTTGACGGGCATTAAGTCGTTTGGCAGAACGGATGTACTCAAGGTTCTTATGGTCTGTCCAAACGACAAAAGGAACGGTCGCCCCCTCCAACCACTGTCGCCATTCGCCTAGGGCTAAGCGGATGGCGAGCAGTTCACGGTTACCCACATCATAGTTGCGCTCAGATGGCGACAGGCGATGAGAAAAATAAGCGCAAGGATGAACCTTATCGTCAGACTGGAAGCGCTGGGATAGAATGGCTCCCACGCCTACCTCTGAAGCGTCAACCTCGACAATGAATTGTCTAGTGACGTCAGGAGTAACGAGGATAGGAGCGGACGTAAAACGTTCTTTTAGAAGATCAAAAGCTCCCTGGGCGGAACCGGACCACTTAAAACACGTCTTGACAGAAGTAAGAGCTGTGAGAGGGGCAGCAACTTGACCGAAATTACGAATGAAACGCCGATAGAAATTAGCGAAACCTAAAAAGCGCTGCAACTCGACACGTGACCTTGGAACGGGCCAATCACTGACAGCTTGGACCTTAGCGGAATCCATCTGAATGCCTTCAGCGGAAATAACGGAACCGAGAAAAGTAACGGAGGAGACATGAAAAGAGCACTTCTCAGCCTTAACGTAGAGACAATTCTCTAAAAGGCGCTGTAGAACACGTCGAACGTGCTGAACATGAATCTCGAGTGACGGAGAAAAAATCAGGATATCGTCAAGATAGACAAAAACAAAGATGTTCAGCATGTCTCTCAGAACATCATTAACTAATGCCTGAAAAACAGCTGGCGCATTGGCGAGACCGAACGGCAGAACCCGGTACTCAAAATGCCCTAACGGAGTGTTAAACGCCGTTTTCCACTCGTCCCCCTCTCTGATGCGCACGAGATGGTAAGCGTTACGAAGGTCCAACTTAGTAAAGCACCTGGCTCCCTGCAGAATCTCGAAGGCTGATGACATAAGGGGAAGCGGATAACGATTCTTAACCGTTATGTCATTCAGCCCTCGATAATCCACGCAGGGCGCAGAGTACCGTCCTTCTTCTTAACAAAAAGAACCCCGCCCCGGCCGGAAAGAAGAAGGCACTATGGTACCGGCGTCAAGAGACACAGACAAATAATCCTCGAGAGCCTTACGTTCGGGAGCCGACAGAGAGTATAGTCTACCTCGAGGAGGAGTGGTCCCCGGAAGGAGATCAATACTACAATCATACGACCGGTGAGGAGGAAGGGAGTTGGCTCGGGACCGACTGAAGACCGTGCGCAGATCATGATATTCCTCCGGCACTCCTGTCAAATCGCCAGGTTCCTCCTGAGAAGTAGGGACAGAAGAAACGGGAGGGATGGCAGACATTAAACACTTCACATGACAAGAAACGTTCCAGGATAGGATAGAATTACTAGACCAATTAATAGAAGGATTATGACATACTAGCCAGGGATGACCCAAAACAACAGGTGTAAACGGTGAACGGAAAATCAAAAAGAAATAGTCTCACTGTGGTTACCAGATACTGTGAGAGTTAAAGGTAGTGTCTCAAATTTGATACTGGGAAGATGACTACCATCTAAGGCAAACATGGGCGTAGGCTTGTCTAACGGTCTGAAAGGAATGTTATGTTTCCGAACACATGCTTCGTCCATGAAACAACCCTCAGCCCCAGAGTCAATCAAGGCACTGCATGTAGCACCCGAACCGGTCCAGCGTAGATGGACCGACATAGTAGTACAAGATCTAGATGAAGAGACCTGAGTAGTAGCGCTCACCAGTAGCCCTCCGCTTACTGATGGGCTCTGGCCTCTTACTGGACATGAATTAACAAAATGTCCAGCAACTCCGCAATAGAGGCACAGGCGGTTGGTGATCCTCCGTTCCCTCTCCTTAGTCGAGATGCGAATCCCTCCCAGCTGCATGGGCTCAGTCTCAAAGCCAGAGGAGGGAGATGGTTGCGATGCGGAGCAGGGAAACACCGTTGATGCGAGCTCTCTTCCACGAGCCCGGTGACGAAGATCTACCCGTCGTTCTATGCGGATGGCGAGAGCAATCAAAGAGTCCACATCTGAAGGAACCTCCCGGGAGAGAATCTCATCCTTAACCACTGCGTGGAGTCCCTCCAGAAAACGAGCGAGCAGCGCCGGCTCGTTCCACTCACTAGAGGCAGCAAGAGTGCGAAACTCAATAGAATAATCCGTTATGGACCGTTCACCTTGGCATAAGGAAGCCAGGGCCCTAGAAGCCTCCCTACCAAAAACTGAACGGTCAAAAACCCGAATCATCTCCTCTTTAAAGTTCTGGAACTTGTTAGAGCAATCAGCCCTTGCCTCCCAGATAGCTGTGCCCCATTCTCGAGCCCGGCCAGTAAGGAGTGAAATGACGTAAGCAACCCGAGCTCTCTCTCTAGAGTATGTGTTGGGTTGGAGAGAGAACACAATCTCACACTGCGTGAGAAAGGAGCGGCACTCAGTGGGCTGCCCGGAGTAGCAAGGTGGGTTATTAACCCTAGGTTCTGGAGGCTCGGCAGGCCAGGAAGTAACAGGTGGCACGAGACGTAGACTCTGGAACTGTCCAGAGAGGTCGGAAACCTGAGCGGCCAGGTTCTCCACGGCATGGCGAGCAGCAGACAATTCCTGCTCGTGTCTGCCGAGCATGGCTCCTTGGATCTTGACGGCAGTGTAACGAGCGTCTGAAGTCGCTGGGTCCATTCCTTGGTCGGTTCCTTCTGTCATGCAGGTGAAAGAGGACCCAAAAGCGACTTAACAGAAACAGAGTTTATTCAAGTCCAAACAGAAAACGACAAATCCTGAATCCTTAACAGGAAATGTCCAAACAGGGAATAACAGAAATCCTCTAGTCTGTAGAGGGGAATAACAGGAGAAGCGGCCACAGACTGCAGGTCGCTTCGGGTAGGCGCAGGCCGTAGCTGACAGAGACACCTGCTCACACGCAGCATCTGATGAAGGCAAAAACACGACAGGACAGGGCGATACACAATCACAGCACGGTGAATTCTAAACAAGGAACCGACGGGACAGGAACAGAACACAAAGGAAGAAATAGGGACTCTAATCAGGGGAAAGGATCGGGAACAGGTGTGGGAAGACTAAATGATGATTAGGGGAATAGGAACAGCTGGGAGCAGGAACGGAACGATAGAGAGAAGAGAGAGCGAGAGAGTGAGAGAGGGAGGGGGAGAGAGAGGGATAGAAAGAGGGAAAGAACCTAATAAGACCAGCAGAGGGAAACGAATAGAATGGGGAGCACAGGGACAAGACATGATAATAAATGACAAACATGACATTTAAGGTTTAGGATAGGGTTAAAACATTAAGTTTAGGCATTCATTCTGAATGGTTAAGGTAAGGTTTAAGGTTTAGGATAGGGTTAAAACATTAAGTTTAGGCATTCATTCTGAATGGTTACGGTAAAATGACTTAAATGTAATGTAAATGTTAAGGTTTAGGATAGGGTTAAAACATTAAGTTTAGGCATTCATTCTGAATGGTTACGGTAAAATGACTTAAATGTAATGTAAATGTTAAGGTTTAGGATAGGGTTAAAACATTAAGTTTAGGCATTCATTCTGAATGGTTACGGTAAGGGTTAAGGTTTAGGATAGGGTTAAAACATTAAGTTTAGGCATTCATTCTGAATGGTTACGGTAAGAGTTAAGGTTTAAGGTTTAGGATAGGGTTAAAACATTAAGTTTAGGCATTCACTCTGAATGGTTAAGGTAAGGTTTAAGGTTTAGGATAGGGTTAAAACATTAAGTTTAGGCATTCATTCTGAATGGTTACGGTAAGGGTTAAGGTTTGGGATAGGGTTCAAACAATCCAAATAAAAATGACTGCCTAGCACTGGGATTGAACACGCAATCCTCGGAGCCAGAGCTCGCGGTTTACGGAACAAAAATTAAAACAACCCTCTGAGCCATAGCTTGCGGCTTACGCATATTTGAGATCCCCATCCACAACTCCCTAGGAAGCCGCAACCCTACTTTGATGGTAATAGCGCTCACAGATGCCCCTAGTGGCCGGGTTTGGACCCTGACGAACGTCGTACATCGCCTTGGATCACGGGTGATCTGACTGAAAGGAATAGAGTGCCATTTGAAACACATCCATATTACCCAGAACAGGTGTCTATGACTAGTGCTGAGGTACAATAATATAGGATGAATTCATATTCACATGATAACCCTTCTCACTATTGAAAGGTCATGTTATTGTTCAGTTGCAGGTTCCTCTGTAGTTATCGCCTGTTGCCTTTTCCATCTAATTTTCCCTCTTATCTTTCCCAATCAGAGAGGCTTCTGGTAAACTGTAATCATTTAATGGGATGACATTGACATGACTCATTGATTATGTGTTTGTCTGCTAGAGATGAGACGGGAATCCTCTGGGAGATAGAGAGGGAAAGGCAGGTTTTTGACGCTTGGCTGATTTCAATATCATCATTAAAACACCATATCCTTTTTCCTTTGTGTGGGTGAATTTTATTAACGGTGAAATTACAAAACCGGTAGACTTATTTCACCAGGGTAAAGGAGAGTATATAAATATGAGGACTAGTGAAAAGCATTTTGTCGAGGTGTGTGAGTTCTTTGATAGGCAGACTGTTTCATGTTACTAAGAAAGAACTGGAGAGTCTATGGTGTCATTGTTTCTGTTGCTATGTTCTCCAATCACCGTGTAAAATCACCGGCGGTAAAATGGATTCAAACGACTGTGTCTGGGAGTCAGGTTCTCTAACAGTAGGTTGTTCAGTCAACCTATTATGAACTTGACCCAGTGTATTTCTACAGAACAGTGATGTATTTTCATCTAGATATTGTGACATGGTTAGATTGGACCCAAGTGCAGAGAAGAGACCAGACGAGGAATCAGTGGTTAAGGATAAACATAATACTTTACTGAGAAACGGTAGCAGAAGGATCACAGTAACACTGGCAAAACAACAAACACTAAGTCTCGAAAACTCCCTCGGTTAACAACCACACACAGTAAACAATTCAAACTTCTGCAAAGGACAACAGAAACCACGCCGCTTATAGCAGGAAAAGCATAATGAGTAAATAGGACACACCTGCATGTCGTTAATGAATCTAGAACGGTCTCTGCCGCCCTCTGCTGACAGGTGATAGATAGATATATGCCTTATTTGCTCAAAAGTTTATCATACCAAATTACTGTGACCTTACGGATTACTCTGCCACAAGAGCTACCTTATCTACCCCTCGATCAAATAGGAATGTAATGACTAGGAATTCTAGGTTGAAATATTCCTCTTGGTCTCTTCTCCTGTAATGGCAGAAGGAGAAGTGAATAACAACACAGTTAAATCCGTGGAGTAGTGCATTTGTGATTTCACCCTTCATCTCTCTCCCCTGTCTGTTTGTACCTTGTGTGGCCCAAGCAGCTGTGGGAAGAATTGGGTCAAACCTGTCCCCATGTGTGGCCCCCACACTCCCTAACAAACACACACAGACATACACAGACACACTTAAAACACACATTGTGCTCATGTGCTCACATATTAGTCATGCATTTACACACAGACACGTTTAGCTACAATTACACTCGGATGCACTCACACTCACACATTAGAGCCTAAACGTGCACACTCAAACACAAATTCTGCTTTCATCACCAGAGCTGACATATAAACCCTTACACTTGTGACATTGTGTCACACTTATGATGAAGGTGTGACTACAAACTAGTGACATTGACGACGTCAACAGACCGGCTGTCAACGATGCACAGATACACACCAACCTGGACTCAGGGGCAGATAAAACATCTGGGCCACTCAAATTAGTAATAATATGTTAAGTTTGCTATACTATGTATTAATTTTCATGTGATATATTACACATTACAACTGGTATGATATATTATGAAACGTAATTTGTGCAATATGTTACGAATTTGCAATAGCTATGATATGTTACGAATGACAATTTGTTGTGGCCAACATTAGCTAGGCGGCTAGGTGGCTAAATCTAACGTTAGGGTTAAGGTTAGAGTTGAGGTTAAGATTAGGGTTAGGAGAAAGGTTAGCTAACATGCTAAGTAGTTGCAAAGTAACTCAAAAGTAGTAAGTAGTTGCAAAGGTGCTAATTAGCTAAAGTTGTCTGTGATGAGATTCGAACACACAACCTTTCGGTTGCCAGACATTCACGTTATACGTTGACCCACCCACCCACCCACCCACCCACCCCGACCCACCACCCACCCCTGCTTTTGTTTTTACTTTCAGTAACCTTCTGTCTTATGTAACCATAGCAAACATAACCATAGCAAACGTAACATTTCATACTAAATGGAATGTCCCGGATTTACATTTACTATGTTACGTCTAGTCCATGAGACTAGCCTGTACACACTCACATACAGTACAAACACACACCTAAAAACTGCACAGACAGTACAGCATGCATTTAAAAAGTCTCACCCGTAGTCACAATCACATTTCGCATGAAGAAATAGAGACACAACACAGTCATGCATTCAGACACACACACACACACACACACACACACACACACACACACACACACACACACACACACACACACACACACACACACACACACACACACACACACACACACACACACACACACACACACACACACACACACACACACACACACACACACACACACACACACACACACACACACACACACACACACACACACACACACACACACACACAGTCAGTGCAATAATCAAGCAGAGGTGTGTAGAGGTGAGAGTCATTAGCGGGAGCTAATCTTTAGTCTAGCTAGGAAGAGTTATTATAGTGTCACATACTGCTTTCCCAGATGCTCCTGTTGTAAATACCAATCAGCTCTCTGCTTTACACCTGAGCTGCTGTTTACTGGGCTTTGTTTGCAGCACGATTATCGCTGTTTGCTCTTTGTAGTTCCAATTGAGTTTTTGCTTTATCCAGGCAATTTTTTTTCTTGCATGTCAGCTGGTGTGTGTTTGTGTATGTGTGTGCGTATGCGTGTGTATGTGTGTCTTGCTAGTGTTTCCCCTTGTCTGTGTGCCAGTTCACAAGCCTGTGTCGTCCAAGAGGATGAGAAAGACTAGAAATAATCTCAAAGGGCCTGTGGACTGTAGCGATGACAGTGTAGACCCCTGTCACCATAACAACAATCTGTCAATCATCCAACTGTGTAATCGTATGATAGTTGCGATGCTGTTTTGATGAGGTGATCAGTATCCTCTGACATGGGTGTTCTTGGCTGGGCATTCTGATTACATGGGATTTTTGCTCTTTTAAAAAGCACGAAATACCCCTGCAGATCTCTGCTCTATTCTCCTTAGTTTCCCTATATTATTGACTTGCGTATCAAATAGCTTAGAGTTCAGCCAGCACACCAGGGTTAGGAGTTGTTGGAAAGAGACCAGGATTTTAAAAAGGCAGAAAAAAATACCTTTACGCTTTGGTTGATGGTTAATGGTGATTTCAGCTTGAACAGCTTTTACAGTGAACGTGATCTCGTGAATGTTGGGGAAATTGCTTTTAAAAGTCTATTGCTGTGTCCAGGGTGTTAATCTGTGTTGGATTGAATCCTAACCTGAGTTCTCCTTTTACAAAACCTACATGTCTCTACAAATGGACTGTGACTTGGGCATTTGTGCCATTTGAAAGCAGCTGTGGCATGTTGTATTAGGGCAGACTGGGCTGGCTCTTTAAGGGGATTGTGATTGCTGGGATTTAGACTCTGGCAGAGTGGGCTTTGGCTAGCAGGCCTCTATTGGCTGTTAGATCTGTGTGTGTGTGTGTGTGTGTGTGTGTGTCATACTGCATGTCCAGCCAACAGGGTGGCATGCATGAATACACAGCTGAATAGCTTCCTCTCTCCTTAGTTAACCTAGCATCCTTCCTTATTCATTTAACTTGACCAAATAATGTTCATCTACCAGTTACTCGAACCTTCACATCCCTCCTCAGTAAGGTGTCAAACACCTTAATTCATTGTTTAATCATGTTTTGTTAATATATTACAAACATAGTTAGCACAGGGCTAGTAGTGAAGCTGCTGTCTCTGTGCCATTGGTGGGTGTAACATGGAGGTGTACCAGGTGACTGTCTAAATGTAGATCTCTGTCTACCTTTACCAATAACCATATAGGATTATGATCCACATATGCCTGTTTACTTTCAGGACAACAGTTTTTTTTAATGTAGTCATCATGGCATGTGTAGTTTCAGTATACAGCCGCGGGACAGTGGAATTAATGTATGCTATTGCTCCTTTTCAGGGTAGTGTGTGATGTAACAAGTCCACTTAATTCTGAAAAATAAGCCACGCTTAATAGGACATGCATAAAAACACACGCATTACGGCAATTGTTCTGCCAATACGGTGGCACAATCAAACTTTTGGTGCCTGCAACCGTTAAAAGCATCGAAACTCATGAGATGTGTTTTTTTTGTTGCTTTTCTCCAGGTTGCGATGCTTGGTGAAACAGTTGGAGCGAGGAGAGGCGTCCGTCGTCGACCTCAAGAAGAACTTGGAGTATGCAGCCTCAGTCCTGGAGTCTGTGTACATTGAGGAGACACGGTACGGATATCTTATCATTGGCACGACTGTCCGGTAGATTGGTCAACGCCACTATACACATTACATACAGTGTCTGACATATCCTGTGTGAGCCGAGTTATTTCTCAAAAGGTTCTGTCCTATTGAGTGTTATGTTCTCATTCTCCTTCTCTCTCTCCATCTCTCTCTTGCCCTCCTGCTCTTTCTCTCTCCCTTGTGGAAAAACCACATGAATGTCACATGTGATCTTAGGTGAAATGAATGTCAAAAAGTGACAACGTGTAAAAGCAACAAGTGATAACATGAAACTACAGATATGAAAACATTGAGCGCGTGAAAACATGATCTGATGTGAAGTACATGTGACAACATGATCTGATGTGAAGTACATGTGACAACATGATCTGATGTGAAGTACATGTGACAACATGATCTGATGTGAAGTACATGTGACAACATGATCTGCTGTGAAGTACATGTGACAACATGATCTGATGTGAAGTACATGTGACAACATGATCTGATGTGAAGTACATGTGACAACATGATCTGATGTGAAGTACATGTGACAACATGATCTGATGTGAAGTACATGTGACAACATGATCTGATGTGAAGTACATGTGACAACATGAGGACCCACATTTTCAACAAGTGATACCATGAAACTACACATTTGATAACATTTTCATGATCATTTTCAACATGATAAAACTTGACAACATGTTGATGATTTTCACATGATGATTTTTTTTGATACCATGAAACTACAAAAATTTTCACATTTTCACATGTAAAACTTAAATTCCACATGTGAGATTTAGGTTTTCACATTTGAAAATTATAATTTTCACACATGAAATATTTAAAACATGTTATTCCCCTCACATGTGAAAAGGTGGTGTTAACATGAGAACTCTAATTTAAAAGATGTGAAAATGCGATTTCACATGTTTTTTGGATAAGAAGTGATGAAATGGTATGGGGGTTTTAAGGTAGGTGGTGAAATAGTGTAAACATCTTCAATCAATATGACTACACTTGACATAATCACTTAGTGCTGACCTTTCAATATGACCCCACCTGGGATTTGAACTCACAATCTCTGGATTTGGGGTACGCTGATCTTTCTGATGCCCCACAAAGTTTTCATTTTCAGAAGTCTCCTACAGATTCATGACCTATAATACATCTCTGCACTGCTAATTCAGTTAATCGGTTTATTCTCTCATCATTGATTTCATTGACTTATTCCAGCAATTTGTATTTTTGACCAAAGTGTGAAAATACAGGGGAAATGATGAGGACATGTTGAATAATAATTACAGTATAAATAAACATGAACAATGTTATCATGTGTCTAATATGTAAGTTGAAAACACTGCGACATCGTGACGTTACAGGGACATCATAATGAATGATTTATCTTTTTATGCAGGGCATCACCTGTGAAATATCATGTGAAAAATATCCATGTGAAGTTTCATTAGAAATATCATCACACGTGAAGTGTTCCAAAACCATTGTTTCACATGATTTAACATGTCATCACATGGTTTTTCAGTAAGATCTCAATCTCTCTCTCTCTCTCTCTCTCTCTCTCTCTCTCTCTCTCTCTCTCTCTCTCTCTCTCTCTCTCTCTCTCTCTCTCTCTCTCTCTCTCTCTCTCTCTCTCTCCCCCTCTCTCTCTCCCTCCTCTGTCTACACATATTTGTTAGAGAGAAAAAGAGCAGAATTGGGTTTTAATGAAGAACTTATCAAGTGCCCAAAACAAAGTAGTTATGTGTGTGTGTGCGTGTGTGAGTGCACGTGTGTGTGTGCGTCCATGCGTGTATTTGGACATACATGTGTGTGCGTGTGTCTGTCCCTTTCCGCAGGCGATTGGTGGACACGGAGGATGAGCTCAGTGACATCCAGTCGGACTCTGTGCCGTCAGAGGTTCGTGATTGGCTGGCCTCCACCTTCACGCGTCAGATGGGTCTGATGCTGCGCCGGACCGAAGAGAAACCACGCTTCCGCAGCATCGTACACGCAGTGCAGGCTGGGATATTTGTTGAGAGGTTAGTTTGTTATCCAATGTCCTCTGAACATGTAGCATGTTTACTAAACTTGGAGATCAGCACTGACAGTAACACACTCTCAGTGTATTTGTGAAGAGCGATTATCCTACAAAATACACGAGATCTCCAAAAGTCATCAAACATCTCATTCCAAAATCATAGGCAATAATATGGAATTGTTCCACCCTTTGCTGCTATAACATTCTCCACTCTTCTGGGAAGACTTTCCACTAGATGTTGGAACATTGCTGCAGGGGCTTCCATTCAGCCACAAGAGCATTAGTGAGATCGGGCACTGATGTTGGGCGATTAGGCCTGTCTCGCAGTCTGTGTTCCAATTCATCCCAAAGGTGTTCGATGGGGTTGAGGTCAGGGCTCTATGCAGGCTAGTCAAGTTCTCCCACACTGATCTCAACACCCTTTCAGTATGGAACTCGCTTTGTGCATGGGGCAATGTTATGCTAAAACAGGAAAGTTTGTTGCCATAATCAAATCAAGTAGCTTGCATTTCAGATTTGTTTCTGGGTCCCAAGGTTATCTCATGCTCCCATAGAGTTCCAGTCATTGCGCTAATGCGAGTTCGAATTGGCTCGCAAACTACTTCTAACTTCCTTCATACTGGACACAGAGACATACAAACGGTAACCACAAGTTCATCTGCCTCTGGGGAAGTAGATTAAGGGACTTGTTGTCAACATCCTGATGTATCCCTTTAATGGATGGGAGTACCATATTTTGGCCAACTGTCAATGGAGCCATCAAAGTATTTTCAAAGTAATTTTGTCCTGTAGAGAATGCCTTATCATAAAGAACCATACATGAAAGTGTCTGCATCCAGCATCCAGCAATCTCTGCCCAAGTCCTGGGTGGGTGTATTTGATAGCATACAGTATGTATCAGTTTCACAGTAGAAGGGTAAACCCCAGCCAAGATGATAAGAATTGGGAAGGTCACCCTTCACATCCCTGTTGTGAGGTATTTCCCCCAGAACCATCCTCCCCGTACCCTTGAAATGCTAATACCACAAGCCATCTCCCCACGTCCACCTCCACCAATCAGTGGTCCTTGGCTCTCTGGGTGTCCTAACATTGTGTGTGTGTGTGTGTGTGTGTGTGTGTGTGTGTGTGTGTGTGTGTGTGTGTGTGTGTGTGTGTGTGTGTGTGTGTGTGTGTGTGTGTGTGTGTGTGTGTGTGTGTGTGTGTGTGTGTGTGTGTGTGTGTGTGTGTGTGTGTGTGCGTGCGTGCGTGTGTGTGTGCGTGTGTGTGTGCACGTGTGCGTGTGTGTGTGTTATCTCTCCCTGACAGGATGTACCGCCGGACGTCCAACATGGTGGGATTAAGCTATCCGCCCAGCGTGATCACGGTGCTCAAGGTATTAAGAACCGCGTCCTGGCACGGACGGCGATAGGCCAACAATGCAGGGTGAAGTCTTAGATAGTCCAATGGGGTGGAGGGGAGAGATGGTCAGGTCTGGGATGTACGCCAAACAGGCCAGGGCAACCAAGATAAAACCATACATCATTCAGAACTTCACCCTATTTCATACACAGTATATGATGGAATAGATATGTGTAGAATCACAGTACATACAGGCCGCATGCTTTCATTTCAAGTCATTCTCTTCCAATGCCAGAACACACAGGGGTAAAAGCTGCATTTGAAAAAAATACAATTTATTTTTACTATTGAATGGCTGTCCTGTAATGAGTAATCATTTGTGTCCTGGTTACTGAAAACAGGACCTATTCCCATGCAAAAGAACACAAGGTATTAATACACTGCTGATCTTATAGAAGGGATTTTCATGTAATGTGTTGTTGTTATTGCTGTGTAATAGTGGCGCAGCGTGCCATGTTGTCATGCCTCATGACGTAATGACTCTTCATCTGCAGAGAGAGATGTTTTGTTTGATCTGTTTAATCTGGTGTGAAGATAAAGTAGATCTCTCTCTTTCTCTGCTATCGTCACACACACAGACACACACACAGACACACACACACACACACACACACACACACACACACACACACACACACACACACACACACACACACACACACACACACACACACACACACACACACACACACACACACACACACACACACACACACACACACACACACACACACACACACACACACACACACACACACACACAGCACCTAGCCATCTGGGTAACCCTAACCAGTTGCTCAGAGGCACAGGGGTCAATTAGAGGTCAATAGTGTGTTGTGTTTTATGCACATCATAAATTATGACATGTGGTCTCCCGTGGGGTTTGGGTGCAACACCTTGTTCCTACCCCATCAGTAAGATGAACTAAACTGTCTCATGACATGCACTGTTTCTATTTCATAACTATACAAAACTGTACAACAACCCTTAACCTAAACCTTGAGAGGTCGGAATCCATACCAAACCAGGAAAAGCCTGTAGAATGAAAACCAGGACTCTGTGTCATAAACGTACTGGACCAGCCCTGCACAGTTTAGACCAATGCACTGATAGCATGGTGGATTGGCAATCTGGAAATTCTGGTAAATGCCAGATGTGCTGGAATTGTTTTGATGTTGGGTGGGCTGATCGAAATTGACACACACCCCCAAAAATGTATCTGTTATACTAATCAGTGGGAAACAGCCGGGCCCCCCTCCCACAATGGGCGAGCCTGGTTTTCTGAAAGAGTGAGCTGAGGTCACACAAACTCCATTCAAAGTCAAATGTGGCATCAGCAAAAATACCTGCTCAGACTCTGTCATCAGACAGTCAAGATCATGGATCGTTAAAAGAAATATGAAAGGGTGCCCATAAATGTAGAAAGAGCAAAGTCTACATTGTCACCTCGTTCAAAACTTCCTATTTTTTGGGTGGCTAAAACTATGATTTGGTGCATTATCTTCATGATTCCTGTAATGAAAGTTTCTGCCCTGCCCCTGTGCCTGCGCCCTCCCATGTGCTCGAGAGAAAGATGTGTTCTGATCATATAACATTTCAAAATGCAATTGATGGAAAAACACAGCTTTGGGAGCTTCGTCCCCTTGTTCCTGCTGGACAGAGGAAGTTCTCAGCTTCCTGTAGGCATTTTTCTTTCTCAACACTCAATATTCAGCTCAATAGCAACTATGTGTTTTACAACCAAGATATTTGATATGGATTTGAGATATGGAGTGCCGTGCCAACAACTGCAACGTTTCTTGTTTGGAAATAATATTTACTGTTGGATCAATACATGGGTATAAAATACAATTACATCTGTAGTCCTATTTTAACAGACTTGGAAGTGCGTGCAGTGATGTGGGCTTGTGTGGATAAAATGCCAGGACCAAACTCTTGTCCCAGGCCGCCCCCGGCTGGCAACAATCCTTACCAATGATGTGATATCATCATGCCTCACCTTATGAATCCTTCACTGGCTGGCTTGACTGTTATTAGATTTCTTCCAGCTATCTCACAGAGCTATTTTCTTCTGATTCTACTCTAAAACTGCTAAATAACACAGTGTTGAAATGAAAAGCTCTGTTGGCTACTTACCCCCCTTCCTTCTGTATTCAGCCTGCTGTCCTGACCTGTCATTGGTTGATTCACACAGAGACTGGACAACTTGGCTTAGTCATCTTTGAGCCCACTTTCTTCCTCTCTCTCTCTCTCTCTCTCTCTCTCTCTCTCTCTCTCTCTCTCTCTCTCTCTCTCTCTCTCTCTCTCTCTCTCTCTCTCTCTCTCTCTCTCTCTCTCTCTCTCTCTCTCTCTCTCTTCTCTCTCTCTCTCTCTCTCTTCTCTCCTCTCTCTCTCTCTCTCTCTCTCGCTCTCTCTCTCTCTCTCTCTCTCTCTCTCTCTCTCTCTCTCTCTCTCTCTCTCTCTCTCTCTCTCTCTCTCTCTCTCTCTGTCTCTCTGTCTCTCTCTCTCTCTCTCTCTCAGTTCCTCTCTCTCTTTCTCCCTCTGCCCTTCTTGCTCGCTCCAGCCCATCTCTCTTTCTCTCTCCATCTCCATCTCTCTCTTTCAGTGTGCCTGCAGGCTGTGTAAGCCAGTGGCGGGAGACAGAGATGGAGAGCAGGCAAAAACGTCCAATTTAAAGATTTAAATCTTTAATGTGTTGTAATTCAAATGGTCCCTGTACCAGACATGCCAGAAGAACTCCACAGAACTTTGTTGGAAAGAGAGAGAGAGGGAGGGATTGAGGGAGGGAGTTATATAGAGAATGAGAGAGAGATGGGGGAGTGAGGGCGGGAGAGAGAATGGGGAGTGATGGAAAGAGAGGGAGTGAGAGGCAATGGGGGATAGAAGGAGAGAGAGAGAGAGAGAGAATGGGGAGTGATTGAGAGAGAAAGGGGGAGTAAAGTAGAGAGAGAGAATAATCGTAGTAATAACTCACCTTTAGCTGTACATGGGGATTCTGTTCTTGTTCGTTATTACTGAGGTTCATGTTATGACTGCTAACAACCCCTGGCTTTAAATTCATGTAACATACTGTATCATCAAACAAACTAGAAATAACGTCTGATGTAAAAACATGCCTACTTACCTCTGAGACTTATTATTGTATTTTGATTTAGACTCTATGCTTTTCAAATGGTCATGCAGGCTTTCAATAAGGTGCATTTATTGTGAAATAACGCTTGAATATAGCAATATAAAGGAAAATAACATGTATGAGATGCACACCATTTTCATTTTTATAAGACACTCCCTCCCTGCTCCTCCTCAATGATTTGCTTTACAGACACATTCATATCTGATATAGTCTTTCAATGCTTGTTCTGACAATGACTCCCTCTCGCAGCACGTGGACATGTGGTCTTTTGACGTGTTTGCCCTGAATGACGCGAGTGGGGACCACGCGTTGAAATTCATATTCTACGAGCTGCTCACAAGATATGACCTCATCAATCGCTTCAAGGTAAGCTGATCAGAACTGGACTGCATCTCATTCTCTCCCACTCCCTTATCTACCCCCCCCCCTGTGGGCATTGATGAGTGACGTTCTTTTAAGTCGATTTTAATTCCATTGTATCAGAAGGTCTCAGAGGTTGTACGACTATCTGGACCTGCATCACAAGGATATCAAAGTCTGTATTGATAAAGGCATAGCAACAAATACCCATTTAAAAAATTTTGCTCAGGGAGAAGGGAATCAATTGCTTCCATAAAGATGTTCTCTCCTCCTCCCCTTCATATTGACTGATTGGAAAATAGTTGGTGAAAACACTATATGGTTGAAGCTCATCATTAGGCTGGTCAACTATTTCAGATCGCTACAATGAAGGACAGGAGGCGATGAGAGGAAGTAACTTTTTAGCTGAGAAAAGCCAAGCTGTGTAAGAGCCAGAACGAGAGATTTCCCTCGGGTCACTGGCTGAGTTCTGTTGTTTTCGTTTGTTGTTCAGATCCCTATCTCTGCCCTGGTGTCCTTTGTGGAAGCCTTGGAGGTGGGCTACAGCAAACATAAGAATCCCTACCATAACTTGATGCATGCTGCAGACGTCACTCAGACAGTACACTATCTATTATTGAAGACAGGCATGGTGGTAAGAGACATTTTATTTTCATTTGTGTGTCTGCTTGCTTTACATGCGTGCGCGTGCATGTGTGTGTGTGTGTGCCTCCTAAGGTGTGTGTGTCCACAGGAGGGTACCTGCAGTATTCTTGTTTGATTAAGTCTGACTCACACTCTACCAGCTGTATTTATGACGCCATGTCGTAGAGTCAGTCAGCAGCCACCCTCCTGCCTGCAGGCCATGTTGTAGAGTCAGTCAGCAGCCACCCTCCTGCCTGCAGGCCATGTCGTAGAGTCAGTCAGCAGCTACCCTCCTGCCTGCAGGCCATATCGTAGAGTCAGTTAGCAGCCACCCTCCTGCCTGCAGGCCATATCGTAGAGTCAGTTAGCAGCCACCCTCCTGCCTGCAGGCCATGTCGTAGAGTCCGTCAGCAGCCACCCTCCTGCCTGCAGGCCATGTTGTAGTGTCAGTCAGCAGCCACCCTCCTGCCTGCAGGCCATATCGTAGAGTCAGTTAGCAGCCACCCTGCTGCCTGCAGGCCCTGTCTGCAGGCTAGAGTCAGTCAGCAGCCACCCTCCTGCCATGTCGTAGAGTCAGTCAGCAACCACCCTCCTGTCTGCAGGCCATATCGTAGAGTCAGTCAGCAGCCACCCTCCTACCTGCAGGCCATGTCGTAGAGTCAGTCAGCAGCCACCCTCCTGCCTGCAGGCCAAATCGTAAGTCAGTTAGCAGCTACCCTCCTGCCTTCAGGCCATATTGTAAAGACAGTCAGTCAGCAGCTACTCCTGCCTTCAGGCCATGTCGTAGAGGCAGTCAGTCAGCAGCCACCCTCCTGCCTGCAGGCCATGACAGTAGCGGTGCGTGGGTAAAATTACTGGGGAAGCCAAGCCAGAAAAGAAAAGCCATATTACAACCTACTGTATGTGTTGTGATAATTGCATTGTTTGCTCTATAACCTGTTAGTTCATGTCCCTTGCTACTGTGATATATAGGCCTAAGGCCGAGACAATAAGACAACACAATAAATTCAACCACACCTTTGTTTCATCACAAAACCGGAGAGCAACCTGTCCGGTGAAGTCCACAAAGCATATTGCATGTAACTAACAGTTACATGACCTACAGCATGGTCAATCAAGTTAATACAGCATGGTCAATCAAGTTAATACAGCATGGTCAATCAAGTTAATACAGCATGGTCAATCAAGTTAATACAGCATGATCAATCAAGTTAATACAGCATGGTCAATCAAATTAATACAGCATGGTCAATCAAGTTAATACAGCATGGTCAATCAAGTTAATACAGCATGGTCAATCAAGTTAATACAGCATGGTCAATCAAGTTAATACAGCATGGTCAATCAAGTTAATACAGCATGGTCAATCAAGTTAATACAGCATGATCAATCAAATTAATAAAGCATGGTCAATCAAGTTAATACAGCATGGTCAATCAAATTAATACTGCATGGTCAATCAAGTTAATACAGCATGGTCAATCAAGTTAATACAGCATGGCCAATCAAGTTAATACAGCATGGTCAATCAAGTTAATACAGCATGGTCAATCAAGTTAATACAGCATGGTCAATCAAGTTAATACAGCATGGCCAATCAAGTTAATACAGCATGGTCAATCAAATTAATACAGCATGGTCAATCAAGTTAATACAGCATGGTCAATCAAGTTAATCTTTCCAAAATGTTCGAGCTACTAAACAACTATTGATTTAAAACACTGGAGAGTCACTGCAAGTCGAAAGAAAATAGGAGCTGCATCCTCTATTCCAGCACCATTTCAACTTCAACATCTCAACGTAATTTAATAAGCTATGTTTAGTCTCATACAGTGACAACTTAAAGATTCCCCCCCCCAAATTAGAAAGTAGAAAAACATGTTGAATCACCCTACTTGTAGAGAAGCTCCAATGCCATCCTCTTCTCTTTCATGTTGCTGAAACGGTCTATGACTCTGTCATACAGTGCACGCTTTTAGTTTTTGTTGTCCTGAATCAATCAAATCAGATGTATTTATAAGGTCATTTTTACATCAGCAGATGTCACAAAGTGCATATACAGAAACACAGCCTAAACCCCCAAACAGCAAATCAAATCAAATGTATTTATATAGCCCTTCGTACATCAGCTGATATCTCAAAGTGCTGTACAGAAACCCAGCCTAAAACCCCAAACAGCAAGTAATGCAGGTGTAGAAGCACGGTGGCTAGGAAAAACTCCATAGAAAGGCAGGAACCTAGGAAGAAACCTAGAGAGGAACCAGGCTCTGAGGGGTGGCCAGTCCTCCTCCTGCTGTTCCGGATGGAGATTCTAAGGGTACATGGCCCTTAAGGCCAGATCGTTGGCTAATTGGCTAAAATGCTTACTCACTAGCCTAGCTTCCTTTCATGGGTAACAATTAGCCAGCTAGTTATTAGCCTACATCTAGCTAAATATTGAACTTCCATCCTCTCAGGCCAGAGGCACAATGTATGAATGTATGGCTGGATAAGAATTGGCACTATAATTATTGGCCAGTATGTAGAATTAAGTAAACCCCTCCCCCATGGACCCCCACCCCTACCACCATCCACTCTGACCTCATCCTGATCTCTCTCTCTCTCTCTCTCTTTTACTCACCTATCTCTTTTTCTCTCTAATCCCCACCTCTGCCGTCTCTCTCTCTAAATGCTCTCCCTCTGCCTACTCTCCCTCTCAAGTGAAATAGATAATAGACAAAGGTGAAATAAACTATAAAAATGAACAGTAAACATTACACTCATAAAAGTTCCAAAAGAATAGAGGCATTTCAAATGTAATATTATGTCTATATACAGTGTTGTAACAATGTAATATTATGTCTATATACAGTGTTGTAACAATGTAATATTATGTCTATATACAGTGTTGTAACAATGTAATGTTATGTCTATATACAGTGTTGTAACAATGTAATATTATGTCTATATACAGTGTTGTAACAATGTAATATTATGTCTATATACAGTGTTGTAATGATGTGCAATTAGTTAAAATACAAAAGGGAAAATAAATCAACATAAATATCAGTTGTATTTACAATGGTGGATGTTCTTCACTGGTTTCCCTTTTTCTTGTTGCAACAAGTCAAAAATATTGCTGCTGTGATTGCACACTGTGGTATTTCAACCAATAGATATAAGAGTTTATGAAAATTGGAATTGTTTTTGAATTCTTTGTGGGTCTGTGGAATCTGAGGGAAATATGTGTCTCTAATATGGTCATATATTTGCCAGGAGGTTAGGAAGTGCATCTCAATTTCCCCTTGCATTTGTGGGCAGTGTGCACATAGCCTGTTTTCTCTTGAGAGCCAGGTCTGCCTACGGCGGCCTCTCTCAATAGCAAGGCTATGGTTACTGAATCTGTACATGGTCAAAGCTTTCCTTAATTTTGGGTCAGTCACAGTGGTCAGGTATTCTGCCACTGTGTCCTCTCTGTTTAGTGCCAAAAAGCATTCTAGTTTGCTCTGTTGTTTTGTTAATTATTTCCAATTTGTCAAATAATTATATTTTCTCGTGATTTGGTTGGGTCTAATTGTGTTGCTGTCCTGGGGCTCTGTGGTGTCTGTTTGTGTTTGCGAAGAGAGCCCCAGGACCAGCTTGCTTAGGGGGCTCTTCTCCAGGTATATTTCTCTGTAGGTGATGGCTTTGTTATGGAAGGTTATGGATTTTGATAACTAGCGGGTACTGGCTAAATTCTGCTCTGCATGCATTATTTTGTGTTTTACATAGTACACTGAGGATATTTTTGCAGAATTCTGCATGCAGTCTCAATTTGATGTAAGTCCTATTTTTGTCACGCCTTGGTCATTGTATTTTGTGTTTTTGGTATATGTTTGGGTAGGCCAGGGTGTGACATGGGTTTATATGTTGTGTTTCGTATTGGGGTTTGTATTAATTGGGATTGTGTATGATTAGGGGTGTGTCTAGTTAGGCTTTGTTGCCTGAGGCGATTCTCAATTGGAGTCAGGTGATTCTCGCTGTCTCGGATTGGGAACCGTATTTAGGTAGCCTGAGTTCGCTTTGTATTTTGTGGGTGTTTGTTCCTGTCTCTGTGTTGTAGTCACCAGATAGGCTGTAATTAGTTTGATGTTTCGTTTGTTGTTTTCTTATATCTGTTATTTCATGTACCGTTTTCATTCATTAAAGTCATGAGTAACCTACACGCTGCATTTCGGTCTGACTCTCTTCTTACAACAGACGAAGGAAGTTACAGAAACACCCACCACCACTCACAGACCGAGCAGTGTGTAAACTGGCAGGAGCTAAAGGAGGACGTTATGGACAGCAGAAGCATTGAGTATACGTCGTGGGAAGAAATCGACAGGTGGGCGGCCGACCCAGAGCGAGTGCAGGAGCCCGCCTGGGATTCGCTTCAGCAGAGCGAAGAGGGCTACAGGCTAATGGAGTCAAAAAGGAAAACACGGCGACGCAGAGCGAAAAACCGAAAGTAACGGGGGAGAGCGCAGAGAGAGAGTGGCTGAGTCAGGAGTCAGACCTGAGCCTACTCTCCCTGTTAATCGTGAAGAGCAGTTGCAGTGGGAGAGGCTGCACCACTTGGAGATTTGGACATGGGAGGAGGAATTAGACGGTAAAGGACCCTGGGCGCAGCCGGGAGAATATCGCCGTCCCAAGGAAGAAATAGACGCAGCTAAAGCGGAGAGGCGCAGGTATGAGGAGGCAGCACAGCGACGTGGTTGGAAGCCGGAAAAGCAGCCCAAAAAATTATTGGGGGGGGGGGGGCTAGAAGGGAGAATAGTTATGCCAGGTAGGAGACCTGCGCATACTCCCTGTGCTCACCGTTGGGCTAGAGAGACCGGGCAGGCACCGTGTTATGCTATGGAGTGCACGGTGTTTCCTGCGCGGGTGCAGAGCCAGGTGCGGCACATACCAGCCCTTCCTATTGGCCGGGCTAGAGTGGGCATTGAGCCAGGTAAGCTTGGGCAGGCTCGGTGCTCAAGAGCTCCAGTGCGCCTGCACGGTCCGGTCTATCCAGAGCCACCTCTACACACCAGTCCTCCGGTAGCAGCTCCCCGCACCAGGCTTCCTGTGCGTATCCTCGAGCCAGTACCACCAGTTCCAGCACCACGCACCAGGCCTCCAGTGCGCCTCGCCTGTTCAGCACAGCCAGCGCTTTTCTCCTCTCCTGCGCTGTTGGAGTCTCCCGCCTGTTTAGCGCAGCCAGAGCCTTTCTCCTCTCCTGCCCTGCCGGAGTCTCCTGTCTGTCCAGCGCCGCCAGTGCTCCCAGTCTGCCCAGCGCCGCCAGTCTGCCCAGCACCGCCAGTCGGCCCAGCGTCGCCAGTCTGCCAGGATCCGCCAGAAGTGCCAGTCTGCCAGGATCCGCCAGAAGTGCCAGTCTGCCAAGATCCGCCAAATCGTCCAGACAACCTGAATCATCCAGTTCCACCAGCCAGCCAGGATTTACCGGAGCCTACTACCTGCCTGAGCTTCCTCTCACTACTGGGCTTCCTCTTAGTACTGGGCTTCCTCTCAGTACTGGGCTTCCCCTCAGTACCGGGCTTCCCCTCAGTACCGGGCTTCCCCTCAGTCCCGGGCTGCTTCGGTCCCGAGCTGCCCCTCTGTCCCGGGCTGCCCCTCTGTCCCGGGCTGCCCCTCTGTCCCGGGCTGCCCCTCTGTCCCGAGCTGCCCCTCTGTCCCGAGATGCCCCTCTGTCCTGAGATGCCCCTCTGTCCTGAGATGGCCCTCTGTCCCGAGCTGCTCCTCAGTTATGTGGTGATCTGGGTGAGGACTATTAGGCCATGGTCGCCGGAGAAGGTGGATTATCCCAGGACGCGAAGGGGAAGAACTAGGACATTAATGGAGTGGGGTCCACGTCCCGAGCCAGAACCGCCACCATGGACAGATGCCCACCCGGGTTCTGTCACGCCTTGGTCATTGTATTTTGTGTTTTTGGTATATGTTTGGGTAGGCCAGGGTGTGACATGGGTTTATATGTTGTGTTTCGTATTGGCGTTTGTATTAATTGGGATTGTTTATGATTAGGGGTGTGTCTAGTTAGGCTTGGCTGCCTGAGGCGATTCTCAAATGGAGTCAGGTGATTCTCGTTGTCTCGGATTGGGAACCGTATTTAGGTAGCCTGAGTTTGCTTTGTATTTTGTGGGTGTTTGTTCCTGTCTCTGTGTTGTAGTCACCAGATAGGCTGTAATTAGTTTCACGTTTCATTTGTTGTTTTCTTATATCTGTTATTTCATGTACCGTTTTCATTCATTAAAGTCATGAGTAACCTACACGCTGCATTTCGGTCTGACTCTCTTCTTACAACAGACGAACGACGTTACAATTTTGTGAATTCTTGGTTGGTGAGCGGACTCCAGATCTCACAACAATAAAGGGCAATTGGTTCTATAACCGATTCAAGTATTTTTAGACAGATCCTAATAGGTGTGTCAAATTGTATGTTCCTTTTGATGGCCCTTCTTGCCTTGTCTCCCAGATTGTTCACAGCTTTGTGGAAGTTACCTGTGGCGCTGATGTTAAGGCTCAAGCTGCATCCCTGTCTCACTCCATGTCCCTGTGGAAAGAAATGTGTTTGTTGTTTGCCAATTTGAACCACACACTTGTTGTTTGTGTACATGTATTTTTATAATGGCCTATGTTTTTTCCCAACACTGCTTTTCATCCATTTATATAGCAGAACCTCATGCCAAATTGAGTTTTAAAAAAACATTTGAAATCAACAAAGCATGAGAAGACTTTATTTTGGTTTGTTTGTTTGCTAATTAGGGTGTGCAGGGTGAAAACGTGGTCTGTCATACGGTAATTTGGTAAAAATCCAATTTGGCATTTGCTCAGTACATTGTTTTCACTGAGGAAATGTAAGAGTCAGCTGTTTATGGTAATGCAGAGGATTTTTACTAAGTTTGCTGTTGACATTTACATTTACATTTAAGTCATTTAGCAGACGCTCTTATCCAGAGCGACTTACAACAAATCATGACATTTTTTTATTAACTTAACTAGGCAAGTCAGTTAAGAACAAATTCTTATGTACAATCACGGCCTACCGGGGAACAGTAACTGCCTTGTTTAGGGGCAGAATCACAGATTATTTACTTGTCAGCTCTAGGATTTGATCCAGCAACCTTTCGGTAACTGGCTCAATGCTCTAACAACTACGCTACCTGTCGCCCCAATGATAACATTGGATTGATAGATGCATGTGCACACACGTGCACGTATAGCAGGTGACAATAGCAGGATCATATCAAGGATAGCATCACAAATCAATACATGAATACCACTTGAAGCTTGATGAGGAGTTGATCATTTGAATCATATTGGGGTCAAATTTGTCTCCGCTTTTGTGGATTGGGGTGATCTGTCCTTGGTTCCAAATATTGGGGAAGATGCCAGAGCTGAGGATGATGTTAAAAAGTTTAAGTATAGCCACTTGGAATTTGTGTCTGCATATTTTATCATTTAATTTAGGATACCATCAACACCACAGGCCTTTTTGGGTTGTAGGGTTTGTATTTTGTCCTTTAGTTAATTGAATGTAATTGTAGAATCCAGTGGGATCTTGTAGACTTTAATATTTGATTATACGATTTGTATTTGATCATGTATATGTTTTTGCTGTTTGTTCTTTGTTATAGGGCCAAAAAGATTGGAGAATTGGTTTATCTATATATCTCCATTTTGGATAATAACTCTTTGTGTTGTTTGTTTAGTGTGTTCCAAATTTCATTCTATGGATTCTTGATTCAAAAATCATTCTATGGATTCTTCAATTACATTGAGCTGATTTCTGGCATGCTGTTACTTCTTTTTCTGAAGTGTATTTCTGTATTGTTTTCTGGGTCTCTATGTTTTTGGTTGGATTGGTTTCTCAATCTCTTTCTTAGGTTTTTGCATCAAACCGTTTGTCATTGTTGTTCATTTTCTCAGGTTGTCTGCTTTTTAAAATTTGATAGGGAAGCTGAGAGGCAAATATACTGCAAAGTTTACACCTTTATTATTACAGTGAAATGTTTTGTCCAGGAAGTTGTTGCTTTCTCTCTCCCCGCCTCGCTCTCTCTCTGACCTCATGATATGCTCCCCACTGAGACTTCATTGATCCTGGTCCTGAGTTCATCTCTCCTGACTGTTGGGTATTCATTTCTGTCACCTCCCTGCTACCCGATCATTAACCACCCAGTGATATGTAACTGTTTCATGTTCTTTCGGATGATTCATGGCTGATGATGTGTGGCTGTATGAATGATGATGTGAGGGGCAAGGGTTATGATCCGTGAAAGATGTCATAGTCACCCTTGTAGCGGTTGGATTCCCATTGGTTTGATTCCAAATGTGCCGCTTACACATTGCCCCATTGGATCCTCATTGGTCCAATCAATGTGCTGGCAAAAGCATATTTGTTTTTTAGTATATCCCCACTCAGGGGTGGCATAGATTTTGTCCCAAATGGTGCCCTATTCCTTACATACTGTCGTGCAATACTTTTAACCTGAGCCCTATGTGCCCTTGTAAAAAGTAGTGCACTACAAAGGGAATAGGGTGTCATTTGGGAAGGAGCCATAGCCTGGCTGGGTGCCCGAACTGACAGCTTGGTTTTTGGAGCTCTCTCTCTGACACCTTTAAGTCCACAGGAAAGCCTGTAAAACTGTCAGCAGGGTTTATGAGGTGCTGAAATCATCACTGTTATCAAAATGTGGATGCAGCACATTCATAATAACCATAAAGCCTCTGTCTCTGTCATAAACTCATTTCAAATTGCCAACAAATGCCGTAAAATAAACTTTTACTGCATAGAGCCTGCATATTAAGGCATGAAATCATGTAAAGCAAGTGTGAGTTAATAAAGCTATGAAGGACAGCGTAAGAAGAGAAGAGTAATTTTAGTTTACAAGAAGGATAAAGGGGCGATCGGCAGTTGCTACATCATTTTTTACTTTTAATAAATACTTATTGATTATTGAAGATTATAACCTAAAAATGTACCCAGTCAAAATCCAAAATCGAAGTTTGTTTTACTCCAATGTTTGTTAGCAAAGTAAATGTAAACAAACACTATATAGCCTCAAAGCATGGTTAACATTAGAACCGCTGGGCCTCAGAGGGACCCCCCTGCTAAGTGTAATTAATACATTTCATATGCTATCCTTCAAATAATAATTTGGTTGGGTTCACGAAGTTGTTAGGTAACATTAGAATGCATTTTTTTCAATTCAAATAACAAAATAGCATTTTCATTAGTCTATGTTACTGCAAAATTAAAATAAACACAAAAATGTAACTGTTCAATAAATAGTATTTGTGTAGTGCCTTTGTGACAACTATGAAACAGAAACCATATGTGTTGGAACATGGTAACAGTTTCTTTTTATATATACTGTATGTATTTTTTTTTACAAAATACCCCAACCACAAAGACCCATGCTAGGTCAGCAAAATGCGTGGTCAAATGATGAAAACAGTAGCCTAAACATCATCATAAGGGTCAAGTGTGCTTGATAAATAGTTCAAATCAGCCCAAATAATATTATAATGAACATAAGTTTCTATATGACAGCTTGTGCTTAAATGGTCTGTGTTTTCACGCAATGGCATTAGTTGGATTACATTTAGCGGTTATCCCTTGTCCTAACAGTCAACACAAATCTATGCCACTTTCACTTTCTTGACACACTTCAAACAAACACATCGCTTGTAGGTGACACGGGTGTCTTGGTTTCTGTTCTTTCTGCATCTTGCCTCACGCAAAGGCTCGCGTGGAATCTATGTTGCTGCCTTGGCACTCATATATCTCTCATGTAGCCCGTATGCTACTCATGTTGAAGTGTGTGTTGAGAACAGCTAAATCAAGCATGTTGTAAAACGCCGCAACAGGCCAGGGTGCCATCTGATCCAAAACATCCCCACCTACTTATGAAACAAAATAGAGTAGACAACATTAGGATTATTTTCCCATAGGGAAAACAACATGTGTTATACAGAAGAACATAATGCATTGCATAAGTTTATCTACAGCATATTGGCGATGCATATTATGTAATATTGCCGTACCTTTGGTTGTAGTGCAAAATATGATCCGTTGTTCTCTTTATTGTGTCCCTGTCGATGGCAATTTTTTCGGATGCATGGTGATCCTGACAGAAACATCCTTTCTTGCTTTGCATTGGTATAGTGTGAGTGTTGTCTTGTCATTCTTCACCGCCGTTTTAGGAGTACAACAGCTGTGCCGGTGCCTTGTTTTGAAGAGGGAGCTCCCGTCTCGCTCTGTTCATGGTGGCGACTAGGCGTGTTTTTATTTGCTACATGACAGTGAAGTGAAGAAATTGTCCAAGGTGACATTTCTCCCCTTGCCAACGTAAGGTTCCACAAGCCTCATCAACCCATTTTCCAACATTCGCTCACCTGCTGTGCGATTTGGATCTTTTCCCCAAACGGTGCCTTCCCATCCTTCCTGTCTCACTGTTTCATTTGGTGGTGGCGCAACGTACAGTTCTGACTTTTTTTAGGCCTCCGGGGTGTAGGTTTAGGCTGAGGCACAGAATCAGAAGAATAATCATCATGTTATGATGAATTTATTCCCCACCATCTGAGTCGTTTTCATTCAGCTATTGTAGCAGCGCTAATGCAGCATGTGCATCCATTCATCTTGGTCTTCTTACCATTGTAAATTATGCAGGCTCTCACTGTGTACTACAAGTAGGTTGAAGTAGCCTGATAAAACTGCTTGGATTTGTTGGACTGATAGAGGGTACATATCATTTTGAGATTATAATTTGAATATACCAACACAATAGAAAAGCCCACCCTTTTCTTCATTCATAATTGGTGATTACATAATTATGGATTCTCCACTTATCCTCACACATCAACTCACCCATCCCCCCCCTTTCTCCCCCATCATACTTTACTTCATTTATTTAATCTGTCGTTTCATGTGTGAAATTCATTTGGGTATCGTCTAGGTTCAGTTTCTAGGCAATTATCAGGGTGATTATGAACTGGCTACTTTTGGGAGAATGAGTGGAGCAGGCCTTACTGTCTGTAGAGGTTCTGTTTATAATATTACGATTCTAATAAGGGCCGTGTGTTACATAGACTTATTTTGGAAAAGTCAAGGATGGATGGGGGTTGATAAATACATGAATTAATGAGTTGTCAAAATGACTGTTTTAGCGGTTCTAGTGTTAAAACGATTATTTGGATATTTTGGATGGTAGGCCTTGCATCCATGGCTCTGTCTATGGGAAAATCTAAATGACATACTCCTTGCATCCTCTCTCCTCCTCTTCTTCTGAAAACCCATTGGGGGAGAAGGTCAAACGGGAGGGACCTCTGGCTTTCTCATCTAATGGATTTTGAGAAGGAGATGAGGAGAGGGGAAGCAAGGAGTTTGACATTGAGATCTCCCTTATGAATCGGAGAGTGACTACAATTCTCCAGCCCATCCCTAACCTTTAAAAAAAAATCTATTTCATCACAGAAATATAACAACATTACTGCTACTGTTACTTCTGTTCAACATACATTTTGGAGTAATGGAAACAGTCAGGGAGAGAAACAAATCTAACATTCTTCTTGTATTACAGAACCAGGACAGCCTAGCAGAAAATGTTGCTTTGTGGGAAGGGAACTTTAATAAGTACTCAATTTAATTTATGACATTAGATATCAAATAATGTAGGAGGACAGGCTCATTTCAATGGCAGGAATGGAGTTAATGGAATGGAGTCAAACGTGGTTTCTGTATGTTTGATGCGTTTGATACCGTTCCATTTATTCCATTCATTCCATTACAATGAGCCTGTCCTCCTATAGCTCCTTCTACCAGCTTCCTCTGATGCCTCTATATGCAAACATATTCAATATTCAATTAAAGGGATACTTAGGGATTTTGGCCACGATGCCCTTTATCTACTTCTCCAGAGTCAGATGAGCCACTGGGTACCATTGTTATACCTCTGTGTCCACTTTGAAGGACGTCAGAGGAAGTTTCGATAGCCAATGCTAAGTAACGTTAGCGCAATGACTGGATGTCTATGAGTAACTGCTAGCCTGCTAGTGAACACCCACAGACTTCCAGTCATTGCCCTAATTGCCAAAATCCTGAAGGATCCCTTCGAAGAGTAAAAAATGTTTTGTCTGGTTTTATGTATTGACTGGGGGAAGATTGTGAAGCTTACATAGATTTGTTTTTCTAAGGTGTGTGGCAAGCAGGCGACGTGAACATGTCACTTATGATTAACGTTACAATGCACCAGCATCAGCTTCTGAAATGTTTTTCCTCGAGTTGTTTGTTCTCCTCTAAATTGCCTTTATCACCTCTTGTGTTCCTTGTTCTACAAATTGTATCCTCTCTCTCTCTCTCTCTCTCTCTCTCTCTCTCTCTCTCTCTCTCTCTCTCTCTCTCTCTCTCTCTCTCTCTCTCTCTCTCTCTCTCTCTCTCTCTTCTTTCTCTCTCGTCTCTAGAACTGGCTGACTGAGCTGGAGATCTTTGCCATGATCTTTGCTGCTGCGGTCCATGATTACGAACACACAGGGACCACTAACAACTTCCATATCCAGACCAGGTAATATACTATGACAGCCGTAACACAGGCAGAAAAATAGAACTCAGTAAGGGGAGAGAAAACAGACTGGGGCAGCGAAACAGGGATGGGAACTCATTGTTATGCATTTAGAGAGGGGATGATTAAAAACCGTGAATGGCAGTTCTATTCTAATTCCTCCTCTGCCTCGTGACGGCGACCATTGTTGAGCCTAATCCTCAAAGCACAACAAGCTCTAATTCATCGCAAAACTCTCTGACATTTCTTTAGATATGAGTTTTCATTGCAAAACAGGTCAATATAAGCTACAGTGCTACAAGTACCATATAGATCAACTCAAATGTGATGATAATAAACCATGTATCGGATTAGACCTGGTGCTTTATATTTAACACATTGAAATATAATTCCTAGAACGGACTTTCCCTATTTCTATGGTTTACCCTCTCCTAACTGTGTTGTCTCAGGTCAGGCACAGCCATCTTGTATAATGACCGTGCAGTTCTGGAGAACCACCATGTGAGTGCTGCCTACCGCCTCCTACAGGACGATGACGAGATGAACATCCTCCTCAACCTGTCCAAAGACGACTGGAGGTAGGCGAGACTCAGAGAGTTCTGGACCCTGGTGGTAGCAAGGCCGTGCACAGACCTTTTGGGTGGCATGTGCTCAAACAAACAAAAAAGGGCACAACTCCCACAACCGCGGTCAGAGACTTGTTGAGAAATTATTTGTTTGATTATTTGATTACATAAAAACAATTGGCAAAATAGACGTTATTGTTGTATCATTTGCTAAGATGTGGTTAACATGCTTTATGTGTGTCATTGAGAAGAGGGTAAAGCAGCACAATCTGATGAGTAAAGTATTTTGCTAAACTATTTTGGACTGCATTGAAGATTGCCCTTATTAACAATAACCAACAGAATTCCAGTCAAAATAGAAGATTGTAAGAAATACAGTAGCCTACCTTTACTATTTCCAACCCAACACCATTTGTTGCCTCTATCATGTACATCCAATACTGTCTGAAGATTTGATCCAGTGGAAGAAGATTTGAGGAGCAGGGAGGTTGGAGGTCACTTCAGGAATATATATTCTGCTCTACACTATCTCTAAATAGGATAGTAATGAGAGCAAAGGAATAGAATATTGTGAGAAATACTTTAGCCAACAATTACTATAACCTATATTGCTTTACTATAGCCTACCATTCTCTAAATAAGCCAGTAAATAAAGCATGGTGATCACTGATGATGACTGATAATGTTAGCAAGCGGACTATTTAGGCTACCATATGCTACAGTTAACAAAATGGCTAGCTAGCTAGATTACTAGATTAGCCTTTTTTTCTTTTTTTTTACAGATTGTGATTTATCACCAATGCTCTTAAATAATAACTTCACAATCTAATATCCCTAACCTTTTAACTTCATAGTTTAATTTCATAATTATGTCATTTAAAAGTAATGACATATTTCATAATAACTCTATAATCATGTAACACAGATCTACTAGCTACATGCTTTGCTTAACATAATTCAAACGTGTATTTTGTTTTGCAAATCATTTATCGTCATAAAACATTATGATGACGATGAACATACACTATTTCATATTCATGATATATGGCTGACTGGCAAGTGGCTTGTGTGGTTATTTTAGTACGCTATCATTATATGGTGGCTAGTTAGCTAAAGACGACCTGTGTTGCTCCTTCCCTCCCTGACACATCTATCCTGGCTGAAGGGATGGAGTCTGAGGGTTGGTGATGCAGCCTCTTCTCTCCTTCTGTGTCTCTGCTGCACGTAAGCCTATCAGCCAACCAGACTGGATTTGATTATGTAAATCAGCATGTTAGCAGGTCACCGACGTTGTTAAACTGCTCAATTATGCTGCTGTGGCAGTGGTATTGATATTCAAACTAGCTAGGTACACTCTTAGAAAAAAGGGTTCCAAAAAATGTTCTTTGGCTGTCCCCATAGGAGAACCCATTTGGGTTGCAGGTAGAACTCTTTTGGGCTCCATGTAGAACCCTTTACACAGAGGGTTCTACATGGAACCCAAAAGGGTTCTACCTGGAACCAAAAAGGTTCTATATCTCAAACCAAAAAGGGTTCTTCAAAAGGTTCTCCCATGAAGACAGCTGAAGAACCCTTTTAGGTTGTAAGAATGTAGCTAGCTGTACACTGAACTCGACCGGGGGCCACAGGGGGATCATTTAATGACGACTTGCAGGCAGCGGGTTCAGATCAGAAAAGCAACGACAAAATTGTTTTGTGGAAATTATACCAACATACAAAAGAGCACTTTGGATACTGGAAGTGCAAAGGGGCAGGTGCTCTGCACAGGTAGAGCATTATCTGTGTACGTGGGTGGTTGAGATGGTGTTGGCCACAGACACGGCCTGCTCCTCTCACTAACCTACCTCTAACCTCTCTGTCCACTCCTCTCTCTAACGTACCTCTCACCTGTCTGTCCACTCCTCTCTCTAACCTACCTCTAACCTCTCTGTCCACTCCTCTCTCTAACGTACCTCTCACCTGTCTGTCCACTCCTCTCTCTAACCTACCTCTAACATGTCTGTCCACTCCTCTCTCTAACCTACCTCTAACCTGTCTGTCCACTCCTCTCTCTAACCTACCTCTAACCTGTCTGTCTGCTCCTCTCTCGAACCTACCTCTAACCTGTCTGTCCACTCCTCTCTCTAACCTACCTCTAACCTGTCTGTCTGCTCCTCTCTCTAAGCTACCTCTAACCTGTCTGTCTGCTCCTCTCTCTAAGCTACCTCTAACCTGTCTGTCTGCTCCTCTCTCTAAGTTACCTCTAACCTGGCTGTCTGCTCCTCTCTCTAAGCTACCTCTAACCTGTATGTCTGCTCCTCTCTCTAACCTACCTCTAACCTGTCTGTCTGCTCCTCTCTCGAACCTACCTCTAACCTGTCTGTCCACTCCTCTCTCTAACCTACCTCTAACCTGTCTGTCCACTCCTCTCTCTAACCTACCTCTCACCTGTCTGCCTCATCCTCTCTCTAACCTACCTCTAACCTGTCTGTCCACTCCTCTCTCTAACCTACCTCTAACCTGTCTGTCCACTCCTCTCTCTAACCTACCTCTAACCTGTCTGTCTGCTCCTCTCTCTAAGTTACCTCTAACCTGTCTGTCTGGTCCTCTCTCTAAGCTACCTCTAACCTGTATGTCTGCTCCTCTCTCTAACCTACCTCTAACCTGTCTGTCCACTCCTCTCTCTAACCTACCTCTAACCTGTCTGTCTGCTCCTCTCTCTAAGATACCTCTAACCTGTCTGACTGTCCACTCCTCTCTCTAACCTACCTTTAACCTGTCTGTCTGCTCCTCTCTCTAAGCTACCTCTAAACTGTCTGTCTGCTCCTCTCTCAAACCTACCTCTAACCTGTCTGTCTGCTCCTCTCTCTAAGCTACCTTTAAACTGTCTGTCTGCTCCTCTCTCTAAGCTACCTCTAACCTGTCTGACTGTCCACTCCTCTCTCTAACCTACCTTTAACCTGTGTGTCTGCTCCTCTCTCTAAGCTACCTCTAACCTGTCTGTCTGTCCACTTCTCTCTCTAACCTACCTTTAACCTGTCTGTCCACTCCTCTATCTAACCTACCTCTAACCTGTCTGTCTGTCCACTCCTCTCTCTAAGCTACCTCTAACCTGTCTGTCTGCTCCTCTCTCGAACCTACCTCTAACCTGTCTGCCTGCTCCTCTCTCTAAGCTACCTCTAAACTGTCTGTCTGCTCCTCTCTCTAAGCTACCTCTAACCTGTCTGTGTGATCCTCTCTCAAACCTACCTCTAACCTGTCTGTCCACTCCTCTCTCTAACCTACCTCTAACCTGTCTGTCTGCTCCTTTCTCGAACCTACCTCTAACCTGTCTGTCTGCTCCTTTCTCGAACCTACCTCTGACCTGTCTGTCTGCTCCTCTCTCTAACCTACCTCTAACCTGTCTGTCTGCTCCTCTCCCTAAGCTACCTCTAACCTGTCTGTCTGCTCCTCTCCTCTCTCTAACCTGTCTGTCTGATCCTCTCTTTTATCTACCTCTACCAAGTCTGTCCATCTGTCTGTCTGTCTGTCTGTCTGATCCTCTCTCTAAAATGTCTGTATGTCTCCCCCTCTCATAGAGAGCTAAGGGCGCTGGTGGTAGAAATGGTCCTGGCCACGGACATGTCCTGTCACTTCCAACAGATCAAGGCCATGAAGAACTTCCTCCAGCAGCCAGAGGCGTGAGTGACTCTTATTTAGCTCTATAATTATCTAGACCAATATATCTAAAATAGCATCCCGTTCACTATAGTAGACTATAGTGCCAGTTCAGATTACTCCCCACACATTTGTCCTAAACCATAGCCTGCCCTACCATAAATGCACTAATTGATACCAAAAATACAATAACCCCAAGCTGCTGTCTCTCTGATCAAATATCCAAAAGACCAATATTGCTGAGACATGTTTGTTGTTTTCTTAGACTTCTGTTGACTTCTGTTATAGTCTCTCTGGACTTGTTCCTTGCAATCTTCTCTGCTTCGCTGCTTGGTTAAAAGAATGATGCCGGAAGGGATGGCTGCCGTTTTACGGGCTCCTAACCAACTGTGCTATTCTGCTAGTTTTTTTGCGTTGTTTGTTACTTATTTTGTACATAATGTTGCTGCTACCATCTCTTATGACGAAAATAACTTCTGGACATCAGAACAACGATTACTCACCTTGAACTGGACGAAGAGCTTTTCTTTAACGAGTCCGACGTGAACGGGCCCAAATCCCAGTCATTTGCGTGAAGAAAAGACGGGGAAAAACTAGGTAGAGGTCGGGCTGCCTTCTGAGAATTCATACAAGAGTGAGTAAACCTCCACTACCATCCATTCTATTGGCCAATGTGCAATCACTGGAAAACAAAATGGATGATATACGATCAAGACTATCCTACCAACAGGAAAATAAAAACTATAATATCTTATGTTTCATCGAGTCGTGGCTGAACGATGACGCAGATAATATAGAGCTGGAGGGGATTTTCCATGCATGGGCAGGACAGAGAAGCTACGTCTGGTAAGATGAGGAGCGGGGGTGTGTGTCTATTTGTCAATAACAGCTGGTGCGCGATGTCTAATATTAAAGAGGTCTCAAGGTATTGCTCGCCTGAGGTAGAGTACCTTATGATAAGCTGTAGACAACACTATCTACCAAGAGAGTTATCATCTATATTATTCGTAGCCGTCCAAATTCCACCACAAACCGATGCTGGAGACTTTAATGCAGGCCAACTAATAATTCTATCCTCCTGATTCCTGCTTACAAGCGAAAACTAAAGCAGGAGGTACCAGTGACTCGCTCAATACGAAAATGGTCAGATGACACGGATGCTATAAGACCATTTCGCTAGCACAGACAGGAATATGTTCCAGGATTCATCCAATGGCATTGAGGAGTATACCAACTCAGTCATCGATGACGTCGTCCCCACAGTGACCGGACGTACATATCCCAACCAGAAGCTATGGATTACAGGCAACATCCGCATCGAGCTATCGGAACATTAATCCAGACACTTGTAAAAAAATCGCGCTACGCCCTCCGACGAACCATCAAGCAGGCAAAGCGTCAATACAGGATTAAGATCCTACTACACCAGCTCTGATGCTCGTCAGATGTGGCAGGGCTTGAAAACTATTACGGACTACAGAGGGAAGCCCAGCTGCGAGCTGCCCAGTAATGCAAGCCTACCAGACAAGCTAAATGCCCTGAGGCAGGCAACACTGAAACATGCATGAGAGCACCAGCTGTTCCGGACGACTGTGTGATAACGCTCTCGGCAGCCAATGTGAGCAAGACCTTTAAACAGGGCAACATTCACAAAGCCGCGGGGCCAGACTTATTACCAGGACATGTACTCAAAGCATACGTGGACCAACTGGCAAGTGTCTTCATTGACATTTTCAACCTCTCCCTGACGAAGTTTGTAATACCTATATGTTTCAAGCAGACCACCACAGACCCTGTGCCCAAGGAAGTGAAGGTAACCTGCCTAAATTATTACCGTTAGCACTTACGTCGGGAGCCATGAAGCGCTTTGAAAGGCTGGTTATGGCTCACATCAACAGTATCATCCCGAATACCCTAGATACACTCCAATTTGCATACCGTGCCAACAGATGATGTAATCTCAATTGCACTCCACACTACCCTTTCCAACCTGGACAAAAGAAACACCTATGTGAGAATGCTATTCATTGACTACAGCTCAGCGTTCAACACCATAGCGCCCACAAAGCGTATCACTAAGCTAAAGACCCTGGGACTAAACACCTCCCTCTGCAACTGGATCCTGGAATTCCTAATGGGCCGCCCCCAGGTGGTAAGGGTAGGCAACAACAGGTCTGCCACGCTGATCCTCAACACTGGGGCCCCTCAGGGGTGCGTGCTTAGTCCCTTCCTGTACTCCCTGTTCACCCATGACTGCGGCCCACTGCATCACTGGGGCCAAACTTTCTGCCATCCAGGACCAATATACTAGAGGAAAGTCCAAAAAATGGTCAAAGACTGCAGTCATCCAAGTCATAGACTGTTCTCTCTGCTACCGCACGGCAAGCAGTACCGGAGCGCCAAGTCTAGGACCAAAAGGCTCTTTAACAGCTTCTACCCCCAAGCCATAACACTGCTGAACAATTAATCAAATGGCCACCTGGATTATTTACATTGACCCCCACATTTGTTTTTACACTGCTGCTACTCGCTGTTTATTATCTATGCATAGTCACTTTATCCTTACCTACATGTACAAATTACCTTGACTAACCTGTATCCCTGCACTTTGACTCGGTACTGGTACCCCCTGTCTATGGCCTGGTTATTGTTATTTTATTGTGTTACTTTTATTGTTTTTTACTTTGTGTATTTGGTAAATATTTTCTTAAACCCTTTCGTGAACTGCATTGTTGGTTAAGGGCTTGTAAGTAAGCATTTCACGGTAAGGTCTGTTGTATTTGGCGCATGTGACAAAGTTTGATTTGATTTAATTTGCTCTACACTGTTTTCCTTTGTAGGATTCTCAAGCCCAAGGCCTTATCACTGATTTTGCACACAGCTGACATCAGCCACCCGGCCAAGAACTGGGATCTGCACCACAGGTGGACCACATCACTCCTGGAAGAGTTTTTCAGACAGGTCAGTCTATACTAACCCCTTAACCCAGATCTCTAACCCCTGACCCGGAACACCTAAAACGTCACCCTAAACCCTAACCACCACTTGGGCCCCATTAAGAATGCTGATATAGATCAGAGGTACCTGATCCAAGATCAGCACTCCTACTCTGAGATACTTCATGAATGTGGACCCTGGTCAGATAGTTGTGGGACAAGGTCCAGTGTACCAAGTCTGATACGTAGTGCTGGCATCTTCCTAATCCTACTACCTTCCCAAATAAAACAGTGTGATGATCCCACTATTTTAATCCTAATCAGTCTGGTTTTCATTCCTTCCTTGCTCAACACTAATCCCATGAATATGATACTAGACTACCACTCCTCTCGCAAGACAAGAAGCAGATCTCCAAATAGTGAAACGTGAAAAATCTGCACTTCTGAATGTCACATTGTCGAGTCATTATTTATAAGAGATATTGGACAGTAATTTCACAAGGTATTTCACAAGGATCCAATTTCTTTAAACAAAAGGAGGATATTACTCTTTATGAATTGCATAAATTACATCTGTCATCATTATGAATATAAAGTGACAATGAGTAATATAGCTGTTCTTGAAAATTCTAAATATATTTTTTAAAAATGGAATACATTATAAAATTGCATTGGATATTAACAAGGGCATGAAGAAATTTACCCGGAGTCAACCAACAGAGAATCCGATCTCAATTTTTTATTAGCTGTGATTTTAAAGTAGGGATATCCTCCCCATTACCATTACATGCTAATTAACACCACACTCTGTTCTGTGAAAATGAAATTAGCCGGTAGAATGTGGTCTCTTTCTAGAATTTGAAAAATTGCTGCGTCCCATAGGCCTCTGATCAAAAGTAGTGCACTCCATAGGGAACAGGAGGGTGCTATTTGGAATGAAGCCATGGTGAAATGTAATCAGTTCATTCCCAGGTGCTGCTCCACTAATCATATTAATAGAAATGTCAAGTATAATGAATGACCAGGACATACCAATATTTATTTTTTTACCATACATAGATTTCCTTTTCTTAAATTGGCTCCTTTGATGTTGTTCTGTTCAGCCCAACTGACAAGGTTGATTTTTAGGGGAAGATAACAGTACTGGGAGGTAGAAGTTTTTTTTTTCTCTCTGCTGAGGCCAGTAATAAATACCCTCTACTTAGGGTTGCAAAGTTCCCCAAAATTACCAAGTATTCCAGAAGTAATGGTAAGAGAATTCCGGATTCACTGCTTATTCCCTTCTGACTCCGGAAATCTTCCAACAGGGATTTCTGGAAAACCTGGTAATTTTGGGAAATTTACTGGAATTGTGGAAAGCATACCTCTACCCAATCTCTTTGGTATGAAGTACACTTATGCTGTGAGGGACTTCATTCCTCCATACATAAAGACTCTGTTCACTGTTGTCATGTTGTGTTCTCAGGGGGATAAAGAAGCAGAGCTGGGCCTGCCCTTCTCTCCTCTGTGTGACCGAAAGTCAACCATGGTGGCCCAGTCTCAAATTGGTGAGTCAGTGTAGATAGATAGATAGATAGATAGATAGATAGATAGATAGATAGATAGATAGATAGATAGATAGATAGATAGATAGATAGATAGATAGATAGATAGATAGATAGATAGATAGATGCATACATACATACATACATACATACATACATACATACATACATACATACATACATACATACATACATACATACATACATACATACATACATACATACATACATACATACATACATACATACATACATACATACATACATACTGTACATACATAGATAGATACTGTAGATAGATAGATAGATTGATAGATCTCAGTGGTTCTATATGTCTCTCATTCCCTCAGGATTTATTGATTTCATCGTGGAGCCCACATTCACAGTCCTTTCAGACATGACAGAGAAGATTGTGACGCCACTGATCGACGAGGCGTCTCGTTCCGGCCTGGCTGGGTTCAGACGCTCCAGGTGACATTGTCAACACACTGACCTTATTACACACACACACACGCATGCATGCACACACACGCACTCACACATACTGTACACACACATTCCAAAATGTGATATATCAATTTCTTGAAATGTTTGTAAATTAACATGAACACACATCTTGTGAAACAGATAGAGCTATTATTTGTTCATCTTACCATGACATGGGCTAGAGAGAAGTCAACGGTGATTTTGTTTCAAAGATATTGCAAGGTAATTTTATTTTAGAGAGACAAATAATCATGTTTTGTGGCAAAACGTTATGTATCCAGAGGTAAATAAACGCTATGTATCCAGAGGTAAATAAACACTATGTATCCAGAGGTAAATAAATGCTATGTATCCAGAGGTAAATAAACGCTATGTATCCAGAGGTAAATAAACGCTATGTATCCAGAGGTAAATAAACGCTATGTATCCAGAGGTAAATAAACGCTATGTATCCAGAGGTAAATAAACACTATGTATCCAGAGGTAAATAAACGCTATGTATCCAGAGGTAAATAAACGCTATGTATCCAGAGGTAAATAAACGCTATGTATCCAGAGGTAAATAAACACTATGTATCCAGAGGTAAATAAACACTATGTATCCAGAGGTAAATAAATGCTATGTATCCAGAGGTAAATAAACGCTATGTATCCAGAGGTAAATAAACGCTATGTATCCAGAGGTAAATAAACGCTATGTATCCAGAGGTAAATAAACACTATGTATCCAGAGGTAAATAAACACTATGTATCCAGAGGTAAATAAATGTTATACAGCAGAGCTCCAAAGAAAATATATCCAGATTGGGTTTTAAACAGTTACGTGTAATAAATGATCAATTATCACAGAAATAAATATAAAAATAATCTATTTGTTTCAACTGTATTGTGTCTATCACATAGCCGATATATTGTATCCAGAGGGTGAATAATGTGTGTTTTCTTTTTGGGACATTTAAGCAACTAGAATTTGTAACTGTAATGTAGGCTAAATGCATCATAATGCTCATTCTGTTAATGGGAGCTAACATGGCTGCCATATACTGTAATGTTGTAGCAAAGATTTTCATAACCAACCCAAGATAGACCCCAGCCTGTCGTTTCCAATGGGAGCAAATTAATCATAGTGGGCATAACAAGGAGGTGGGCAGAGCCAAGCACAAGCTAGCGAGAGCCTATTGGCCGTTCTAGCATGTATTTGCATATTTCCATTAGGGAATGTTTACTCTGTGAAGTGCACGTGTGGAATAACTAAATTCGCCCTTGCACTCCCTCTGAACAGTGCAACTTTTAGAAACTTTGCTAAAGGGTAAAGTCCACAAAACTTAGTCTATTGTTCGTAGCAGATTTTAATTTTGGAAACAGAAAACTGTATTGAGATCAAATGTTTCATTGATGAGAAAATTAGCAGAAGGTTGGCCAAAATCCATCTTGCTCCGTCTTCTCGCACAGCCACTGCTGGGCACTGGGTTTCTTCTCACCACCATATTTGGAAGTGAGTGGAAACACCAACCAGATGCTTCACATTTATACATCTGGTGAAATATCTGTCTCATTGTTCTATCTGTGGTTGTAGTGTCGTGTAAATGCATAATAATGCAGAAACCTCAATGTCCCAACTCTCATGAAACTTTAAACAGATGGTACTGAATGTAAGCACATTTTGGTCAGAAACTGTGTTGGATATCATGTTTTGCAAAAAAAACCACATTCTAAATCACATCTAAAGTAAACGTTTTAAAGCATGACAACAGCCATAACTCATACACACTGAAAGGGACCCATGTACATTTATTTCAGATTTAAAAAAAAATTGCAAACGTAAAAAAATGTGTGTTTCTTATGTTTTGGAATCAAACCCTTCATATTTACCCTGTGCATCACATGTATTGATTGGTCTAGTGAGTGATGATGATATACTGCAGGTGAATCGTACTAATGTTATCTAGAGTGCAACCAAGCAGACAGATGTGAAGATGACATGCTCATCAAATGTCTTGGCGAATCTGTAACATCATTTAAAATCTCATCTTTTATATGACTCCTAGGGAGATGAAATAAACATGGAGAAACATACATTGACACATCAGAGACTGGGCTGTTCTTCAGATACAGGTTGCATCCCAAATTCCACTCCATTCCCTACATACTGTGTAGTGCACTACTTTTGATCTGAGCCCTATGGGCCCTGGTAAAAAAAAGTAATGCACTATGGAGGGAATAAGGTGCTATTTGGGATGTGGACGCAGTGATGCTCTAAAAATAACAAGCCGGGGGTCCTCCAGTCGTCTGTCTAATGATAACTAAATGAAGCTGAACAACATGTCAGCTGGTATGAGTAATTACAATCTAATTTCCTGCCCGAGGCTCTATGGCTGTGTCTCCACTGACTGGTCTCTGTCACGTATGGCTGTGTGTGTGTGTGTGTGTGTGTGTGTGTGTGTGTGTGTGTGTGTGTGTGTGTGTGTGTGTGTGTGTGTGTGTGTGTGTGTGTGTGTGTGTGTGTGTGTGTGTGTGTGTGTGTGTGTGTGTGTGTGTGTGTGTGTGTGTGTGTGTGTGTGTGCGTGCGCGTGTGCACGTGCGTGTGTGTAAGTGGCTGAAAATAATAAAATAAAATACTTCTCGTCATGCAAAGATACACTAGTAGTCCTATGGCTGTACACATCAGCTGTAGTTTCCTGGAATGAATGACTCCTTTTCATCTCTGTTTTAGTCAGTCTGAGTGAGACACACTAAGAGTCAACAGACAGTGTTGTCAGTTAGAATAGAGTAAATGGTCTGGGATAATACGTCCATGGTGACTAGTTGACAGCCAGTGTCTGGTGGTTGAAGGGTACAAGCTGATTGTAGCACTTAGTAATCTCTCCATTCTCTTTATTCCCTTTATTCTGATCTTTAATGGTCATCATGTTGCTGTAGTTTTTATCATGCAAACACTACATTGTGCCATTTATTCACACACTGATGAGCTTCATACTGAGTCCAGATCAGCTCTTAAAGGCCCAGTGCAGTCCAAAACATAATTTGGCTCTGTTTTATAGACACCACCAGCCAGTTTAATAGTTACACCTATCTGAAATGCCCAGGAGGGCTTCAGTTTCTGAGATACTGGATCTGGCGTGCCTGGCACCGATGATCTTACCACGCTCAAAGTTGCTTAGGTCACTCGTTTGCCCATTCTAATGTTCAATCGAACAGTAACTGGATGCGATCCATTTTTGTGAACGTGTTATGTACCTAATAAACTGGCCACACTATGTGGTTGGAATAATACTGTTAAATTGTGAATATGATAATAATATATGATAATGCTCTTTTAGTGTAAGACCTGTTTGAAAAGACAGCCTGAAATCTCTTCCTGTTTTTGTGGGATAGAGTTATGGCCCACCTGTGTTAATAGAGCAATAATTTGAGCCTTTATTTAACTAGGCATGTCAGTTCAGAACAAATTATTATTTACAATGATTGTCAATTGGGGAAGAGTGGGATAACTGCATTGTTCAAGGGCAGAATAACCTTGTTAGCTCAGGGATTTGATCCAGCAACCTTTTGGATACGGGCCCAATGCTCTAACCACTAGGCTACCTGCCACCCCAAAGAAATAAAGTTCCAAAGCGCTCTGCCAATAAAAGCTAGTTTGAAGTTTTACCCTCCCCACTGAGACATCTCCCAGACGGTCATAGCAAAATTCTTGCTTGAGAAATTGCTCTTAGCTAAGAAGCTACTTTTGATTTGGATTTTTTTACCATTTTAATTGAAAACAAAAACAGCTGCACTGGACCTTTAACATTATCACCAGTGTCCTTTGATGGGCCTGATACTTAGCCCAGGTCAGCTCTGAACATTTCCATAGGCTCTAAAGACATGAGGATCAGTTTTAACACGCATATTCAGGCACACATGTGTAAATAACTCATATAATGACTTATATTTCTTTATGTGCCTCTTCTTTTTTACTGGATGCCTTGTGTTATCTTTCTTACTAGATTTTTTATTTCATATTTCTTTATATTTCTTTTTAGTTGCTGTACTGAAAGGAGAGCTGGCAAGTAAGCATTTCATTGTACTTTGATTTGATTAGACAATAACACAAATGTTCTTTCACACTTACTTGCGCACACACACACACACACACACACACACACACACACACACACACACACACACACACACACACACACACACACACACACACACACACACACACACACACACACACACACACACACACACACACACACACACACACACACACACACACACACACACACACACACAGTCTTGTACAACTAACCTTGTGGGGACTCACAATTCAATCCCATTCAAAATCCTATTTTCCCAAACCCCTGACCCATATCCTTACCCTAACCTTAACTTGAAAACCCAACCTTAACCCTAACCCGGAAGAACATTTTCTATTGGCGGTGGAGGAAATGGCTGCCGTTTTACAAGCTCCTGACCAATTGTGCTATTGTGTGTGTTTTTAAAAGTTATTTGTAACTTATTTTGAACATAATGTTTCTGCCGCCGTCTCTTATGACCGAAAAGAGCTTCTGGATATCAGAACAGTGACTCACCTCGTACTGGACGAAGATGTTTTGTTAACGAGTCGGACAGGAAGGATTTACTTCCGACACCGGACAGGGCACAAATCCCATTCGCATGAAGAACAAATGGAGATATCGGGGACGTAGGTCGCGGTGCAATGTTAGAATCCGACAGCGAGTGGGTAACCCGCCTCTACCTTCCGTACTATTATCTAACGTACAATAATTGGATAAAACACTGGATGAGCTCCGATCAAGACTATCCTAACAAAGAGACATTATAAACTATAATACCTTGTGTTTCACCGAGTCGTGGATGAACGACGACACGGATAACATACAGCTGGCTGGGTTTTTGGTCCATCGGCAAGATAGAACAGCTGCCTCCGGTAAGACAAGGGGTGGAGGTCTGTGTCTATTTGTCAATAACAGCAGGTGCACGAAATCTAATATTAAGGAAGTCTGTAGGATTTGCTTGCCTGAGGTAAAATATCTCATGATAAGCTGTAGACCACACTATTTACCAAGAGACTTTTCATTAATATTTTTCATAGCTGTCTAATTACCACCACAAAACGATGCTGGCACTAAGACCGCACTTAACGAGCTGTATAAGACATAAGCAAACAAGAAAATGCTCATCCAGAGGCGGCGCTCCTAGTGGCCGGGGACTTTAATGCATGGTAACTTAAATCCGTTTTACCTCGTTTCTATCTGCATATTGTATGTGCAGCCAGAGGGGAAAATCCCCCCACCTTTACTCCACACACAGAGATGCGTAGAAAGCTCTCCCTCACCCTCCATTTTACAAATCTGACCATAACTCTATTATCCTGATTCTTGCTTACAAGCAAAATCTAAAGCAGGAAGTAACAGTAATTCACTTAATATGGAAGTGGTCAGATGAATCAGATGCTAAGCTACAGGACTGTTTTGCTAGCACAGACTTGAATATGTTCCGGGATTCTTCCGATGGCATTGAGGAGTACACCACATCAATCACCGGCTTCATTAATAAGTGCATCGATGACGTCCTCACCACAGTGACGTACGCACATACCCCAACCAGAAGCCATGTATTCGACGCAACATCCGCACTGAGCTGAAGGATAGAGCTGACGCTTTCAAGGAGCCGGAGTCTAACCCAGACACTTGTAAAAAATCCCGCTATGCCCTCCAACGAACCATCAAACAGGCATAGCATCAATACAGGACTAAGATTAAATCCTACTACACCGGCTCCGACGCTCTTCGGATATGGCAGGGCTTGGAAACAATTACGGGCTACAAAGGGAAGCACAGCCGCGAGCTAACCAGTGACACGAGCCTACCAGATTAGCTAAACGACCTCTATGTTCGCTTTGAGGAAAACAAAACTGAAGCATGCATGAAAGCACCAGCTGTTCCGGACGACTGTGTGATCACACTCTCCATAGCCGATATAAGTAAGACCTTTAAACAGGTCAACATTCACAGGGCCGCAGGGCCAGACAGATTACCAGGACATGTACTCAGAGCATGCGCTGATCAACTGGCAAGTGTCTACACTGACATTTTCAACCTCTCCCTGACCGAGTCTGTAATACCAACATGTTTCAAGCAGACCACCATAATCCCTGTGCCCAAGAACACCAAGGTAACGTGTCTAAATGATTACCGACCCATAGCACTCACGCCTGTAGCCATCAACACAATTATCCCAGAAACTCTAGACCCAGTCCAATTTGCATACCGCCCCAGCAGATCCACAGATGAAGCAATCTCTGTTCCAATCCACACTTCCCCTTCCCACCTGGAGAAAAGGAACACCTAAGTGAGAATGCTACTCATTGACTACAGCTCAGCATGGGCCGCCCCCAGGTGGTAAGTGTAAGTAACAACACTTCTGCCACGCTGATCCTCAACACGGGGGCCCATCAGGTTTGCGTGCTCAGTCCCCTCCTGTACTCCCTGTTTACCCAGGATTGCATGGCCAAGCACGACTCCAACACCATCATTAAGTTTGCCGACGACACAACAATGACACAGCCTATAGGGAAGAGGTCAGAGACCTGGCAGTGTGGTGCCAGGATAACAACCTCTCCCTCAATATGATCAAGACAAAGGAGATGATCGTGGACTACAGGAAAAGGAGGGCCGAGCACGCCCCCATTCTCATCAGCGGGGCTGTAGTGGAGCAAGTTGAGAGCTTCAAGTTCCTTGGTGTCCATATCACCAACAAACTATCATGGCCCAAACACACCAAGACAGTCGTGAAAAGGGCACAACAAGGCCTATTTTGGCATGGGTCATCAGATCCATAAAAAGTTCTACAGCTGCACCATCAAGTGCATCCTGACTGGTTGCATCACCGCCTGGTATGGCAACTGCTCAGCCGCCGACCGCAAGGCACTACAAGGGTAGTTACCTCTATCTACATGTACTTATGACCTCAATTACCTTGACTAACCTGTGCCTCTGCACATTGACTCTGTACCGGTACCCACTGTATATAGGCTCGCTACTGTTATTTTATTGTTGCTCTTTAGTTATTTGTTATTTTTGTAAATACTTCCTTAACTTATTTTTCTTAAAACTGCATTGTTGGTTAAGGGCTTGTAAGTAAGCATTTCACTGTAAGGTCTACCTGTTGTATACCTGTTGCACGTGTGACAAATACAATTTGATTTGATTTGAAACCTAACCCTAATTCCTAAATCTAACCCTAAAACTAACCTTAGCTCCTAAACCTGACCTTAAACCTAATTCTAACACTTATTCTAACCTTAACCCTAAACCTCAGAGAAATAGTATTTGACCTTGTGGGGACCAACAAAATCTCCCCAGTAGGTCACATTTTTGTTTGCTTACTATTTTTGTGGGGACTTCCGGTCCCCTCAAGTATAGTTAAACACATCCCCACACACACAGAAATAGGCCTGACAACATCAGCTGGGATCAACAACTGTCCTGCTGTTACATCAACAAAGTCATGCATCATCATCAACAGACTAGAAGGATTATAAACATTACTTGGAACGCTCATCCATCCTTCCCTCCAACTTCCTCCTCACCCCTGATTTGTCTCTTTCTCCCTCTCTCTCTCTCTCTCTCTCTCTCTCTCTCTCTCTCTCTCTCTCTCTCTCTCTCTCTCTCTCTCTCTCTCTCTCTCTCTCTCTCTCTCTCTCTCTCTCTCTCCGAGGCATATCTGGATAAAGATGCTTAAACACTTCCTCACTTTCTTTCTCTGTCATACACAAACAGTCACACACACACACACACACACACGCAAACACTCACACACTATAACACACACGCACATTAGTTGTAAAGTGGTTGTAATGACGTCATTCCAACCAGCTTTGCCCACTAGACACACACTTGCAGATCGTGTTTGCAAACAGACACATCTGTCCACCTCCTCTTCTTACCCCAGCCTCTGCAACCCAGTCCATCTGTCTATGTATATAATGCTCATTATACACACGCAGGGTGATTATAGTGGTACTAGAATCACTGGGCTGTAAACCCTCATTTCGTCAATGTCTCAAATTGAGGTTTTTCTGTTCAGACATCCATTAAGCATGGCTGTGATGTCCAATCACATGTTCAATATAATCCCTCTGTAGAATCTCAGTAGTTCAATCCGTTGTTTGGTGTATGACAGGTCAGTCAGAGAAGTGTGCCACAGTGGTGGGTTCAATTCCCGCAGGGATCATATCCAATGAATGCCACCACTGTTCTGTGGTTTAAGTCACTGTGGAATCAAGTGTTTGCTGTGGCCATATTCCCAGTAGGTATGTACGGTGTGTGTTACAGGCCAGGTGAATGACATTCTTTGTCTCTCTTTGTATACAGTCTGAACAGTATTCCAGTGGGGGATGGGAAGCGGTCCAGTGTGATCAGCACAGGCTCAGAGGGCAGCGGAACACTCAACTGTTCCCCGGGAACCATCGAACATAAGGGCTTCAAGGCCACCTGGAACGAAGAGGTGCACCAGAACAGAGAGAAATGGAAGACCCAGGCTGCTAAAGGTACACTGGGGCTAGGGCCCCTCAACCCCTCACAGGGAAGGGTCTGGCAGGGTTGGTGGGTTGGGGGAGTAGGGTATGAGACAGAATGAGGAGGATGAGAAGTGGAAGACATAGGAGGCAAAAGGTACAGAAGAGCCCCAGGCAGGGGAGGGCTTGTCAGGGTGGGTTTGGTCCTGGAACAAAGAGGTGCACCAGAACGGAGAGAAATGGAGACCCAGGAGGCTAATGGTAAAGCAAAACAAAAAAAATAGGTGGGTTATGGGAATGATCAGTCCAAGAAGATCCAAGCAGCTAAAATATACATTAGACACCCTACGCAGGATAGGGCTTGGTTGGGGGTTCAGTGGGTTAGGGAGTAGGTGGAGTAGGGCTCTTTCACACATACAAAATATGTTTTTGTTCTGACAGATCTGGAGGAGAAAACCAAAAGGGAAGCAGAGGAGAAGGCTTCGCAGGAGGAGACAGAGCCTGGAACGACAGAAGAGAAGGAAGAAAAGAAAGAGGGAGATGAGGAAGGTACACAAGCAGAGGGAGAGAAAAAGGAAGTGGTGGAGGAAGTGCCCAAAGAGGAGGAAGGGAATAAGGACCCAGGGGGGGCCGTCGGGACCACAACAACATCAGGACCGGGACCGGGGCTGAATCACTTGGACCCCAAGGAGCCTGAAACAAGCAGCACCAGCACAGAGAAAAACCAGCAAGTGCAAAACGGTACGTTTTAGTTTACAGTCAGTTACAGGCTCCTACAGATATGCTCTCCATTTATAATACTTGGTTTAAAAAAGTTGTGAACAGCATCTACTTAAAGTGCCAAGTAGTGATTAGAATATGGTGGACCGTAAGTTTGAGTCAGTTTGTCTGGTGGTATTCTTGGTGCTCTCAAACTGTTGTTGCTATTGCTTCAGAAATGGTAGTGGAAGATTATGTCTTTGCTGAATCCTTGGCTGCTCTCCTGATTATTTTGTTGTAAAAGAGTGCCATCTGCTGGTCAATTATGCATGTAAAATTATTTTGAAATTGCATTTTGAAACTGTTATCATATCCTCACTGGTGTCAACATTCGTGACTACTATGAACATGTCACTTCCTTATTCTCTTCAATAAGTCTGTATTTTATATACTCGGTGACTATTTTGTTTAATCAGTGTTGTCTGTCTGGGGGATGTGTGAGGCGTCTAGTGGACAGTGGTCTCTGGCTTGGTTTGTGCTGGGGCATTGTGATGGTTGATGACAGTGTTTTATTTGACTCCAGGGGAAGTCCCAGAGGACCTAGACTCACCTGACACTGACTCTGGCTCAGATGATGACAGTGAGAAAAACACCTCTGACGGTAAAACAGCCTTTTCTTTCCCCTCAGGGCGAACCTTAGCTACGTTTCCACAATCAAATACACGTCTCCTCTTTTTAAAGCGAAGAGTAGAAGTTTCGGGTTATGACAAGGCATGGAAAAATCACATTAAAACATTGTAGTTTCGTCCTGCAATTCGAGTTTCTATCCAGAAAAAAAATGATTTGACTAAGGCGATAATGTGACAGCAACAGGACTGTGACTGACTCTCCTGTGGAAACATGTCTAATGTCACTCACACGCTCACTCACCCCTGCCGTCCTCCACCACCTCCTCCCTCTCAAAGGCCACCTCTTTCTATCCTTGATTTCTTTTATCCCTTCCCCTGAGTCTGTCCTTCGCGTTACTATGGTGACCGTGTGTTCAATGATCATTATCTACAGTCTTGTTCCAGCCTGACAGGGACTTTGTCATTGTCCCTCTATACATAACATGTTCTTTTGTTATCAGACTTATCTCTGAAACTCAAAGCGATTCTTCCCAGCAAACACAATCGCTCTCATTTAGCTGTTAACACCCTTTGACAAGTGACTCTCATAAACCATCACCCCCAACCTCAGTTACGAAAGTGACCATGTACAATTTTTGGGGTCATAACGTACCTACAGCTTTCCTGTCGTTTCGACAGACCTCCACGAGCGTAGACGTTGCTGACGCCTGACAGATTTTATTACACCTTGATAGGTATTTAAGTATCAGCTAACCACATCATATGTTATAGCAATTTGCCAGTCGATGTCAATGCCGATAACGTGGCACGCAACCATTGGTTTTTGCGTCAGCCTCGCCTTAGCTGTGGATCACAGCCTATATTGTCATTAACCCCTCCCCCTTCCCAGCATGCCATGCAGCGGTCCAGGAGACCAGGAAGTTGGAGCAGGAAGTTTTAAGTGTGCCATATGTCCTCTTCCCCTCCCACAGATACAGAAGAGGAGGATTCTGACGACAGTAACCATGACAGTTTACCTGCGTCTCTAGCGGCTGCAGCAGTGGTGGCTGCTCCTACGTCCAATCCAAACTAACTGCCCATTCAGTTCCCCAACAAAGACTTCATTTACCAGGGGACACCTCTCTCTCTCTCTGTCTAATGTTCCAGATTGCCCTCTGCTGGATGTGTACTGCTTTTATTTTGGTGTATTCTTTTTTTTTCAACACTACACTCTTAGAAAAAAAGGTGCTATTCAGATCCTAAAAGGGTTCTTTGGCTGTCCCCATAGGAGAACCCTTTAATAACCCTTTGTGATTCCCGGTGGAATGCTTTTGGTTCCAGGTAAAACCCCTTTCCACAGAGGGATCTACATGGAGCCCAAGAGGGTTCTACCTGGAACCAAAAAGGCTTCTTCTATCTATGGGGACAGCTGAAGAACCCTTTAGGAACCCTTTTTTCTAAGAGTGTAGTTCCACTTGTGTCTGTCTCTGGTGGAATCCTTCTTTTCCGTCCACTTTTTTCTCCCAAATCAAAGTTGAACTTGCGGGTCCATGTGTTACCATGGTAAATGTGCTGGATTCATATTAGCACAAACATTGCGACCTTTGCCATTTCCTGAGCCATGATGGACCTATTGGCTCTTTCTTCCAACTGGAGAGGGGCAAGCACATGCACAGGCTGGTACATGAAAGGGTAAGGCTAAAGGACAGGACAGTGCTGCCCTGTGTTGCCCTGGCCTCCACACTAGCTAGGCCCTCCCAGAGGAGCTTTTAGTTTGCTCTGTGTATCTTTCTCTGCTCCTACTCATCACAGCAAAGTTCTGGGGGATGGAAGATTGGCCTGGTTTCCATTTGGACCTTCAGACCTTCTCTGTGTTTGTACAGGATGTGCATCTGTGTGTGTCGAGCAAAATGTAAACAACAGCGAATTTAAGAAGGGTGTTGAAAGATTGGTGACATAGAACTGTTTTTATTATTTCCACCAGTGTAATTAATTTTTATTTAACTAGGCAAGTCAGTTAAGAACAAACTCTTATTTTCAATGACAGCCTAGGAACAGTGGGTTAACTGCCTGTTCAGGAGCAGAATGACAGAATTTGTCAGCTTGGGGATTTGAACTTGCAACCTTTCAGTTACTAGTCCAATGCTCTAACCACTAGGCTACCCTGCCGCCCCAATGAGTAATGTACATGAGTAAAGTACAACGACATTTGTCTTGTTTATATTGCATACATACAATATATAAGATAAACGATTGTTAGATTTGTTTCGCTTTTCCATTTAATTTTGCAACTAGAATGCACTTTCTAACTAGCACACGTCACATAAAGTGAAATGAAGTCATGGTTACCCGTTAACATACAATCTAAATATGAAATCTGAAACGTATTGGCTTCATCATTGAAACGTCTTCTTAGAGAGAAATAACACATATTTAGTAATACTAAGAAACAATATTGTGTACGGTAATGTATATAAATATAATGATGTATTGTGTTGATCTATGATTCTCTAGCATTAGAATTCCCATATGTTTATTGTAAAACTAAAGAAAAAAGTAACTATGTCCAGAGAACCATGATTGATTCATAAGTTGTCTCTAAATAGTATGTCATGTTATTCTTTTTTACAATGTACTGTAGGTGATTCATGTTTTCCACAGTGCAGGTTTGATTGATTTCCAACCATCAAAACGTTATTGTGATGACATCGTTCGACTGTTATTAAGCCAGGCACAACAACCATATTCATTTTACGGGGCGGGGGAAATCAACCGTTTATAACATGTTACAATGCCAAAATATACTGCATATGTGTGCTTAGGTTTCGTTGCTTACTTTTCTCTCTAGTTCGTGGCATTTCTAGCTAGGGGAGTGTCCTGGTTGCCAGAGTATAATATGTATTTATTGTACATAACATTTCTATGTTATTTATGAATTATTGTGTATAGTTATCATTTTGAATGTCCTAATGTGGTCGACAGAGAGAAGTAATGTTTCTAAGACTTCTGATGTACAGTGTCTCTGCTGAATCTCTGCTCCCCAATGACATGGATGAGTGGGTTAATGTTTCATTATTTCGAAGTAGTGTGAATTTGTCATTATGAGTTGGTTATTTTGCGCTTTGCACTTCAACTCCAGGACTTCTTCTGACTTTACTTTAAGACACTGCAGCTCAACACAATATCCTCATATCCTCAAGTCTTTCTTTATCAAATGCATTGGTGCATACAACGCATGAGAGTTTCCCAGCATGTGGATAAGAATTGGGTTGAGAGAGTCAGTTAATTCCCGCTCAACGTTCGACTGTGATGTGAAAACTTTGTTGAAACAAACGTGGAATCCGATTGATCCATCTTGATTTACCAATACATACGTTTTCTACAAATCATTCACAGCATGTAAATAGAATTTCATTTTTTTTTTGTGTTAATAAATTCATTTAGCATTAACAGAATTATTATATCTCAAAAACAAAGTAAAACACAGAAAACGAAACAAACAGAACAAACTCTAGGTTACTACACGTAATGAAATGTAGAAAGTAAAGAATCAAAATATTTAATGTTGTGTTCAAGAAGCAGACTTATAGTACATGTACAGTATTGACTGGGTCATCTTTGGGGTTTTCCAAAATGGCCTCCAGGTTCACTGTGTAGAAATTCCTGTTGCCTTGACCAAAGATAGAAAAACAACAGATATTATAGATATGCTAGAGTTCAAATGAAACTCAATCTACAAAAGGGTAAATACTTCTGTTTTAAGCTCCTCAAAATGATTTATTTTGCTCCAGAAGGAAGAATCTTTGCCTTAAAATAGATATGTCTTCACTACTCACTTCAGTGTTGCCCTGTAGAACAGTCTATATGTCTCAATCTAGCTAGCTTGCAAGCTTTTGTGACATCTTTCAGCACAAGATCTTGTCAGTGTTGAGTGATTGTAAATACTCTGTGGCAGCTATCCCTTTCCATGATTTCTCCATGTTGTTTCTTGTGATACAAAGGGATAGGGTCTGTGTTACCTTTTTTTTGTTTTTTTTTACCATTACATATATTTGTATCTGACCGCTACCCTGTGGTACTAGTTCTGTCATTCGAAATCGTACTTAGTCATGCCTGTTATCTGGACTGTGGAACAATGTCATAGTGAAGAATCCCTGGAGAACGTAAAAACATGCAGACCCATTTTTATGGCCCCATTCTCACGCCTTCGTTTACTATTTTATGACATGCAATCTTTGTGAATTTGCTCCCTTTACTTCAACTCAAAACCAGCAATCTCATGCCTTCCTGAAACAGCGTCATATATTGTCAGATATTTACATTTTGATCGGTCAACATACTGTGTGTGAAGGGTTTAAATGGACATGTGTAAATGAGGATAAGCTGATAGGTGAGTATAGAATCTATAGATCATAGTTTTTTGTGAATTGGTGTGTGAGTGGGTATATGAAGTGCAGTATGCTTCTATGTTCTATTGCTAGGGGTTAGTATAGGTTGATATCGAAGTATGACGTTATTGATAACAACCTATTGCCAGTACAGTAAATTTGAGGCACACAGTTTAGTAGTGCCAGTATAGTAATTTCTGTGACATCCACTTTCTCTATGACCAACTCATCAGCAAACCCTGGGATGAAATCACTACAGACGAAACCATGTTCATCTTGTGTTTGTTTTTTTTCCGACATATATCCCCCTTATTTCAGTTTTTTTTTACTGTGCCGTGAAATACTATTTGCCCTGTCTGATTTTTTGCAGTATTGCACATTTTCACAATGAATTTGGTCAGATCTTTTTGTGGGTTGTAGTCACAGGAGGTTGGTGACACCTCAATTGGGGAGGACGGTCTCGTGGTAATGGCTGGAGCTGAATAAGTTGAATTGTATCAAATACATTAAACATGTGTTTGATTCCGTTCCTTTTGCTCCGTTCTAGCCATTATTATGAGCCGTCCTACCCTCACCAGCCTCCACTGGTTGTAGTGGTATATAGAGGGAGTCTGGGAGAAAAAAATGATGTAACCAAACATGCACTCTTCATGTGTGAAAAAGTTATTGCCGCCCCCCCAGTTAATTTCACCCAATTAAAGGGATAATTACAGTCAGCTGTTTGAGTCCTTCGGTTAACAACCAGCCCTGATTTGGGCCAGCACTGCCTAATATAACTGACTAACTTTTTGGTCCTTACCATCAGATTGAATTTGTCAGAGAACAGGTTTTAGAGGCACATCATGCCACGATCAAAACAAATTCCTGAAGACCTCCAGAAAAACCTTGTTGATGCTTATCAGTCTGGAAAGGGTTACAAAGCCATTTCTCAGGCTCTGGGGCTCCACCGAACCACAATCAGAGCCATATTGTCCAACAGGACAATGTTTGGGACAGTAGTGAATTTCCCAGGAGTGGCTGTCCTGCCAAAATCTCTCCAAAGAACTCTAGAAAAACATCCAGGGATATCTAGGTCTCTCTCGCCTCGGCTAAGGTCAGTGTTTGTGATTCCACCATCAGAAATACACTGGGCAAAAATGGGATTCATGGCAGAGTAGCAAGGTGGAAACCATTGCTCACTAAGAAGAACATGAATGCTCATCTCAAGTTTGCCAAAAAAATGGCCTGGATGATCCTCAAGAGTTCTGGAACAATGTTCTATGAACAGATGAGTCAAAGGTAGAACTTTTTGGCTGACATGGGCCCTGTTATGTCTGGCGAAAATCAAACACAGAATTCCACATTAAGAACCTCATACCAACGGTCAAGCATGGTGGTGGTAGTGTGATGCTTTGGGGATGCTTTGCTACATCATGACTTGGATGCATTGCCATTATTGAAGGAACCATTAATTCTGTTATATTTATTTTATATTTTTCTACCCCTTTTTTCTCCCCAACTTTGTGGTATCCAATTGGTAGTTACTGTCTTGTCCCATCGCTGCAACTCCCGTATGGACTCGGGAGAGGCGAAGGTCGAGAGCCGTGTGTCCTCTGAAACACGACCCTGCCAAGCCGCCCTGCTTCTTGACACAACGCCCGCTTAACCCAGAAACCAGCCGCACCAACGCACCAAGGACACACCGTATATTTGGCGACCATGTCAGCGTGCATTGTGCCCAGCCCGCCACAGGAGTCGCTAGTGCGCGATGGGACAAGAACATCCCTGCCAGCCAAACTGTGGCAGGACCTGAAATTAGCAGATTATGCTTGAAAACCCACAAATGACACTGAGTTGAAGCCGTTCTGCATGGAGGAGTGAGACGAAATTCCTCCACTCACTGTGGGAGACTAATTGATAACTACAGAAAACGTTTGGTTGCAGTTATGGTAGATAAAGGTGGCATGACCAGTTATTGAGTATAAGGGGGCAATTACTGTTTCGCACGGGGGCATTGGGTGTTGAAACGTTCTTTAATAAATAAATATGTCTAAATGGTTTATTATTTGTTCACTCATGTTCTCTTTTATATAATATTAGGTTTTGGTTGAAGATCTGATAACTTTCAGTGTAAAAAATATGCAAAAATACAGAAAATCTGACGAGGAAAATACTTTTTCACAGCACTTACTTTGTGTATTTGAAGCCATAACGATGTTTTTTTCTGTGAGTATTGCTTAAAGGGGTTTCATTTGGTAATCATCAAACCGGTTGTCCTCATGTTTTTTCCCACTTTTTTGTCTTATTTTGTTTGAATTGAAGATTTTATTGATCACACACCAAGAACAAACTGTGCAGCAGGCCATGTGGTGGTGTTTGTTCCAACGCTACGTTAGTGCACTGTTGTGACAATAAATCTGAACTCAAAGGGCTCAGATCACGACTCGGTGTCTTCATTGTGTCCAGTTTAAAACTTTTTGTAAAACCTATTATGTAGTAAGCACACAAGATGTTTGTATTGTCAGTACTGTATGTGTGAGGTCTAACACCAGACTACCTATAACAGAATAACCCATAAAAGTACCCTACAATGGTTTACAGAATAATAGAATAAACAATAGATAGCACCACATCAGATCTGGGTTCAAATACATTTGTATTTCGTTATTTGTTATTTAACAAATTATTTGCTGTGTTGTTTTAGTATTTTCAAATAATGTGGACTGAATCAACTGCTTATATTGGAAATATTTGAAAGTATTTTCAAATAATTTCCTATAAATAGCCTCCTATTTGAAAGTATTTTCAATTGCTTATTTCAAATACTATTTTCAAATGTCTGGATTTGAAAATAGGAGTGTATTTGAGTCAGTGTTTTTAAGTATTTTCAAATACTTTCCAGGTGTAATTCCAAATACATTCCAGTATTCAACTACTTGTCTTTCAAAAATAAATACTTGAAAGTAATTGAAATACCTTAAATAGTATTTTAACCCAGGTTTGCACCACACACACATATACTGTATCTGCATATGAGGATAGAGATGTGACCATGTATAAAATAAACAAAATAAAAACCTTGACGATGGTTTTTCCCTGACAACTGACATGGTGACCTTTTCTCTTGCAGACTTGTCAGGCTCGGAGGGCTATGACCTGATTCGCTACTACAAGAGACCCAGCTACTGTGCCAACTCTCACCTGGCACTACCCTCCAGAGAGAAAGAGAGGGAGAGAACCGAGGGCAGACCCATCGACCCCAGAAGCAGAGTCAGGAAGCTTCAAAGCATCTCCCTGCGCTGGAGTAAGTGACATCACAAGAAGTGACCTCACAGGAAGAGACCTCACAGGAAGCGACCTCACGGGAAATGACATCTGTAGATGTTGCATCCCACGTTGTTCTCACTTAACTTATACTTATACTGGTGACAAGGCAAAGCTGTACCTAGACAATAGATTATTCAATTATGATTTTATATATAGTAGTTAAAGATATATAGTAGTTAAAATATGTTTATCTACACCCCCCTGGAAGACGTTTTCATGTTTGGGAATGACGTTGAGTCAGGTATTTGTGAAAATTTGGGCAATTAATAGACTCCCCTGTAAATAAAAAAGAATAAAAACGTGTCAGTCTTGTGCAGGCCCAGACTCTACACAGACCTGTGAACCATAACCAATCTGAGCTACAGTCGGCCTATATGCAAATAAGCCATTGCCATATGAGGGGATTCGGTTAACGCCACGGGCATGCCCCGCCCCCCTGGGTGAACCGGGTTAGCATTGATTGCAATCTATTTGGAACCGGGCTGCCTCCCGGGCATGAGCCATGTGAAAACAAAAGTGACATAGGTTAACTAGAGTCGTGGCCCGCACAAAAATCGAATTAGCATAATAAAACAATCCCCGTCGCAATCTGTCTGTTTAAGCTAGATAAATCATTTTTTTTAGCATGGGTGTGGCTCAATCCACCACATCCACTGATGTTGGCCTTCCGCTACTGCGGTGGAGGGTGGCAGAGCTACAGTAGTGTTTATCAGACCAGGAGACATCCCGGAAATCTGTCTTTTCACGGAAACGTCTGCAGAGTACAAACGGTTTAGGCTAGAAACGAATGTACACCACTATGGAAAGCTGAGACACTCACGAAAAATGATGGTGCCCACTGGGCAAAAACTTGCTGAATCAACTTTGTTTCCATGTTATTTCAGCAACAAAAATGCAATGTGTTGACGTTGAATCAATGTGGAAGACTGATTGGATTTGAAAAAAAGTACATCAACATAAGGAAATGATGGCTTTTTTTACACCCAACTTTGAACCTAAATCCAACAACATGGTGAAATTCTTTGTGGATTTCACGTTAAATTAGGGTTATTTGTAAATCAAAACTAGACCTGTGTTCTCTGTTTTGCGCTAAGACCCCCACAAAGCTTCACGGGACTTCTCTGAAGTTGGTACCACAATGTGCCAACTTCTGTCTGTAGTGTCTGAACTGTTTGGGCTACCCCACAATTGAAAGCTAAGACTATCGCAAACACGTACAAGCCTCACAAGACACGACTTAAGGGAACCCAGTTCAGAGCCAGAAAAATGAATGGAAGTCAATAGGGCATTTCCACATGAAAAAAAATGAATCCTGAGCTTTCTTATATCTCTCAGATATAAGACAGACACTTCAAAACATATTTCCTTTTCATTTAGCTGTCAATGCGTCTCTATGGGCTAATAGCAATAAGGACCAGCCAGGGCTGCTACAAAACATGTGGTGAGCTGGCATTTGCCCAGCACTTTTAAATCAGGTAGGGCAGCGCCCCACCACTTTTCATTTAATTTAATATTGACAAATAGGCACAAAGTGCTGTTTTTTGTTGTTGTTTTTTACAGATTTTTGCTTCATGGTTTGTCTACTCGTGCACAATTTGTCCTTCACATCGGAGTGCTGCGTGCCTGTCTTGACCAATCAGATTCAAGAAAATTGCAAGGTCGCGCGGGCCAGGCACAATGCACAAAGCTTAAGGCACTCTCCACTTTCCTCCGGTATTTATTTAGCAAAGGGGATAACTCATCACTCCAGTCAGACACAAGCAAAAACTCTTTACAAAAAATGTTGTAGCTGCCTACACGTAAACATTAGCGATCTGACATGCTGTGTTGCATGCATGCGGTGTTGCAGTCTGATCAAATGTAGGCTACTAACAACACCAACTGCATACCGTCTACTATGCCCTGTCCCTCTGACCAGGGTAAACTATGTGGGAATATTTTATATTTATAGATAATTTGTTTGTGTTACAAAGAAATGTTAATGAGATCAAATTTGGTAAATATTCAAACTTGGCCTGACTAGGCTACCTAGACTTTTTCCCCAAAGAAATATTAACTGGAATAAATCAATAAACATAATAGCTGACATAGACTGTGAGTAACTTTTTTTATTGGGCCTACAATTGAATAGTGCAAGCCTACGCAATGCAAATCTGAATAAAGCAAGCGCAGCCCTGTGAGTTCTATTGTCCAATTATGTTGCTGTCTCTGTGTCTGTATCAGTGACGGCTGGTGGGAGGAGCTAGAGGAGCACGGGCTCATTGTAATAGCGGGAACGGAATCAATGGAATGGTATCTAACACATCAACCATATGGAAACCACGTTTGACTTCGTTCCATTTATTCCATTCCAGCCATTGCAATAAGCCTGTCATCCGGTAGCTCCTCCCACCAGCCCTTTACTGGTCTATATGGAAGATGAAAAAAAACGTTAGTCTAGCTTTAAAGGAACCCACCAGATGTAATTCCTGCCCTAGATATTGTCTATTATATTGACAAGATAGTCAAGTGATCTAACAATGGAAATATATGTCAAAGATGGAACACGTGGGAGGAGAAGAGATCAGATGGGACCATTCTAGCCCATGAGAGGACAGATAAGCGCATGAACAATGAACAATAGGCGCATGAACAATAGGCCATAGAGGACTCGTCTTTGCATCTGTGCCTTTATAGCATGTGGGACAGCATGGGCAGCACCATTGAGGCTCTCTCTATTTTAAAGTAGTACATTTTCTTCATTGGCTGATTTCTCTGGCTCGGAATAGCGACCCAGTTGACTATTTTAAAATTGTGGAAGTCCTCAATGGCAATGTCCATGCTAAAACGGCTAGATCCATAATGAGTCCTCTATATACTGTATCTCTATGACAACAAGCACAACTCTGATATTAACACGTTTTTTTTTCAAAGTGGCCTAAATCCCACATGCGTCCACTTACATCAGTGCAACAACCTAACCATTATGAAACTTCTATTAAATCAAATAAGCCTCTTGTAGCAAATTAGTGATTACATTTTTTGTTGTCCAAATTTGATACTGTTATTGACTTCCATACAAAAGTTATTCAGTTCGTAGGCTTATTTACACAAACAGATTTGGGCAGATTAAAACCTCTCGCTTTGCCTCTTCCTCTCTGCCCTAGAGCAAGAATGCTTGTTTAGGTTGCACCTCTGATGAATGAGGCAGGCTACTTATACATGTTTTAGAATTGGGGGTGGGAAAGAACGTCATGGTGATTTCGACGTGGACTGGAGAAACATCAACAAATAGGGAACTGACAGCTGTCAATGTAAATAGCTAGCATGCTAACCTTAGCTAGCTAGCTAGCATCATCTGTTGTTGTTTTTTTTTTAACTGCACCATATTCAAAAGACTAGCCAGCTGGCTAGGCTGGTTCTGGAGCTGGATTTGACATAACCATTTAGGGAAAACTTTGCCACAGATGGAAACCAGTAACTTTGACTTTGCATTCTATTGTTTTCTCCAACGTTTTGGCATCTTCCATAAGATATGTGCTATTTTCTACATTGTAATGGCCACGGTGCAACCTTTGGCTAGATACAGTATATTATATTGAATGCATGCATTGACAACATCTTTATACCTTGTTTAAGAAAGATAACAGCCACACATTGTAGAGCTACTTTATAATAAACATGTATAGGCTACATATTAGTAATGTGACAACAGGAAACAACGATGTCAACAACAAAAAATTGTAGGCAAGAATCTCTCCTCCAATGACTTCTAGTTCTTTCCATCCTTCTCTTCATCTTCCATGTGAATCATTCTCTTCTCTCCTTTCACCATCCTCACACCTGAGGAAGGCAAGTGACTCAACACATTAAAAAGAATGGTAAAAGATTCATACTGAGAATCTGTCACGACACCAACATCAATTTATAAGGTCACAATGTACAGAATGTCACCCGTATAAATCCATTACTGTCCATAATTTAAGCATAGAGGTTACTTACACATCTTGTACATTACGTCAACATATTAAGCCAAACCACTATTTTACAGTTTACTTTAAGTCTCAAACAGTAACACAAGAGAGTGAGACTGACCTGGTATGAGTGGAGGAGTGTTGAGGACGGGCGTGTCTTTCCTGCGTGGTTTCTTCAGTTCCTGCTCATCTGGCTGCTCCTCGGGGTGCACTGCCTCAGGACAGTGTTTCCCCCGCACAGCTCTGGTCATCCCTGCCCCCTCCTCTAGCAGGGTCCTCACAGGCTCCACCATCTGATCTGTTACACAGAAATATAACATACATGTTATTTATATTTATACAGTAACTATGAGATATGTGTTGTTTTGTTGCTATTGATGAGTTAGTCACAGAAATGGCACGGAAACTTGTGGTTTCAAAGAATAGTATTGCGTATTCGATTCCATACAGATATAATGCAGTATGTGGTTGTGTAAAGTGGTGGTATTTCATAGTGTGTGCGTGCGTGTGTGTGAATCTACACATACGTAATCCCCATCACGAATACACAGAGGCATTGTGTGACAGTAAGCAGACCTGGCTGCTGTCTTACCATCTGTCACTGTGTTGGTTGGTCCCAGTGGAGATCTGCTCTCTCTCTCTCCTTTTCTCTCCTTTCTCTTTCTGTTTCCCTCCCCCTCCCCTCTGTCTCTCAGATACTCACAGTGGTGCTCCTGTCCACCCGTCAGTCTGTGTTCCGCTGTCTCCGGGGGCGACCTCACACAGCCACAGCCTGTAGACATCTTCTCCTCCTCTTCTCTCTCTTATCCTCTTTCTCCCAGTCTGGACCCAGATCAGATAACACAGCCCAGTCTCAGTCTGGACACACATAGATCCATTATTTATGCTCATGTCAATAAGGGACTTCAACACATCAGGGAAACTGTAGTCTGAGATTGTCTAGCTTTGAATGTTTATTTTGACTGATAAAACCCCTTTCTGTTAATGCTATGTTTTGACCTAGTTCAACTGACTGTTGCAAGTGGATAAATTGGTAAACTGGCGAAAATCTCCTTGCCAATTAGAAACATGAATATAAATCACAATTGCATAAACACATCTGTAATAAGAGACTCACTAAAACTTTTCACAAGCGCTACAAAGCAATGGTAATGCCATTCGGAGGAGAGAGTAATAAACACAGAATAGACAGAGACAGACAGGAGCTGTAGAGAGAGACAGATAGAGATGTAGAGTGTATATCTCACCTCAGCTGTGCAGTGAGCAGACAGGACAGAAGGAGTGAGTGCCGGGCCAGATCAAAGCCATGGGGTTAAGTAGCTCGGAGGAGGAGCATCATCACCACCCATCCGCCCAGTCCACCGTCTCCATTAGCGCCCGTTGTCACGGTGACGGGAGCCCTCTTATCCTGTGTCTGCTGGACCGCTGTCCAAATGGTATGATGAATTTGAATGGGATCTTAATTAGCAAACTTCAACAGGTTCAATGACAGCAGCAGGGCCCGTGAGGGGGGGGGGGGCGAGAGAGGGAGGAGAGCGAGGGAGGAGGAAGGTGGAAGGTGGAAGGATGAGGGGAAGAAGACGGAGAGCAGAAGAAACAGAGAGAGGAATAGGAGACGGGACAGTGGCGGAGGAAAGAATGAGACAAAATTGGAGGAAAGGGAAGATTAGGAGAATAAAAAAGGGTGACATGGATAGGTGGAAGGGCAGATAAGTTAAATGAAGAGCAGATGTTTTATTTAACCAGGCAAGTCAGTGAAGAACAAATTCTGATTTACAATGACAGCCTAGGAACAGTTAACTGCCTTGTTCAGGGGCAGAACGACTCATTTTTACCTTGTCAGCTCAGGAATTCAATCCACCAACCTTTCGGTTACTGGCTCAACGCTCTAACCACTAGGCTACCTGCCACCCCAATGGAGAGCAGATCGGTTAAAGGAAAATCCCAGATGTCATGGAGTAAGCTTACGCTACCCGTTCAACCAACCCCTGCTTTTGGTTATTGATATCCGCTCTATCTCCTCTGTCATCCCATGATATTATCTTTCGATATGAGATCAGTGATATTTCCCCTGAGCACAATACTACATGTGATATGACTAATATCCCGTGTCTAATTTCACAGCGCTAAACTATTCAATTTGATTGTTTTAGTCAACTTTATTTTACAATAGCTTGGTGGCTTTTTTGATTAAATGTACATAATAGTTCTCAATTTCACCCAGGTTTCAACTAAATATCTGCAACAGTGCTACAATGTTTGTATTTAGTGTTTTATTTGGATCCCCAATTAGCCGCTGCCAAAACACAACAAATAAAATACATAAAACTAGATAATTCAATGCTAAATACAAAATTCACACAAAATAAATACATGCAATTTATGCACATCTAGCAAGTGGATGGGTTATCTTGGCAAAGGAGAAATGCCCACTAACAGGGATGTTAACAAATGTGTGCACAAATGTTTGTTTTGTGTGTGTATGGAAAGGTTTGCATGGGACCAACATGGGACCAGAACTACTGCGTTAATATTTTTTGGTTCAGTATATATATAAATGTCTGTCTCTTCACAGTCCCCGTCGTGCCTTAAGGTGTTATGTTATCTGGTTTTTGAATCTTGTTTTATTGCTCATTTGAGTTACCTGGGGTGACAGAGAATTCCATCTATTCATGGCTCTATTTAATACTGTGTGTTTCCCAGCCTCTGTTCTGGACCTGGGAACTTTAAAGAGACATCTGGCTGCATGTCTTGTGTGGTACAGATCTGAACTGTGTGCCAACTGCTTGAACAGACAGTTCAGTACCTTTAACACATCAACACCTCACACAACGACCAATAGTGATGCAGTCAATCTCTCCTCAACTTTGAGCCAGGAGAGATTTACATGAATACTACTGACATCTAAAGTGCAATATGTGCTGCTCTCTTCTGGACCAATTGTTACATTCACATGTCCTTTGCCACACAACTGGGCAGTAGTCCAGGTGCGACAAAACTAGGGCTTGTAGGATTTAGATCAAGAAAGCAGAGAAATGCCTTATCATGGACAGACCTTTTCCCATTTTAGCCACCAATGAGTCTATATTTTTTGACCATGACAGCTTGCTATCTAGGGTTACACCCAGCAGTTTAGTCCCCTCAACTTGCTGATTTTCCACATGCAGTAATACATCTAAATGAGGTTTAGGGTTGTGTGAGTGATTTGTCCCAAAAACAATGCTTTTAGTTTTTAGATAACACCAGCCCACTGATAGTTACCCATTCTAAAACTGTCTGGATCTCTATGTTAAGTGATTGGGTGTCAGTGATTTATATTACTGTTGTAGCTGACATGTATACAGTCGAGTTGTCAGCGCACATAGACTCACAAGCTTAACTTCACTTCACTAGGGTAGGGGGCAGCATTCTGAATTTTGGATGAAAAGCGTGCCCAAATTAAAACTGCTTTCTACTCAGGCCCAGAAGATAGGATATGCATATAATTAGTAGATTATATAATTGGTAGTCTGTGAGTATCACAGAACTGATATGGCAGGCAAAAATCAGAGGAAAATCCAACCAGGAAGTACTATTATTTTGAAATGCTGTTTTTCCATTGAAAGCCTATCCACCGTACAAAGACTTAGGGCCCAGTTCACGGTCTCTATGGCTTCCTCTACATGTGGCCAGTCTTTAGGCATTGTTTCAGGCTTTGACTCTGAAAAATGAGGGAGATACAGCACTTTCAATCAGTGGCCAGTTCAATCATCAGCCATGTGCCTGATCGGGAACGCGCCTTTCTTGTTTCTCCTTTCCTATTGACGAAGCTTTTGGACAAAAAGGAGGTATTTGGTCATAAAGAGGGACATTATTGAACAAAACAAACATTTATTGTCTAACATGGAGACCTGGGAGTGCCACCAGATGAAGATCATCAAAGGTAAGTGATTAATTTTAATGCTATTTCTGATGATTGTGACACTCTCCTTGGCTGGAAAATGGCTGTATGGGTTTCTGTGGCTAGGTGCAGACCTAACATAATCGCAAAGTGTGCTTTCTCCGTAAAGCCTTTTGATATCTGACAGCGGTTGCATCTACCAGAGAGGTTAAGGTCAGTGGAAGGTCATTAGTAAACACAGAAAACAATAATGGCCCAAGTCAGCTGCCTTGTGGTACACCACACTCAACTGAATTTGCTTTAGAGTGGCTTCCATAAAAAATACACTGTGTTCAATTAGATAGGGAACTCTCAATCCATGATAAAGATGTAAATCCATAACACCGTTTTTTCAGTAATCAATGATATCAATAGCTACAATGAAATTTAACAAAACAGCTCCTAAAATCTTCTAATAATCAATGTCTTTCAGCCAATCATCAGTAATTTGTGTCAGTGCTGAGCATGTTGAGTGCCCTTCCCTATAAGCATGCTGAAAGTCTTAATTATTTATCTGTAAAATATCATTGGTTGATTGAACTTCTGCTTATTTGTAACTAAATCTAAAAAAGCAATGGACATTTATCTGACATAGTTGCCCAGTTATGAAAAACAAATGTAAATGGTAGGTTGTGCAACATGACCCTACATAATCCTTCTATAGGGGATACCATTGACTACATTACCAAGTTGCTGAGAGCATAGAAACCTATTCTATTTGTAATAAATTAATTACATAACCTGTGTTGTCTGCTTATCACAAATAAACCACTCATGTTTCAATCAGGCGGGGCCCTTTGAAGTCTGATGGGAGACTGGGTTGTTGATGTGTTCTTGTCACATGGCATTTTCTCCTCTAGTATCAAGCACTGTGCAACTATGAAAAAAAATCCCTCAGATAAAATTAATGGGGCACACAGATTTGTTAACGTTATTCTTGCACCATTACTACAGCAAAAATAGATTTTGTCTAGCCCAGCAAGGTGAAATTAAAAAAATATCATCCTATAGAGACAGAGTAATTGCATCTTTTTGTAGGCACCAACTCTACCATTGTTCGTTGAACAAAGCCTATGTAGAAATGAAATGGCATTTTTGTAGGGTTTTTGGATAAATGCCAAAAATACGGTCTGTGGTTATTAACACGAGCTTAGGAGATTTTATACGGTTTGTTCAATCAGATAATCGTCATTAGCTAAAGCCACTTTGTGAATTTTTAACCATTAATGTAATAATAAAAAAAGCACATGAAGGCGTCATAATTCATAAAGGTCAGGCTAACTGACTGATATTCTCTCATGGAACAAAACATAAGATCTCCTAAGATTGGTGTACCTCAGAACCTTATTTTCTGTGTTTCTCTCTAAACCCTATAATAGAGTTTTTAAACCCTGAGACGCAACATCGCAAGACCTCCGGGAACACGTGTGTACCATAGACCCTGGGAGTCAGGAAGCAGGTGCATATGGTGAGTTTAATAATAACGGACATGGAGAGTTACAAAACGAGAGAAGCGTCTGTACATGAAAACGGAACCAATACTGCCTGACTCTACGGAGTGCTAGATAAAGGGGAAGTAATTAAGGGTAGTGATGAAGTCCACGTGTGCGTAATGAGGGTTGCCAGGTGTGCGTCTTGATGGGTTGCCAGTACCGGTGGTTATTAAACTGGCGCAGTCAAGCGCCGGAGTGGGATTAGACGTGACTTCTCCCCCCAACCCCCTTTCCCACCGGTGTGCGGCTCCAGCCACAGGACAATACAGGCCAGGGAGAAGTCCACAAGGGCGAGGAGCAGGCCGGTCCGGACAACGACAGGAAATATCTCGGATGATGTTGGGATCTAGAAAGTTGTCCACTGGAACCCAACAACGCTCCTCTGGACCGTACCTCTGACACCAATTTTCCAGTTGCTCTCCAAAATCCATTTAACTGATTATTGCAACTGATTACAATAATGATTCCATAATGGGGTAATTCTAGCCAATGAATATAGCCTGTAGCAGTCTACTGAAACACAACTTGCCATGTTTTTGGACAAATCAGGGCTTGACTGGTTTCTAACCAAATTTTGGAACATAGAGATGAGGGGACGGTGAAAGGTGAATGATGGCTGACAAAATAGAGGTATGTCGATAGTTTTTCAAGAGAGAAACTAGCTCTCCAACTAGCTAGCTAATCAACTATGATTTCAATATTGAAATAGGTAGTTATTTGGTCTATCAAGGAACCTAACTAGCTAATGTTGGCTAACTAGCTAACGTTTAGCCATGTGTTTTAACTGAAGCCAAAGCTGCTGTCTATTAGTTAAAAGATGATTCAATACTGAATGTGTGGGATAGGCATAGTTTCTCTACTGAAAAACTAATCGAACTCATCTCTTTTTGTCAGCCATCGTTCACCTTTCACTGTATGGTCAAACATTATGTTAGAGAGCAGTCAAGCCCCGATTGGTCCCAAAAAGATTCAGTAGACTGCTACATGCTATGTTCATTGTCTAGAATTCCCCTTTGTTATAAAAGTATAGTAAGCAGTTGCTTGAGCAACATGGACATGGTGTGAGAGGGCCAAAAGACATCCATGTGGGAACGTGGCGTATTTGTGAGCGCAGTCATTTCTGAGTCTTAACATGTACTAAGTATTTCTTCAGGTGACCAAAAATCTCTCAAAAAATATTTACTGCATGCAGAAATGCAGTTCTGCTCGCTCAGTCACACTCGCAAGCTCTCAAGTTTAATTTGCTCGCACCATGCTAGCCTGCACTCTTCCTCTGCTCACTCGACCACAGTTCTCGACTCAATTGTTTCCTCCCACAATTATGTTTTATTTTGGTCGCGGGCGCCATATCGCGGCTGTTCGACTTTTGAATCTGAATTAACACCATATACACCAATATGGTTACCGGAGTGTGGGTGCATCGAATGGAAAGAAGTGCAAGTGCGAAAATGAGTGGGTTTGTCGAAAGCGCCTTTTTTTTCTCCTTCCGTTTCTTACCACGCAACTAATATACATTGAGGTACAGTACCACTAGAGTTTAGACTTCTGTTAAAGCCAGAGGGTGAGTTTGAGTCGTATTTCAGCTTCCAGGAAGTGTGTACAAATCTAATTTTATTTGTCACATACACATGGTTAGCAGATGTTAATGTGAGTGTAGCGAAATGCTTGTGCTTCTAGTTCCGACAGTGCAGTAATATCTAACAAGTAATCTAACAATTCCCCATCAACTACCTAATACACACAAATCTAAAGGGGTGAATGAGAATTTTTACATATAAGTATATGGCCAAGCGGCATAGGCGATAGATGGTATAAAATACAGTAGATACACGTGATGAGTAATGTAAGATATGTAAACATTATTAAAGTGGAATTATTTAGAGTACATTGTATAAAGTGACTAGTGATCCATTCATTAAAGTGGCCAGTGATTGGGTTTAATGTAGGAAATAGACTGAGTCAGTGATGGCTGTTTAACAGTCTGATGGCCTTGAGATAGAAGCTGTTTTTCAGTCTCTCGGTCCCAGCTTTGATGCACCTGTACTGACCTCGTCTTCTGGATGGTAGCGGTGTGAACAGGCAGTGGCTCGGGTGGTTGATGTCGATGATGATATTTTTGGCCTTCCTGTGACATTAGGTGCTGTAGCTGTCATGGAGGGCAGAAAGTTTGCCCCCGGTGATGCGTTGTGTAGGCTGCACCACCCTCTGGAGAGCCTTGCGGTTGAAGGCGTGATACAGCCCGACAGGATGCTTTGATTGTGTAGCTGTAAAAGTTTGTCATGGTTTTTGGTGACAAGCCCAATTTCTTCAGCCTCTTGAGGTTTCTTCACAACACTGTCTGTGTGAGTGGACCATTTCAGTTTGTCTGTGATGTGTACGCCAAGGAACTTAAAACTTTCCGTCTCTACTGCTGTCCCTTCGATAATGGATAGGGGGGTGCTCCCCTATCCTTTGTTTTTCTGACATTGAGTGAGTAGTTGTTTTCCTGACACCACACTCAGTGCCCTCACCTTCTCCCTGTAGGCTGTTTCGTTGTTGTTCTGCAAACTTGATGATTGAGTTGGAGGCGTGCATGGCCAAGCAGTAGTGGGTGAACAGGGAGTACAGGAGGTGGCTGAGCATGCACCCTTGAGGGTCAGCAAAGGGTTGGTTCCTACCTTCACCACCTGGGGGCGGTCCGTCAGAAAGTCCAGGACCCAATTGCACAGGATGGGGTTGAGACCCATGGCCTCCAGCTTGATGATGAGCTTAGAGGGTACTATGGTGTTGAATGCTGAGCTGTAGTCAATGAACAGCATTCTTGCGACATGAGGCTGTGCATTATCATGCTGAAACATGTGATGGCGGCGGATGGATGGCGCAAGAATTGGCCTCTGGATCTCGTCACTATCTCTGTGCATTCAAATTGCCATCAATAAAATGCAATTGTGTTCATTGTCCGTACCCTATGCCTGCCCATACCATAACCACACCGCCACCATGGGGCACTCTGTTCACAGCGTTGACGTCAGAAAACCGCTCACATCGCCATACACACTGTCTGCCATCTGCCTGGTACAGTTGACACCGACATTCATCCGTGAAGAACACACTTCTCCAGCGTGCCATTGGCCATCGAAAGTGAGCATTTGCCCACTGAAGTCGTTTATGACGCCAAACTGCAGTCAAGTCAAGACCCTGGTGAGGATGACGAGCACACAGATGAGCTTCCCTGAGATGGTTTCTGACAGTTTGTGCAGAAATTCTTTGGTTGAGCAAACCCACAATTTCATCAGCTGTCTAGGTGGCTGGTCTCAGACGATCCCGCAGTTGAAGAAGCCAGATGTGGAAGTCCTGAGCTGGCATGGATACATGTGGACTGTGGTTGTGAGGCCCTTTGGACATACTGCCAAATTCTCTAAAACGACATTGGCGGCAAATGGTAGAGAAATTAACATTAAATAATGAACGGTGGAAAAATGATTGAAACCATTTACCTGTTTGACCACTATGTTTTATGGGTATTTTGACACCACTATGGGGTTCTATTGGGCTGCAGCTACCATACTTACTTTCTAGAGCTCTGACGTCATGATTAGACTTAGTTTTTCCTCCCAGTTGTCTTGAAAGCACCATGTTGAATGACAAATGCTATCACAAACCTGACCTTTTTAAAGAGAAAATGTGCAATTTTCTATGGAATCCATCTCAATAGAAAATAGTGCTTTTACAATATTCCACAAATGACTTTAATCAACATTTTATTATAAACTAATGTACATATTACTTTCTAGGGCACAACATTTGCTTCAAAAGTAACAAGAATTCTTAGGCCCAATAGAGTACCACAGTATTGAGTCATAATACCCATAAAATCTAGCAGTCAAACAAGGAAATGGTTGTAATCGTTTTTCCACCATTCCTTTTTCCTGTAGGGGATTTTACAAACACTTAAAATAAGAGCTGTGTTGTGTAGGCTTACCCTGGCGTGGCATTTTGATAACCATCTAAATCTCTCTAGGACAAGGTGACTCCCTGTTTGACCGTTAGGTTTATGGGTATGACACTTCCACTGTGGGGCTCTATATACAGTAGGCTGTATCGCAATAAAACATACTTATTTTCTTGTGTTCCTAAATGGCATGTGGTTCTCTTACATTTAAGTTGGGAGCACCAGTGGAGGGGGTTATGAAATGCATCAGGCTCACAGGCTGGTACTACACAGCTGCTAATTGGGGTCTGAAGAGACAGGAGACGTGAGCTAGACCACCTCTTGTGCTAATAAGGACATAACCCAGAGCGGGTGGGGGGAGGTGACACAGAGAGGAGCTCCTCTCTATAGCATACACATACTGCATGGATCTCATGTGGATGGGGATCTGTCTTACCCAGAGCATTGATGCAGGTAGGTAACAGTAGGAGACTTCATGTCACAGTAAGGAATGAGAACACATCCTTAGTTGAGACGAATGCTGTTGTTGATACGTAGGGAATGACAATACACACAAACTCTTTGTACAGTATGTTATGCATTGGCACGTTATAGATATAGCACACATGATTTCATGCATTCATGCTCTTTATTCATCATGTGGACACTGGACTACTTTGGTAGTAATGGAATCCATTGATTACACCAGCCTGGTTTCATAGACTAGACATAGGCAACGTAAATCCAGGACACTCAAATTAATATGATATGGTATGTTTGGTAAGGTTTACATGAGGCAAAAACAAAGGGAGGGTGGTGGGTCGGGGTGGATAGGTGGGCATATAATGCAAACTTCTAGCATCTCTAAGGTTGCGTCTTCAGATCTCATCACGGACAACTCGAGCATTTAGGCTAATTAGCTATTTTGAAACATACTACTTTTTGCAACTACTTAGCATGTTAGCTAACCCTTTGCCTAGTTAACGTAAGCTACTTAACTAATGTTAGGGTTAGCCACATCAAACTGGAATTTGTGACATATTGTACAAAAAGCAAATCGTAACATATCATATGAATTGTTATTCATAACATAATGGATGATGGACATCCACAAAGAAATACATACCTTACCACACCTAACATATCATACTAAATGGAGGGAGACAGATTTAGATTTATCATGTTACATCTACCCGAGTCCAGGTTGATTAGACACACTTAGACAGCAGCTCATCTTCAGTAAGCTACAGCAGAAGCTGCATCTGTAAGACAGAAAAACAATCCACGGGTGGGTGAGGACACAGGCAGTGTTTTGTTCAGTCAACTTTAGAGGGTATAGGTCTGGGATTCGCGCAAAGGCTTGTTACAGAGCAGAGCACGATTATAAGACTTTTCAAAGGTCATTTACGTCTGAGCCGATATGCACAGCGTTTACCATGAAAGCCCTCTCTGCGAACGTCAAGGAAAGGGCCTTTTGGTCGCCTGTATTGTACGCTGCCCTATGAAACGCTTAGGATTGAATCCTGGCCTAGATCTGTCAGTCAGGGCTACCCCACCTCTCTTTTACTCCAGTGAGTCAGTATTGACAGAGTGGCGTAGGGACTCCTTCAGCTGAAAAACAGTAAAGAGATGTGACAACATGTCATTATCAAGACAAAAAATGTAAAGCAATACGCAGTCAAAACATTTTTGGATTTTCATCCAGTAAACCTGAAACTACATTTTGATATGTGGTTGTGTATGTACCAGGGGTCAAAGGTCCCTTACTCTCTGGATGAAACCCACAATGTCCAGTTTGTCTGGCTTGGTGCCTGTAGAACCATGTTTTAGCCTCTGGCCCATAGAACTGGAATCTGGCAGAGCTGATCTGGACTCCAAATCCCAGGTGGCCTGCGATGAGGGGCGTGGCCTGGACATGTCCGTCAAAGGGAGCCAGGGCAGCAGGCAGCACTGAGTGGCCATGCTCCTGGAGGAGGCAGAACCAGGGGTGGATGTGGTTGTGGGGATCAGGGGCAGGAGCCTTAGCTGGGTGTAGAGGTGAGATTGTTCATCGAGTAGTCTGTGCATCTTCTATGGAACCGAACAACATCACAATTCACTATCAGTTCTCAGATATTGGTTTTTATGCCCATTTATGCTGTCGTCCATGGCTTTGAAATGCTTATTCCTTTGGATATTGATCCCGATCTCTAGTTTCAATCAAATGTAGTACACAATAACACATTTTTACTAACTGCTGTAATAGAAGGAAAGTGTAAATGGAGTTATAGTTCTGAGGCAAAGTAGAAAAACGTAGCCAATGTTTTCATTTCTCATCAATATAATCCACGGTCAGGGGCGTGTCTGTAACCTACCATTTTGAAGCTGTCGTCATAGCGATGAACCAGGTCAGTGAGCTGCAGTTCCAACTCTACAGCTTCCTGTTTCACAGCTTTCCTCAGCTCCAAGACGTCTCGCACTTCTTCTCTGAGACAGGACAGGGGTAGGGACAGAGGACACAAAAAGGTGACACCATAGTATGTCAAATCGAAATCATTAGCCGACAAAACAGGGTTGAGTTCAGTCACATTTCAATTAAGTCATGACATGGAACTGACTCCAACCCTGCAGCATAAACATAACACTCAAAACATCCGTCTCAAACTGTCCTCGTTATACCCAAGCCTGCTCAATGCTCACTCTAAATGAGATGATATGGGTGAGGTGAAGTAGCCTAAAGCGTCCGCTAGAGGGGGTATTATCTACCTGTCAGTGTCAGAGAGTGAGCTGTACACCGAGGCCTGGTCTTCTGACAGCTGTTCCTCGATGTCTGTCAGGACGCAGCGGAACTTCCTCATACAGTGCATCATCCCCTCCAGTTCATCCAGTGAATACTGCACAGAGGATTATACAGAAAAATATCATGAGAGAGGATAGAGACAACACAACATCAGGAATACTGTACAGTGAATCAGCGCACAAGGGAGGAAAGGTCTGTTTTTGCCTATTAGCGAAATTGCAGTGGCAGTGGTTAGCTCGAAGAGGTTGACTATTAAGCCAATCAGAACAACCAAATGGGCTCAATACAAATATGAAGGCCATAGTGTAGATGTTCTGTTCTCAGAAGTATCAAATTCAGCTGTTCACAAAGATAGATTACGGTAGCCTACTCAACACATCATTTCCATCAGAGCACAATGGTGTTCACCCTCATAAAACCGGCATTACGTGAGAGACAGAAAGGGGTCTACTAAAGACTCAAGTAGCAACCCCAATCCTATTGACCATTCTTGGTGAATAGGACCTTTCATATAGTGTTCTTTTATTAGAAGTGAGCTGTGCTTGAGGCCACTAAAGAGCCAGAGCGAGAGAGAGTGGTGAACTTCCTCCTCTACTGCTGCTCATCACGCAAAACAGGCATTCACATGCAAATGACCACTGCTGCATATGAAACCAAACCACCATCTTTAGAAGGGCCAATAAAGATTCTAACATGCAAAGAGGATTTGTTCATCGTGTCAACAGGAAAAACACATGTGATGTGCCTCAATGCCTCCTTATCTAATATTCTATAAATATACAGATAAGGAATTAAATAACTATTTTAATGATCGGATGTAGCCATAGAAAAGGGCACTTGTTGCAGACGTTTTGATGAGTGAGGCTGCATTATCATTTAGTCTTTTTTTTTCAGATATCATCCTGTGTGAATCAATTTAGGGTTTGACAAGAGCGCGTAACTGAATTGTGTGTGTTACTTACAGGGAAAGCTGAAACGGAGGACGGTTTGTGGCGATTGTTCTGAGAACAGCAGCGACAGCGGTTATCACAGGAGCAGCAGCAGGAAAGCCCAGAGAACAGGGCTCGTTCCCACCGTCTATCCTCATCCCCCACTTCCTCGTGCCACAGCCCAGTGTCCAAGGAGGTGGACTTCATCTGGAAACTTCCGGATCTTCGTGAACCGTCGCGAGACAGCCACCGATTGGACGATGACATGGAGGGGGAGGGGCAGGGGGACGGGAGAGATATAGTCTCAGGTGTCATGTCTGCCTTTCCCATGGCAACCGCAGTGTTTCTGTGTTCTGCAAAGTGGGAGACATCAGCGTCTGACCACGCCTTCCTGGAGAAGGAGTTCCGCCTCTGCCGGAGCGTCAGGTCAGTCAGGGGGAGGGGCTCGAAGGAAGGGCCGAGCGGGGAGGGGGTGTGGGGGACAGCACCTCTCCGGAGGGCAGAGTGGGAGACAGAGGGCAGGGAGGAGGGCATCTGGACAGACACAGATCGGCCTGACCTGAAAGCACCACTGTGGGGGACGAGTGGGGTTGGGGCTTGAGATGGCGCTACGGTTAAGGAATGGGCTGATGGTGAGTTTGGAATTGAGGATTGGATTGGTGTTGTGGTTAGGGCTGATAGAGAATGGTTTGGGATTGGGGAATGGGATTGTGTTGGAGATGAGCTGGATGCTGCCAGAAAAGCTGAGGCTAGAGGTTGGTGTGGGCATGAGGCTGGGGACGGAGATGGTGGTGGGGAAGAGGCTGGGGATGGAAGTGACACTTGCTCCGAAGGTGAGGTTAAAGCTGGGCCTGGAGGTAGGTCTGTTGGTTGATTTAATGGGGGGGCAGGCTCATGGACAACCAAGCTTGAGGATCCCTCTGAAATCTCAGAGCCACCTGTTTCCCAGTGCACTGGGGGGGGAGAGGAGGCAGAGAGAGGCTCTGCTGGGGGGAGACAGGAGGCAGAGAGAGGTTCTGCTGGGGGGAGAGGGGAGGCAGGGCTTAGCGCTGCTGAGAGGTTAGGGTCAGATCCTAATAGAAGATCTTCAGAGGACCGGTCCTGACAAACAGATCCAGTCTCAGAGCCTTGATCCACCACCTCAGGAACAGCTATAGGACCCAACACTGGACCTTCCAAACCAGAACTAATCTCTACTTCCATCTTCATCTCCATCTCTTTCTTCATCTGCACCAGAGCCACCGAGTCCATCAGAGAGCCTTCATGTGACCCATAACAATCGGTGTCCTGATCACCAACAGCCTCTGTTCCTGTCTGAACATTACCACTTTGTTCCGCTATGGCCTTTTCCTCTCCTCCTATTGGAACAGCTTCCTCTGATTCCAGAGTAAAGTGTTCTGTTTCTCTATCTGTTTTCATGATAATAATAACGTGCCGTAACGGAGAGTCTGGCTTATGACAAGGTGCACAGCAGGCCGAAGAGAATCCATCTTCCTCAGTGACAGTGTTTTCCATTAGGCTTGGCCTGGCTCCAAACGCAGAGTTAGTCATCTCCAAGACATCAGAGAGGAGGGAGTGGAGTGTGGGGGAATCCTGGTGTCTGGGTGTCTCCTCTGTAGGGCTTGTTGTCTCTGGTCTGTATAGAGGAGACTCGGGTCTTGGGTGGCACGTGGAGAGGGAAGGAGGGGAAGGGTCCAGGGAAGTGGATGGGGGGGACGAGGGGGGTGAAGCTCCTTTTACAGTGATCTGGCTGTCAGTGCTGCCTCCAGATATTCCCGACAAAGCCTTAAACAACAACCAAACACTGTCAGTTTAAATTAATGAATGACCTCTTAAATTGTGCACCATGAAATAGACAGAATATCAATTCAATAATATATTTTAATATTTTGGGCTGGTGAAGTATATAAGTTAGTAGCAATAACTTAAAGTAAGTTTAAGTAAGTCAGTAGAACTAACTAAAAGTAACACGCCTAGATTGTTGCACTTCTAGAATGTTCTCCGTGTAACCTTCATGAGCTCGGGTCCAGGTGAGGGATGCTGGGTAATGGACGGGATGAAGGGCTCTTCCAGGAAACCACTGCTGTCAGACTGGCAGCTGTTAGTCCTCATCACACACACTGCTACAGAGAGAAGGGGGAAGAGAGTAGAGGGAGGGGAGAGAGGGACAGAAAGAGAGTTCATGGAAAATTACATCACTTTAATCATATCCTTCAATCAGACTCATCATCTGAAGTATAAAGGAGAACTATGACTCGGGGCAATAAACAGAACTTCACCTTTGCCTGGTGAATCAACTAAAAGGTATGACAATTTGCTTATTCAGTTAGCTACTCACTGAATTTCAGAAAAACATTTTTTAAAGTTATCCTTTTTAGATAAAACTATACTAAATATATTCACGTCACCAAATAACTGATTAAAACATACGGTTTTGCAATAAACAGGTCTACAGTATCCTCAACAGCACACTGGTGTAGCCGGAGGACAGCTATTTTTCATCCTCCTCTGGGCACATTGACTTCAATACAAAACTTAGGAGGCTCATGGTTCTCACACCCTTCCAAATACTTCCACAGTAATTCTAGCGACTTCCGGAGGACGTCCTCCAGCCTATGACAGTTCTTGTAGTATGAACTAACACCTTGTCCATTCAATCAAAGGATCAGATAGTGAGTCTAGTACTGAAAGCATAAGCTACAGCTAAGTGTGGTGAGTAGGTGACTCTGAGAGAGAAAGACCATAGCTAAACTCTTCAAAAATTAAGGAGAAGCAGCACAGAGAGAGAGAGAGCTACAGTGGCTTGCGAAAGTATTCACCCACCTTAGCCCTTTTTCTATTTTGCAGACTTACAACCTGGAATTAAAATAAATGTTTTGGGGGGTTTGTATCAAAGTCAATACTTTGTAGAGCCACCTTTTGCAGCAATTACAGCTGAAAGTCTCTTGGGTTATGTCTGTATAAGCTTGGCACATCTAGCCACTGGGATTTTTTTCCTATTCTTCAAGGCAAAAATAAATGCTTCCCCTAAAACCACTAGAGTGTTGCTTTAGCAGTATGCTTAGGGTAATTGTCCTGCTGAAAGGTGAACCTCCGTCCATCTCAAATCTCTGGAAGACAAATAGGGTTTCCCTCAAAATGTCCCTGTATTTAGTGCAATCCATCATTCCAGTTCCTGCCGATGAAAAACATCCCCTCAGCATGATGCTGCCACCACCATGATTCACTGTGGGGATGGTGTTCTCGGGGTGATGTGAGGTGTTGGGTTTGTGTCAGACACAGCATTTTCCTTTGATGGCCAAAAAGCTACATTTTAGTCTCATCTGACCAGTGTAACTTCTATATGGTTGAAGAGTCTCCCACATGCCTTTTAGCAAACACCCAATGTGTTCACTTGTTTTTTTTCCCTTAAGGAATGGATTTCTTCTTACCACTCTTCCGCAAAGCCCAGCTCTGTGGAGTGTACGGCTTAAAAGTGGTCCTTTGGACAGATACTCCAATCTCTGCTGTGAAGCTTTACAGCTCCTTCAGGGTTATCTTTGATCTTTTGGTTGCCTCTGATTAACGCCCTCCTTGCCTGGTCTGTGAGTTTGTGGGTGGCCCTCTCTTGGCAGGTTTGTTGTGGTGCCACAACAAATTGTTTAATAATGGATTTAATGATGCTCCGTGGGATGTTCAAAGTTTCTGATATATATTTTTTATAACCCAACCCTGATCTGTACTTCTCCACAACTTTGTCCCCGACCTGTTTGGAGAGCTCATTGGTCTTCATGGTGCTGCTTGCTTAGTGGTATTGCATACTCTGGGGCATTTCAGAACAAGTGTTTATATACTGAGATCATGTGACAGATCACGTGACACTTAGTCCACCTGTGTGCAATCTAACTAGTTATGAGACTTATGCAGGTAATTGGTTGCAACAAATCTCATTTAGGGGCTTTATAGCAATGGGGGTCAAAACATATGCACGTACTACTTCCCTGTTTTTTTTTTCTTTCACTTCACCAATTTGGACTATTTTGTATGTCCATTACATGAAATCCAAATAAACATCCATTTAAAATTACAGGTTGTAATGCAACAAAAGAGGAAAAACACCAACGGGGATGAATACTTTTGCAAGGCACTGTATATTTCATGCTATATTTTCCTCTTCTTTGTTTTCCTTCCACATACTTAGCTAATGCAGCTAATTTAGCTTACTCAACAACCTGACTCAGAGGAATGCTGTTTATGTTAGCTAGCTGGCTAAGGCTATCCAACACTGAAACTCTTCCAAGTCAAGGTAAGCTTTCACTTTTATAAATGTATTACCACCAGGGGGTCACCGGTGTAACTGCTAAACTACTTGCTGTACTGCATGATTGTACACATTAATTGGATTGTTGGTTCTAGTCTGTTGACTATAACGTTAGTATGGTGACAATGTAGGTTGTGGTATGAAGGTTTGGCTTGGAGAGGTTTTTGTGCCTGGTCAGACAGCTGTTGTGTACTGAAGGGAAAAATGTGAGTGGAGAGGAGCTGGGAGATGCGAGAAGGAATAATGCAATGAGCAAAGTGATGATGATGCTGTATGTGGCTGCTATGAAAGTGAACTGTGTGCTCGGGTGAACAGGGGTGAATTCCTTCCTCCGATTCTGTTGCAAAACATTTCTTAAAACGGCAGGAGTTGGTGGGGGGGGGTCTACCTGAATTTGTCCAATAGAAACTAAGTTTTACAACTGTTTTGACTAATGACTACACTCCAGTTTAGATATTTGCAGACAAAAGTGTGCAAGGCCATATTGAATGTATCCACCTTCATTACTCCGATTTGTCTCTCAACCGGTGCACATTATAAACGTTCATTTGTAGGCTAGGTTGTTGCAACCTCATGATGGGTATAGGGAACATTTGAGTATTTAATTTAACCTTTATTTAACTAGGCAAGTCAGTTAAGAACAAATTCTTATTTAAAATGACGGCGCCGCCCGATGGGACTCCCAATCACAGCCGGATGTGATACAGCCTGGAGTACCAGGTAGTAGCCTAAACCTATCGATGTTACATTGAGCTGGGTAAATGGAATATGAATGACAGTCATCCAATATCCTGTAATAGAAATAAGACCATGCTCCAAAAAAATGACATCTCCCTGACGTTAAACGGCACCAACCGCCACTGCTGGCTGGCATCGTGTTTTAAAACCCCTTATGAAAATGATGGCAGTCTAATTGCTACAGTATATTTGCATTTCTTCACCATAGGAGATTGTTCCATACTGAAGGTAGAGAAAACTGGCATCAGAGTCAGGGCCAATGGAGTTTAAAAATAAACCTAGACATTGGATAAAGAGAGCTTTTATCTGGTCGAGAGAGAGATTTGTGTTTACAAAGCTAGAGGACTGTTTTAGTAGGTTACTTTTTAACACTTAACAGCAAGGCAAGGGGAATACTTTCCATGTCATTAGCGCTCTTTGAAATATACACTAATGAAAGACAAGCTACTGTCTAAGCTCTTCATTGTAATCCTCGCATAAACCACTGAGAAGAACTATAGAAACCAGGGAAATGGACTGAAGAAATGTGAGTGTTAAAACAGTGGTGCCCATACCTGTGGTGTCAGATGCTCCCATGTAGCTCCCAGAAATACTGCCCTCATCAAAGCTCTGGATCTGACATGAAAGAAAACAAATAATATAGCTCAATATACATATGTAGTACATCTACAGTTACACCGTTTAATCTGGAAGATGAAGCAATATAATGCAAGAGGTAATTCAAGACATTTCAGTATATTATACCCCTTTCCACAAACGTTAAACCACCAGTATTTTTTAACTTGAAGTGACACTTTGACATTTACCTCCTCCATCTCAAAGGACTCCCTGGCCTCCCCAGGACTTTTCTTTCTGGTTGGAATACCACTGGAGATCAGGGGTGGATACTCCTTCCCCACCTCCAGCCTGAGCGCACCCTCCTGGGGAACCGAGTGGGGCTCTGGTGCTTCCGAGGCTAGGCCTTGCTCCTCTACCAGTGGGGTCAGACATATACTCTCAGCCAGGCCCTGTCTGGCTCGTTTCAGATGGGTCCGCCTGTCAGGGGGGCCGGCCAGGGGCTGCTGTAAGTGGGCTACGGGACTGTGGGGAGTTGGGTTTGTGTCCTGGGAGTCCTGGGTCTGGATTTGGGTCTGGCTGAGGGTTTTTCTGGAGACCCGGCGGAGCAGCATGCCCATCCTCTTCCGCTTCTCCCTGGCCTCGGCTGAAGCTAAAGCTGGAACTCCGCTCTCGGAGAGGGAGTCTGTAGATGCACCACCGACCAGGGATGAGAACGCAGTGGTAACCTGCTGCAGCACCTCCAACTGCCTGAACCTATCTGTGAGTGAATGAGTGAGTGAGGTGAGAGAAGGAGATTGTAAAAATTTATCTGTGGTTGACAGATGCAAAGTTGGCAAACCAGCTAACCATGTTATCATTCTTATAGGACCGTCTCCGTCAGGTGAAATAAATGCACGGTGTTCTCACCAGAGAGAGAGGACACTGGAAATACAACAGTTTCAACACATAAAGCACAAAAAGAATCCCATGGCCATGTTCATGCCAGTAGTTGCCAAGGTTCCTGGAGGTAGAACATGTGGCTAGCTTAAACATCATATAACAGCACATTACATAACTATAGTACAGTATTTGTCAAGTGTATAAAGAGAATGACGGCATGTCAAGGTAACTACAGTATGTTTTCAGTGTTTTAAGAGCATATGACAGAATGTCTGAGTAGTACATTTACAGTGTAACATCACTTACTGCTGACATCGGGGTTCTCTATGTCCATGCGGTTCTTCTGGGCGTCCAGGAACACCTGGATGTTGATTCCCCGGGCGCTGGACTGGTTGTTGATGAAGCGGGCTGGGATCCGTCCAGAGATGTCAGGCTCGTCACAGCCGAAGCCCAGATCTAGTAGGACCTCCTCTGGGTCATCACTCCACAGATTCAGCACATCCATTACACTGGGATAACACACAAATGCACACACTCATAAATTCACGTGCTTGCAGACAGACACAAACACACACGCAGGCAGGCATGCAAACGCACGCACACACACACACAAGCATGCACGCACGGAGGGATGCACACTTTCTGTAAACGTACATCACCTCACGGCAGTTATCGCATCGTATGTTGCAATTGCAATCCAGACTCAGATCCTCACTGCTTCATTTAGGATAAATACTGGATAACAAAAGAGCGCCTGGAGTTGGCGACATGACTAACCTGAGTGGAGCAGACTGTGCTGAGAAGGCGGAGGTCAAGCTGTTCCACCTGGTGAGAACTGGGCTGGACCTGGAACTCCTGGACCATGACGGAGACACAGACATGATCATAGAAGGACAACCGTCTCTGAATCTAGACTCATATCTTAGGTATGTGTTCCTTTAGCCATTTATTCTTCCAAAGGTGAAGACATGATAGAACACCGCTGCAAAAAGTCTCCGATTCTTGTGTCTCCATACAAGCTAGCCACTCATCCTTCTACAGACAAAGACATGATAGAACGCTTTTCTGCATAATACTACAATGCACCATTACAGAATGGAACAATAATCTGTATTAACACTGGTCTCCTAATCACACTGCTCGCACTGTCATCTCCACACACAAATTCCTTCATCTAAACCCTGTTTAGAGTTGTCTCTACTGTACACTACGCAACAATAATCTCATATTATTCTCCTCCTCGTCGTGTCATATCTATGTCTATGTCATCACTCTTGTTTCATGCAAACCATCCCTTCATCCATGTCTGCGTCCCAAATGGCACCCTATTCCCGACATAGTGCCCTATGGGCCCTGGTCAAAAGCAGTGCACTGTATAGGGAATAGGGTGTCATTCGGGATGAATCCCATCTGCTTCTGTGAAGGTCAGGTGAGTTTCTTATATTTGCATGGTAAATAGGAGTCACTGGCAGGTGGGCATGTATCATGTGAACATTATCCATAACTTATGACAACATCTGTCAATCAAGTCAGCTCCCTTCACTACCAGTCAGTTAATGACAAGTGACTGAAAATTAGCCCTGGGTGAGGGTGTTCAGAGTTTAAACATAATTCATTTTGGATCACATCAATCTAACCTCACTTTGAGAGAAATGTTAGTATTTTTATGGGGTCAATAAAATATTTTAACTTATTTATGCATGTTAAGTTATCCATAGTAATCAGATATGCAAGTTATATATTGGATAACATCACATCAAATGTGAGAGACGCAAATTATTTATACATGGATGTGTAATCTCGCCATGTATAGACCCTCGGTTGCAATTCATTTCAAAACGCCAAAAGTTTGACAGCGACCAGCCGACAGGACAGTAGAGAGGGAAAGTTCCTTACCTCAGAAATTCCTGGACGGTCCCCACTCCCTGTTTACCATATAAAGATGCTGAGGAAGAGAAAAAAAATAACAAATCATCTAGACCTGAAAGCAAACAAGGCTGAATATTTGGAATATCTTGCAATGAATGACAACGAGCTAGTTATCCACTGTGTCTCTGCTAGTCGCAACTGCTAATTCAGCACATCCTGTCTCTGGGATGGCTCTGTTTAGTAGCTATATTAGGCATTAGTGTTCTTTCAGTCAGTGTTTTCTCTTGGCTGTCCTCTCCACCTCTATTCAAGGTTGGGACTCCATTTTACCCTGGCATGGTGACAGGGACAAAGTGGTCTGTGCTGCCGGCCGAAGCTTTATTTTATTTCATTACACGGAACCTTTTTTTGTCCAAGAACGTCTCCAAGATTCCAACATCCAACTCTTATTTTCTATCAGGTCTCGTTCCGCAAAGTTCTTCCATCTGAAGAGGAGTTCTAAAATGAGTGTTTGGAAAGTTGGTGATGATGCATGCCATTCCATTGGGTTCTGTTCCGAGCTGACTCCCTAAAGTGCCATGTCATTTGGTGTTACGTAACCAGGTCTCCTGATCCACAGATAAGGTGGTGCTTTTCAAGGCCAAGGGGTACTGAACTGTATATTCCCATCTAACGTCGGAGTTTGGGGTAGCATTCTTTTCAGTTGACTTACCTTTCTGTTGAGTACACTGGCAGTTCCTTGGAGGAGATAGAGTAGTCTGTGGGGTGGTCAATCTCTCCTTAGGGTTTGGGGCAGCAGTCCCTTTTGGTTGACTGGCCTTTCTAAGTAGCCAATCCCTCTAATATCTTCAGTAGCCGGTCCTGGGAGGAGATAGTGGACAGCCTTGACCAATCTCACCTTGGGTCAGTTTCTGGAATTGACCCCCTGTCCTCTCTGTAAGGACAGGTTCTTCCTGTGCTCTCTGTCTCTGAGGAGAATACAGTGGTTCATGCCAAATGTCCTTGGCTGTCCCTTCTAAGACATCCTGTCTCCTTCTGCTTCTCCACTTTCTTCTCTTCCTTTACTGTCTCACTGTGGAAGTAAGGATACTGTGGAAGTAAGGATACTGTGGAAGTAAGGATACTGTACATGGATACGGGCACTCACACACACAGCCCCCAGTAAGTGTCAGTGAGGACTGGTGAGCATCAGACCCTAGCTGTGTTTGTATAGATTTGCTGTGGTGTTTGCCAAAGCTAAGCAGCGTGATTTTCCTAAGCCATGTTTAGGGTGAACTGCCTGGGAGGTGTGTATAGTCCAGACCTGGGCTCAAATACTAGTTAATCATTTCAAATACTTTATCCGTGCTTGATTGCACTTGCCTGTCTTAATGAACCAAAAGAACAGTCCCAAACCCAGAACACAAGGCATTCCAGGCAGGCTAGAGCAAACGCTCAAAGTATTTTGAAGGTTTTCAACCACTACTTGAACCCAGGTCTGGTATGGTCTTCTCCCTGTCTCCCTGATGATTTCATCCTGGTCTTAACTGTCCCTCCCTCTGTCTACTGCTGGATGCTCAGCCCTGAGATTAGCAAGAAGTACAGACACCACCTCTCCTCTGCCAATATTTTACCCCCTCGCCTAAATACACTAGCCCTCAGCAACATTTTTCTCATTGTGTACCCACTCTCAGACAGCGAAAATGTTCCTCTGAGCACACAGTGGATAAATCATTGTGATGGTTTAAAACCACATAACCTGTTTTTAACTTACTGCTCGGTCCTCGGCTCTACCTGGTGTTCATGTCACCCTAAAAACAACGACTACAAGATGAAAGATCTATTTACCTTCGACGCCCAACGCTAAGTCATCCTCACTGCTGGCGTTCCTCTTTAAAAGCCCTGCAATATTTTAAACATAAAAACAGAAGAGATTCAGAGAAAACACCAAAGTGTTTTTACTATACTATATATATTACATTGAACAAAAATATAAAAGAAACATGTAAATTGTTGGTTCCATGAGCTGAAATAAAAGATCCCAGAAATGTTCCATTGCACAAAAAGCTTGTTCTTCTAAAATGTTGGGCACAAATTTGTTTGCATCCCTGTTAGTGAGCATTTCTCCTTTGCCAAGAAAATCCATCCACCTGACAGGTGTGGCATATCAAGAAGCTGATTAAACAGCATGGTCGTTACACAGGTGCACCTCGTGCTGGGGACAATAAAAGGCCACTCTAAAATGTGCAGTTTTGTCACACAACACAATGCCACAGATGTCTAAAGTTTTGAGGTAGCGTGCAATTGTCCTGCTGACTACAGGAATGTCCACCAGATAATTGAATGTTCATTTCTCTACCATAAGCCTCCTCCAACGAAATTTTAGAGAATTTGGCAGTATGTCCAACTGGCCTCACAACCGCAGACCACGTGTAACCGCACCAGCCCAGAACCTCCACATCTGGCTTCTTCACCTGTGGGATCGTCTGAGACCAGCCACCCGGAAACTGAGGAGTATTTCTGTCTGTAATAAAGCCCTTTTGTGGGGGGAAAAAAACATTCTGAGTGGCTGGGCCTGGCTCCCCATTGGGTGGGCCTGGCTTCCAAGTCGGTGGGCCTATGGCTGCGCCCCTGACCGGTCATGTGAAATCCATAGATTAGGGCCTAATGAATTTATTTCAATTGACTGGTTTCCTTATATGAACTGTAACTCAGTAAAATCGTTGAAATTGTTACATGTTGCATTTAGACTTTTGTTCAGTTTACTTTCGACTAGGGCCCTTAGGAAATTGGGTGCCATTTGGGGGACACCCTTACTGTGAAGTAGAGATTAGACAGAGCACAAACACAGAACGAGATAACAAACATCACCGTCTGATTCTTGAAATACCAAGTCTGACAAAAGAGGCAGACTTGGCATTTCTGTACTCAGCTTCTAACAGATACAAATGACCTCAGAAGAAGAAAGTGATAAAGGAATCAACAACAGCAGTCTTGTTTTGTGTGACATAATAAACCAGTGATGACCAACAGTAAAGGACATTTAATGGATGTTTAGGGGCTGGTTGGTTACAGCACAGAGTTATTGTCACACCCTGATCTGTTTCACCTGTCCTTGTGCTTGTCTCCACCCCCTCCAGGTGTCGCCCATCTTCCCACTTATCCCCTGTGTATTTATACCTGTGTTTTCTGTCTGTCTGTGCCAGTTCATCTTGTTTGCCAAGTCAACCAGTGGGTTGCCAAGTCTCTGGTTTTCGTGTTCTGACTCTGTGACCATCTGCCTGACCATTCTGCTTGCAGCCCTGTACTGTTTTGGACTCTGACCTGGTTATGAACTCTTGACCTGCCTTTTGCTGACCCCTTGGACTATAATAAATATCAGCACTCAAACCACCTGCCTCCCGTGTCTGCATCTGAGTCTCGCCTTGTGTCGTTATGGTTATAACAAGTTGTCGGTCCCATGGTTTTCACGGGCCTAGTTTGCATGTGGTTTGAATCTATCTGCCTTGCCAAGTCTCTGCCTTTCTAGCTACACAGCCTCTTCATTACCCAGAGATAACACCCATGTATGGTGAATATGACAATTCCAAGTTACGTATACAAACACATTTCCATATATCATCTCTGTTATACTAAGGCTTGATTTGTAACCTTTACATTACAGGATGAGTTGATTGGTTTTGTAATGACTTGTGTATTGTCGTGTAACATTTCTTACACTCACATTTTCCAACAGTTTCAATCTAGCTCAACTGGTAGCATGTCATGCTCAAGTTTAAACTTGACTTAAATCCAAACATCTTTCAGTAACCACTGGTCTATGGCTAATATTGAATGTACTTCAATGTGTTAACTTGAAGTGTCAGCAAAATAACCACAACGAGCAACTACACTTCAGATTGATAAGAGCGTCTGCTAAATGACTTAAATGTAAATGTAAATGTACCACTGTACCAGCACTAACAACAAATGACTCATGAGAAATGACTCAAACATTTTTAGATGAACCTTCTTGGTATTAAACTTCAGTAAATCAAAGTAAATGTCTATGTGCCGTACCTGCTGCAGCTTCCCTGGTATGGTCTGGTTTTGCATCCGCCCTGCAAGTAAACGTCAAGCACTATTTAGGAGGGGTAGTCAGGAGGCTCACACCAACCCAAACAGCACACAAAGATGTGGAAAATAAACAGGCAAGGAGTGATCTATGAAATGCCAATCAGTTATCTGCAAATGAACTCTGTTCAATAAACTCTATTATAAATACAAGTCTATTAATTCAAAGTCCACTATGTAGATATTGGTGGGAATGAATTCTAGATATTTTCCATCAACAAAGCAAAACATCTGTCACATGTAAGTAGACTTTCTAATACTCACTCATGACTTCTAAGCCACTGCTGGACATTGTTCTGTCTACAGATTCCTGTACAAAAGGCATGGAAACACACATCAAGACACATCCAAGAAACATTCTTCAGTTTTTTATAGGATGTGAAATCATACCTGGGATAAGTAGACTCTTAGAAAAAAAAGGTTCCTTATCGAACCAAAAAGGGTTCTGTCGCTTGCTTCATATATGGAACCACTAAATGTTCTGAACGGAACGCTTTTATAGGGTTCTTTGATCAGAATCCTAGAGGTTCTTCTTCACTGAACCAAAATGGTTCCATATAGAACCCTGCATGGTTCCTTTTATGAATTATGGCTATTCATAGCCTCGTGAAGTAGGGGTGCTGATAAATTAGGGGGTCGACAAAAAATATGCAGCACCCCCATCCCTAAACATTTTCCTGTGGCCATGTAGCAACTACTATTAATAAAATAGTCATATTTTTAGCTATGAATATCATTTAATACACAGTTAAACAATGGACAAAAGAATACCATTATACTTTTTTAGAATTGTGCACTGGTATATAGCTTACTTTGTCTTGTTTTTCTTATTTCTATGTCTTGTCTTTTTGTTCTACTTTAATTTATAGCACTATAGTGATATTGTTTGTTCTACTTTACTTTATAACACTATATTGATATTGTTTGTTCTACTTTACTTTATAGCACTATATTGATATTGTTTGCCACATTGCTGGGATAAATGCTTGCAAGAAAGGAATTTCACTGTACTTGTGCATGAGACATTAAAAACTTGAAACTTGGTGTCCAGGGAGGCATCTCTTTACTTAAATGATGGCCTATGTCAACAGTGACTGACTTTCCAGTACAATACAGTCCAATAGTTACAGCAAACAACAATGTGTCTTGGATGGAGAGCATGTTGTGTATTTTTTTTAATTGTTTTTATTATTTGAAGGGACTTGCTCAAGGGCCCAATGGTGGTCCCATGGGGTTATTTAGAAACACTTAAAATAAGGGCTGTGTTTCATGTAGTCTTACCCTGGCCTGACGTTTAAATGACTGTGTAAATCTCTCTAGGACAAGGTGACTTTTATCAATATAACCCCCCCCCCTCCAAAAAAAATGGCTATCATAAAGAACTACAAATACCATGATGATGATCTGGACAAGACCGCCAAATAGACGGCAAAGGTAAGAATCTCTGGTTGAACTATTTAATTTTAGCTAAATGTAGTAATAAATAAATTGGCTACATTTGTTTAAATGGACAATTCTGTGAACTCTCTTGCGGAAGTTTTAATTTGACACAATACCTGTTAGCAAATGTGTCAGTTCGAGATGGCTTGCAGGGATTTGTAGTTTTGCATTATAGCCAAGTTGATGCTAATTAGCCTTTTTGAATCTGAGAGTAAATAGAGCTCAATATATTGATGAAAGTCACCTTGTCCGAGAGAGATTTACATAGTTATCAAAACGTCCCGCGAGGGTAAACCTTCGAGAAACACAGCCCTTATTTTAAGTGTTTCTAAAAATCCCCTATGGGAAAAATGAATGGTGGAAAAACGATTGGAACCATTTCCCTGTTTGACCTCCAGGTTTTATGGGTATTATGACATCTCCACCGTTGGGCTCTATCAACTCAACATTGACAATATCCCACCACTGGTTAGCCACTATTGGCTTAAATAGCCAAGTCTGCCAGTTCATTTCCAGCAATATTGCCCATCTGTGTGGTTCGTTCATTTGTCTATCACTCTGTGTGTAGCCAGTTTATATGATAAGCGGTCTTGTGGGTCGACAGAAATACTTTCCCCAAATGTTAACTGCAAAGTAGGCTTCCCTGGCAGAAGTATATCATGAGTAAGTATATCATTTGTATCTATTATTTGTTATTTGCATACTTTGCCATGAAACGAGCAGCAGCATTACAGAACCATCACTAGACCGGCACAATAGATGCACATTCCTCACTTGCTAGATGCACAATTAAAGGGCCAGATGCGCAATTAAAGGGGAATTACTCTCAAAATCCAAATTTGTTCCAGACCTTCTTCCAGACCTAAAAAAAAATGTATTATGTGATTTAAGCATTGACATGGACTTAGAACATCCAATTTCGTTGTTTCTCTATGAACAATTGCAATTTTAAGATTGAAAAACCTAAATCCAGGATAAATGTAACTGAAAACATAATTTGGGAAAATATAACACATTATTTGGGGGGAAATTTCTGATTTTATAGGGCCCTCAGAGTTGTTTATGAACCATTATTTTACCAGGTATATTGACAGAAAACATAGTGCACTACTTTCTCTTGTACATTAAGGACAGCAGGGAAGAGTTGCAAGGGTGAGGAGAAGAGAAGAATGTACCTCTTTGAAAGCTAGAAAAAAATGTGTAGCTTGCCAAGTTCATTTTTTGTAAGTAGCTCCCGTGCTAGAAAAGGTTGGAGACCCCTGTTCTATATAGAACCCCTTTTTATCTAAGAGTGGATGCTTTTATTAAACACAGAATCTCCTCTTTCTTCCAGATAGCATTATGTTTGCAACAGTACGGGTTTGTATGAACCTTGCTGTTTGCCACTCAGACCTCAACAACAATGTTAATAAAATATGAATTAGATCTTCCCCCACCAGAGAGAGCTGTGTCGGATGTCAGCTAGCCATTGTTCTGACCAGGTGAAATCATACAGCAACTTCATTCATATGGATATAAATATCAATGCGAAATAGCCTAAACAAATTAAAAGTGAATGTTAGCTGTCATTTCAGAGTTTGATGTGACTGGGTTAGCTCTTGTTAGTGGTTGTTTTCAAAAATTCCCATTAAACTCTGGGGTAGGGATAGAACCCTCAAGGTTCTTTGTCTTCACTGGTTGTACAAAACATTAGGTACACCTTCCAAATATTTTGCCCTCAAAACAGCCTCAATTTGTCTGGGCATGGACAAGGTGTCGAAAGCGTTCCACAGGGGTGCTAGCCCATGTTGACTTCAATGTTTCCCACTGTTGTATCAAGTTGGCTGGTAGTGGATCTCTACTCAGAATAGCTCATTCCATTTCATCCCACACAGGCTCAATTGGATTGAGATGTGGTGACTGGGCAGGCCACTGCAGGAAGCTGAATTCACTGTCATGTTTGTGGAACCATTCCTGGACAATCCTAGGCTGCAGTGTGGCAGGCCCTGATCGCAAAGATACTATACTTTTATAAGAATTTTATGGCAAGTGTTATTGAATTACCTTATGTCTCACTCATTATGAAAATATATTTGTTTGTCATTTTGAAGCTGCAAAAGTGGTCTACTCTAATGTTGAGGTGATTCCATCTCCCTCATGAATTTAATTCTAGGCTATAGGCTGTAGGCTATATTAAGATTCCTATCTAAGAGCCCTCCAAAACATGTGGTTATGATCATATATTTCGACTAATTCAACTAACTATTGTACTTTTTGGTTCTTCTTGAAATATTTGTCAGCCATCAAATAAATACTTTTTTTTGTTTACCTTCAAATATATATATATATTTTTTTTTGACATTTATTTGAATATCAAAGAAAATAGTTGCATTTTAGTTGAAACTCTATATAAAATATATTCGACGACATTTAGTATTTAAAAAGCTGGTATTTTCTGCCGAGGTCTGAGTCAAATACATAGATATAGAGATTCTAGACAGTTCCAAAAATGTAATCTACAGTCTCTAATATCGCACAGTTTTCTTTACAGTGTCACATTCCTCAAATTGAAAATCTGCAATCCACAGAACAATAGACTATAGGAAAGTGGTCTTACCAGCTCTGCCACTGCCATGTGACCGTTCTGGTGCTGACATAGGTATGTCATCCCTGTTACTCCACATGACTTTAGATGCCACCAAGTTGGCTCTCTTCTCTGTGGCCCCTTCAGCTGCCATCCTGGTGTCTCTCTCTTAAGATCAGAACCACACAACACCGTCCGTCCGTCAGTCAACCTGAAAATCCACTGCAACATGAGGCTCAAGCAAACACCACAGGATCGGGTTGCACCCAGGCATCCAGGCTACACTATCTACACTAGTAAACATACCAGTCATGGAAGAGATGCAAATGATGTCAAAACTTCAACAGCGAACACATCACAGCTCACCCCTGCTTCTCTGACACACACAGAAATATTGTTTCCTGCTGGCTTATTTAAATGCTTTCACCGTTTCCTGTCCCAGTGTTTATCGGTTACGAGCAGCTCCTGCCAAAGGGATGTGCTTTTTCAGGAACTCTATCTCAAGTTCAACCTCCCCCTTCTATTCCCAGCAGGAAGTAGAAGTCAATCAGTCCGACTGGATGGTCTATTTTCTGGCGTAAGCTATAGGTGATAGTCAAAAGCCTCAGTCACTTCTATAGAAGAAAGAAAATCATATTATATGTATGTTATCAATTTATATGACAATTTCAATGATTTCCTTTTTATTGCATGGTTCAAATACCATATGGTGGTTTGTCTTACTGTAACTGGGTCAGTATTCTGGACACTGTGAACTGTAAACTGCATTGGCAAATACTTGATACATGAAACAGACTCATTTCAAGACATATTCCAGGAGGATTTGGGGCTTTTATAATGCCAGTCACTTCCACTTAAAGTAATTTATACTCCATGTGGATTATCATGTTTCAATACACTTTTTGAACATTTTAGTTACTAAGAGGAGATTATATTTGAAATCCAACAATGTCCAAAACACCGCTGACATTCATAACGTAGGCTGGACTCACATCCTTCAACCAAGACACATCTAGCAAAAACTCTGGAAAAATAAATTGGCTGACACAGTGTTGGCTAAGTCCCTACTATGGTTAACAGAATACTAAATATACCCTAGGTCTTCATGAAGTTTATAGTACCTATAAAAATGATAGCTCAATTTCATTCAAACCGTGACAGTCCAAATAGATGACCAATCAGGAAATAGTCAAACGGTGCAGAACAAAACTGCACATCATGGTTCATTGGAATGAAAGGACTCGTCTTTGAATGAAAAGACTTACATGATGTATCCGTGGCCCTCACTGCATTCAAACTCAGTGCACTGATGACAACAGTCCCTGTTGTCCGCAGTTTGTACTTTGCATAATTGTATGCTATACATTACAAGCTACAGTTCAATTTGGTTTCTCAAATAAAAGTCACATGCAAATAGGAACTCGATTTAATCCTCGGTACATTTTCTGACAAGGCACATCTTAGGACCTACGTGACACTGAAAATCATTAAAGAGGAAATTGATATTTGCTGCATACTGGCCCGACAAGGAAAAAGTAAGGCCTAGAATAAAACACCAAAGTGAACCCCTTGTTGGTTCCAGTGTGTTGGATTCAGTGTGTGTGCACAGCATATTATCCAGGGTTAAATCAACACTGACACTAACCAGGTTTCCATCCAACCTTTATAAGCGATTAAAGTACATGTCGGATAAAAACTTTCATGACATGCCTGATAGAAACATAACATTTTTCTGTAAACGTTCCAAATGTTGATAAAAGAAAATATACTAGACAAGGTGTGATCTTTTTGTGTCGGTAAAATGAATTATCCAAGAAATGTAGGTGGAAACGCATTTATGCGCAAATGTTGATATAATAACTTGGAGTCATGCCATGACATGTTGTGTGGTCCTCCCACTACGATTGGTCAGGAAAGAATGCAGTTTATTAGGCTACAGATTAAACAATTATGATAAACGTCACAGTGTGGTGAAAGTGCAAGGTGATGAGCTTGATGCTCCTTTCCAATACATATCGAAGGTCTTATTCTGGTGACATGATCATCGATGCTTGGCTGCAGTTTGACAAATAAAAAGAATGTTTTTTTTAGAAGAAAGAAAATATGTATGTTATCAATTTATATGACAATTTCAATGATTTCCTTTTTATCGCATGATTCAAATACCATTTGGTGGTTTATCTTACTGTAACTGGCTCAGTATTCTGGACACTATACAGTGTCCAGCCAACAGCAACCAGAAACAGTAACTGGATAGCCAACAGCAACCAGACAGCAACCAGATAGCCAACAGCAACCAGACACAGTAACTGGATACATATACTGTATCTGGGCGCTGTTGACTAGAGAGCACATGCCAATATCGGAGTGGGCACACTCGCTTGTAAATCTGCAACAAGTCAATTTGATGGAAACATCTCTGGTGGGAAAATGCACGTTTTGTTTTTATGTAGATTTTAGAATATTGGCATGAATATTGAATATTAGAATATTGGCATGAATATTGAATATTAGAATATTGGCATGAATATTGAATATTAGAATATTGCCAATTGGACAGAAACCTAGATAGTGTTAAATTTAACGCTGGTCCAGTGTCTGTACAGGTCAACACTTGTCAGTGTTGAATTAACACACTGAGGGGGTTTGTTTATCTAGCCCACCTTACCCCGGTGGGAGGAGTTTGAACCAGATTTAAAAGTGATCGTATTTGTTTTGGAACATAATTAAGCACTGGGAATGATGAGTAGGATTATGTGTTTTCACATGTAAAAGTGATTGCTTTAAATAAATAAAAAATGCTTTATCTGCCCACCTTACCCCGGTGGGAGGAGTTTGAACCAGATTTAAAAGTGATCGTATTTGTTTTGGAACATAATTAAGCACTGGGAATGATGAGTAGGATTATGTGTTTTCACATGTAAAAGTGATTGCTTTAAATAAATAAAAAATGCTTTATCTGCCTTCCCAATGAAAACTAATTTGAATATTCAAATATTTACTTTATGTAAAATAAATACACTGTATATTTCTGGATGATGCATCATGCTGCCTTCTTGACAACATAACAGAGCGGTGAAGATTACTGTTTGATTTGAGGCCTCTCCTCCCACTCCGCTTTCCCCCGATGACGTGATGGGCCATTGCCCTGTACAACCCGGACCAGCATAATAGAACTCCCTGCCTTATTTGCATATTTCCCAGAGTGCCTTGCCTTTCCAGTGAATTTTAGAGATACCACTCATGACTGTATTTGTTAGAAACAGAGACATTGTCGTGACAGGCTGTTGCATTCATCCATTTTCAGTCCTGTGGCCTACACAAAGTGAGATCCTAAGTGAAAATGTTATCATTCAAATTAAATTATTTAACAAAATACAACAAGTATTAAATAATGCCTTATTTTGAGGGCCTAGTTTAACCCTAATACAGTGGCCTGAAAGTCAAGGTTGTCAGACTTGTAAGTCACATTATGAGGTCTTGCAAAGCAATGTGTAATTCCTATTGGAATGCAGCCAGAGTGGGGATATCCATCATTTGGAATATTTATTCACCTGCATCCTGCATTCAGAATGACTGCCAGGTTGGGAAGATTAAGATATGAAACTACTTAAAGTTCAAACCATGTAAGCTGGACCAACCATTTCAGTAATGGATGCAACAGTGGTGTGTGTTCATGGATGCCAAAGGGAATCCAGGCTTCACTAAATATTTGACCAATAAAAAAATGTTAAAATTAAAAAATATACTAAAAATATATTTATTTAATCTCTCTGTGTTTTCATCATATTCTGTCAATTTGCAAGTGGCTGAATCTCACCGGAGAAGTCATCCGAACGAGGGAAACAGCCCCTCTGTCTCAGTATGTGAAGCCCATGTTTCTGATGCTGTCTGGAACAAAAGAGTATGACATGTTGCTACCGTAGCATTTCATTGATGCCTGTAATCATTTGGCCTCCCTTGATAATGTTTAAAAAAATAATTAGCCAATCAGCATTGAGCTGAGCTCAACTGTGGGTTGTCCTGGCGTAGCAAAACGCCCCCCAAAGGAGACCAGGTTGGATTTAGCTTCACACCAATCAAATCACATCCTAAGCAAAACGTCATCACTGTCAGAAAAACAGGTCTGCTTGTGTTGATTTCCTGCAGTAGCTAGCTTGCTAAATCGGCCAAATGTGGATTTGGACTTGGGGTTTGACTTAATTCCCTTCACAGGCCACAGGAAGTTGGTGGCACCTGAATTGAGGAGAACGTGGTAGTGACTGGAGTGGAATAAGAGGAATGGTATCAAATTCATCAAACACATGGTTTCCATGTGTTTGATGCCATTCCATGTGCTCCGCTCAGACCAGTATCATGAGCCATTCTCCCCTCCTGTGGTACAGGCAATGATTATGACACCGATTCTGATCTAACCCTAAATGATTATATTGTGTCACTGGCCTGAGATGATTTAAGTTCAATATGTTGCCTAGTAGACTCACGTTAACTAGCTAGCAAACTTAACTGGTTCATGAGAGAAAGCTAGCAAGCATTTTAGCTATGTGGGCTATGAAAACCAAATCTTAAAGTGTACTGTATGACAGAGCCATAGACCGTTTTGCCAACATGAACGAGAGGAGGATGGCATTGACATTCAACTAGCCTACAAGTAGGTTGAGTTAAATATATATATATATATATACTTGCACACATACACAAACAGAAAGAAAGAAATCAGTACCATGGACTGATTTTATTCTTAGCAACATTGATTGGACAATTTTGTTTTCAGTGTATACACTAAGCAGCTCCGGACCTTGTTGATTTGATGATGTTTAATAAATGTTTAAGTTGAAATGGTTCTGGATAGCGGATGCAGTGCTCCTGTTGTCTTTGTGCTGACTTGCGGTAACTCTGTGGTTCTAAATCAGTCGTTGTTTAGTAAACTGTTGAAAACATGAACTTGCTTGACCATGCTGCAGGTCATATAACTGTTTGTTACATGCAATATTTGCTTTGTGGATTTCACCGGACAGATGTTGCTCTCCGGTTTTGTGATTAAACAAACCTACAGTATGTGTAGTTGAATTTATTCCACCACTGTGTGTTGACTTTTTGTTGTCATTGCCTTATTGTATGTCACGGGGCGTATGAACGAATGGGTTATAGCGCAAGCAACGCAAATATTACAACAGGTTGCAATATGGATTTTTTTTGCTGGCTTGGCTTTCACAGTGATTTTCTATTTGTATCTTATTGCACCGCTACTGGGGTGCAATAAGTTCCAAGTATCAGACTGGATTAGTTGAGATAAATGTATGTTATTTATATTTGAGTAGCATAAGATTAATCAATCAATCAATGTACATGCAAAAACAATTTTAAAAATCAACCTGCAATGGAGCATGCTGGGAAATATGATAATGATGGGTGTGTTTTGGGTTAACACTGGTTATTAAAAACAACACTGGGGTTTACACTAACAAGTGTTAATTTAACACTTGGAGTTCATTCAACATCTGAATCAACACTAATGATGGTTACACTGAAAAATCAACACAATGTTCTGTGTGTGTTTCTTGTTAGTGTGTGTGTGTATGTGTGTGTGTGTGTGTGTGTGTGTGTGTGTGTGTGTGTGTGTGTGTGTGTGTGTGTGTATGTGTGTGTGTGTGTGTGTGTGTGTGTGTGTGTGTGTGTGTGTGTGTGCGTGCATGCGTGTGCATGCTAGTGATGTGCGGGTTAACTCATAACCTGCAGCCGCCTGTGAAAGGAGAGTTGAAAACAAAGAGAAGAGAGGGCCAGAAAAGTAATGTTTGGGAAAGATTTGGTGAAGTGGTGAAAGAGGATGATAGAAGTGCTTGCTATGTTATGTGTGATGATTGTGAGGCGTTATACAAAACCAAGTCAAGACGGGACTTCAAATAGGCCTATGGCATGTCAAGGAAACTGTAGCCAATTATTTAGACGGGTTAAATGTACATTGACTAACCAGAATAAGAAACCTTTTTTTGGCAAACTCCAAAGTCCTCTGCTAATACTAGTCCCGCGTGAATCAACATCCCTGTGTTTTGAGAGAAATGTCTGAGTTTGACAGGTATAGCTTGCCGGTTAGAGCAACAAAACAATAACTGATTCAATTAATTAAAAGAAGTGATGCACATTGCCTACAGTTGAAGTCGGAAGTTTACATACACCTGAGCCAAATACATGTAAACACAGTTTTTCACAATTCCTGACATTTAATCCTAGTAAAAATTCCCTGTCTTGGGTCAGTTAGGATCACCACTTTATAATAAGAATGTGAAATGTCAGAATAATAGTATAGAGAATGATTCATTTCAGCTTTTATTTCTTTCATCACATTCAGAAATTTACATACACTCAATTAGTATTTGGTAGCATTGCCTTTAAATTGTTTAACTCGGGTCAAACTTTTCAGGTAGCTTCCCACAATAAGTTGGTGGAATTTTGGCCTATTCCTCCTGACAGAGCTGGTGTAACTGAATCAGGTTTGGTGGTCTCCTTGCTCGCACATGCTTTTTCAGCTTTGGCCACAAATGTTCTATAGGATTGAGGTCAGGGCTTTGTGATGGCCACTCCAATACCATGACTTTGTTGTCCATTAAGCCATTTTGCAACAACTTTGGGAGTATGTTTGGGGTTATTGTCCATTTGGAAGACACATTTGCAACTGATATATCCACATAATTGTCCTTCTCATGATGCCATCTATTTTGTAAAGTGCACCAGTCCCTCCTGCAGCAAAGCACCCCCACAACATGATGCTGCCACCCCCGTGCTTACATTTACATTTAACATTTACATTTAAGTCATTTAGCAGACGCTCTTATCCAGAGCGACTTACAAATTGGTGCATTCACCTTATGACATCCAGTGGAACAACCACTTTACAATAGTGCATCTAAATATTTTAAGGGGGGAGGGGGTGAGAAGGATTACTTTATCCTATCCTAGGTATTCCTTAAAGAAAGGTTGTCTCCGGAAGGTGGTGATTGACTCCGCTGTCCTGGCGTCGTGAGGGAGTTTGTTCCACCATTGGGGAGCCAGAGCAGCGAACAGTTTTGACTGAGCTGAGCGGGAACTGTACTTCCTCAGTGGTAGGGAGGCGAGCAGGCCAGAGGTGGATGAACGCAGTGCCCTTATTTGGGTGTAGGGCCTGATCAGAGCCTGGAGGTACTGAGGTGCCGTTCCCCTCATTTTCTTGTAGCGGATTCAGCTCCAGTGGAGAGAGCGGAGGAGCGGGGTGACGTGAGAGAACTTGGGAAGGTTGAACACTAGACAAAAGGCGTTCTGGATGAGTTGTAGGGGTTTAATGGCACAGGCAGGGAGCCCAGCCAACAGCGCAGTTGCAGTAATCCAGACGGGAGATGACAAGTGCCTGGATTAGGACCTGCGCCGCTTCCTGTGTGAGGCAGGGTCGTTCTGCGGATGTTGTAGAGCATGAACCTACAGGAACGGGCCACCGCCTTGATGTTAGTTGAGAACGACAGTTTGTTGTCCAGGATCACGCCAAGGTTCTTAGCGCTCTGGGAGGAGGACACAATGGAGTTGTCAACCGTGATGGCGAGATCATGGAGCGGGCAGTCCTTCCCGGGAGGAAGAGCAGCTCCGTTTGCCGAAGTTCAGCTTGAGGTGGTGATCTGTCATCCACACTGATATGTCTGCCAGACATGCAGAGATGCGATTCGCCACCTGGTCATCAGAAGGGGGAAAGGAGAAGATTAATTGTGTGTCGTCTGCATAGCAATGATAGGAGAGACCATGTGAGGTTATGACAGAGCCAAGTGACTTGGTGTATAGCGAGAATAGGAGAGGGCCTAGAACAGAGCCCTGGGGGACACCAGTGGTGAGAGCGCGTGGTGAGGAGACAGATTCTCGCCACGCCACCTGGTAGGAGCGACCTGTCAGGTAGGACGCAATCCAAGCGTGGGCCGCGCCGGAGATGCCCAACTCGGAGAGGGTGGAGAGGAGGATCTGATGGTTCACTGTATCGAAGGCAGCCGATAGGTCTAGAAGGATGAGAGCAGAGGAGAGAGAGTTAGCTTTAGCGGTGCGGAGCGCCTCCTGATACAGAGAAGAGCAGTCTCAGTTGAATGACTAGTCTTGAAACCTGACTGATTTGGATCAAGAAGGTCATTCTGAGAGAGATAGCGGGATGACCAAGGACGGCACGTTCAAGAGTTTGGAGAGAAAAGAAAGAAGGGATACTGGTCTGTAGTTGTTGACATCGGAGGGATCGAGTGTAGGTTTTTTCAGAAGGGTGCAACTCTCGCTCTTTGAAGACGGAAGGGACGTATAAGTTGATGAGCGAGGTGAGGTAAGGGAGAAGGTCTCCGGAAATGGTCTGGAGAAGAGAGGAGGGGATAGGGTCGAGCGGGCAGGTTGTTGGGCGGCCGGCCGTCACAAGACGCGAGATTTCATCTGGAGAGAGAGGGAGAAAGAGGTCAGAGCACAGGGTAGGGCAGTGTGAGCAGAACCAGCGGTGTTGTTTGACTTAGCAAACGAGGATCGGATGTCGTCGATCTTCTTTTCAAAATGGTTGATCGAAGTCATCTGCAGAGAGGAGGAGGGGGGAGGGGGAGGAGGATTCAGGAGGGAGGAGAATGTGGCAAAGAGCTTCCTAGGGTTAGAGGCAGATGCTTGGAATTTAGAGTGGTAGAAAGTGGCTTTAGCAGCAGAGACAGAGGAGGAAAATGTAGAGAGGAGGGAGTGAAAGGATGCCAGGTCCACAGGGAGGCGAGTTTTCCTCCATTTCCGCTCGGCCTTCCGGAGCCCTGTTCTGTGAGCTTCAAGCCACGGAGCGGGAGGGAGGACCGAGCCGGCCTGGAAGATAGGGGACATAGAGAGTCAAAGGATGCAGAAAGGGAGGAGAGGAGGGTTGAGGAGGCAGAATCAGGAGATAGGTTGGAGAAGGTTTGAGCAGAGGGAAGAGATGATAGGATGGAAGAGGAGAGAGTAGCGGGGAGAGAGAGCGAAGGTTGGGACGGCGCGATACCATCCGAGTAGGGGCAGTGTGGGAAGTGTTGGATGAGAGCGAGAGGGAAAAGGATACAAGGTAGTGGTCGGAGACTTGGAGGGGAGTTGCAATGAGGTTAGTGGAAGAACAGCATCTAGTAAAGATGAGGTCGAGCGTTTTGGCTTGCAAGCCTCCCCCTTTTTCCTCCAAACATAATGATGGTCATTATGGCCAAATAGTTCTATTTTTGTTTCATCAGACCAGAGGACATTTCTCCAAAAAGTATGATATTTGTCCCCATGTGCAGTTGCAAACCGTAGTCTGGCTTTTTTATGGTAGTTTTGGAGCAGTGGCTTCTTCCTTGTTGAGCGGCCTTTCAGGTTATGTCGATATAGGACTTACAGTTGTACCTGTTTCCTCCAGTATCTTCACAAGGTCCTTTGCTGTTGTTCTGGGATTGATTTGTACTTTTCGCACCAAAGTACGTTCATCTCTAGGAGACATAACGTGTCTCCTTCCTGAGCGTTATGATGGCTGCATGGCCCCATGGTGTTTATATTTGTATACTATTGTTTGTACAGATGAACGTGGTACCTTCAGGCATTTGGAATTTGCTCCCAAGGATCAACCAGACTTGTGGAAGTCTATGATTTTTTTTCTGAGGTCTTGGCTGATTTCTTTTGATTGTCCCTTGATATCAAGCAAAGAGGCACTGAGTTTGAAGGTAGGCCTTGAAGTACATCCATAGGTACACCTCCAATTGACTCAAATGATGTCAATTAGCCTACCAGAAGCTTCTAAAACCATGACATCATTTTCTGGAATTTTCCAATCTGTTTAAAGGCATTGTCAATGTTCTGCATGTAAACTTCTGACCCACTGGAATTGTGATACAGTGAATTATAAGTGAAATAATATGTCTGTAAACAATTGTTGGAAAAATTACTTGTGTGAATTATAAATTAAATAATCTATCTGTAAACAATCGCTGGAAAAATTACTTGTGTCATGCACAAAGTAGATGTCCTAACCGACTTTCCAAAACTATAGTTTGTTAACAGGAAATTTGCGGTGGTTGAAAAACGAGTTTTAATGACTCCAACCTAAGTGTGTGCAAACTTCCGACTTGAATTGTATATATGAAGGGCCTACAGTACACGTATAAACTTTCACAGTAAATGCTTTTGTTTAATACGTTTTGTGTGAATTAATTGAACATCGCCAAACGCATCATTAAAACATCGCGCCTATTTAATGCAACCCTTGTTAATAGATCGCAAAGCAGCATACAACCGTAGTAAACATTTGGAACAAGTTCACTTTCTCATCCATATCCTAAAAACGGATAACATCGGCAAGTTAGCTGAAGGCTGGGGGGCATTTAGGACGTCTTCTACTGCAGATCGCTGACATATCCTAATTATTATCAACACACTTCCTCAATTAAAATATTATGGCGACATTATAGCAAAGTTGTTTTGGTATGGATTTGAATTATTGGGAACCAAACTCTAGTTATCAGTGTAGTTTGTTATCGCCTGGACTTGATGAAATATCTTCAAGTCTAGAAAACAAACTCCAGGCTTCCGTAATAACTGTCGAATTATTGAAAAAAAGAGAGAAGGTTCTCTAGTAATACTAGTCCGGTGGGAATAGGGCTATAGCCTTAATAATAGCTCATGCAGAATTAAGCATTTCCTGCAGTAAAATTATACACCAAATGTAGGCAAAATTTGGACATGGGAACAGGAGTGGAGAAATATGATTTATTTATTTTTGCATCTTGAGAGAATGGAATGCTAGCTAGATACCATTTGTATATGTGCTGTTTTTATCATAAAAACATCATAAAACCCAATATTAGGTCTATTTCAACAACATAAAATATGCATCGAAGCCGAACTGAACACTTATCAGAAACAGTTGGGTGATTTTCACACCTTTTTTATTTTCGCGTTATCTTATTTTCTCCCTATTCCCTAAACTTCTTTGCTCCCGAAAGATGACAGAGCGAACTTTACCGATGTCAACTAGATTGAATAATGAATTATATCGATCTATTACATTATTCTGTTGAGCAAGGGTTTGTTTAGTTTTGCAGGGCAACATATATTGTCAAAAGAGAAGCTACATGTATCTAATTATAGACAATTGACTAACAAATAGCCTACCAAAATGTCGGAAATTCTAAGCAGAGACATATTTAAATCAGGCAACAACAAAAAATCCTTCTGCTGACTTTGACTGTAGCCTATAGCGCATTTTCTATAATTATGGATTTAGCTTGGGCGATTTTCACTTTATCACATATAGCTGGGCGGTTCCGAATGGGTTATTAGCGATTGCGGGTGGGTGCGGGTGAACATACAGCTGACCCGCGCACCACTATTGCGTACAGTTATCAGGAACTGTATACACCACGCCACACTGAGCAAAGTTGCACCCACAGAACTAGAATGATTCTATTAATATGGTTGCACCATTCCCTTTACACCGTTAGGTGTCACTGACAGACTAATCTCATTGAAATATCCCCAGTGCTGAGATGCTAACCCTAAAAGGCGTAATGCAGAGGACGTGCGAATGTATATAAAATCCCCTATTTGTATCAAGTCTATTTGTAACGGTGATGGTACAGTTTCTTAAAAGCAACTAGATTAATTAACACCTACATTAATTGTGAATAACTAACACCTATCGACCAATCAGATACCTGGCATGCTGTTACCCTGATATGGGCCTATATGTGCAGATAAAAACAGCATATATTACCTATAGCCTAATTAAGCGGGATTCTATTAGGTTTACGTTTAATGGTATACATTCTCCACAATGAATATCTAAGCAGCTAGCAACCTGCCAGTCTAATCACACAACATCTGGCGCGGTTAGTTGGGGCTTAAAAACACATCCTTTTAGACATACTACTGTAGCTGTTAATCTACATCAGCAGTAAGCCTATAAGAACGAGGGATTTGCTTAGGATAGGTGTAGGATGTTCAGTTAACTATTTGTATGAAGACATAATACAGCTGAGAAATAATATGTATCTTTTACAGGCCAAGTTGGCCTTTTCTTTCTTTGACTTTTTAAACATCAATGCTCAATTCTGAGACCTGGGCCTGTATTCATAAAGCGTCTCAGAGTAGGATCAGTTTAGCTTTTTAGATCATAACAATATGGACATGTGAAACCTGATCCTTGATCAACATCCCCACTCTGAGACGCTTTATGAGACCTGCAGTCGGTATCCTGTAATAACAACCGAATACAAACCAGTTACTTGTCTCAACGGCTCATTGTGGAATGCCATTTTGGGTCTTTGCGTGTCAAAAAAGATACACGTCAAATAACGCTATTTAATGCGTCAAATAAGCTTGTTGACCAATCAGGACTTGAATATGACTGTTATCACAAAACCCCTAGGTGCCTTATTGTTATTGGAAACTGGTTACCAATGTAATTAGAGCAGTAAAAATAAATGTTTTTGTCATACTTTTTTTGTGGAGATCAAGTTTATAAATTGGTGGTAACTTGTGGAATAGACACCGGCTGGAATGCTGTTTTAACCAATCCGCATTTAGGATTAGACCCACACGTTGTATATAATACACATTATACAAGGGGTGAGTCAAATCCTGAATACTGATTGGTTAAAACCGCATTCCATCCAGTGTCTATTCCAGAAGTTACTACCAGCTAAATCTATGATGTTAAAACACCTATTTACTCGGTTCCATCTGACTGCGCAATCCACTGTCTCATCAGCCCAGCCAGGCAATTTATACACTTGATCTCACTATAAAGAGCATCTAGACATTATCTCACATTTCTTGTTGACTAACATTTCATTTTCAACAGTGGAGATTTGTATACACCTGTCTGTCTCTCCAACTTTTGCAACGTTGTTTCAATGTTCAAATTCCATCAACAGCTGTCCCATAGTAATGAAAGAGTAGGGAGTCGGGACAAGACAGACAGCAGACAGGCAGACAACGTTTCTCAGCCAGTCAAAATACTGAATCAGATGGCATAATTTTATGGATATATACAAAGAAATGTCAATTGAAAAAAGGTCAAACTAAATTAAGTGCAGCTAGCTAGTTTGCAGTCTTTCCAGCTTCAATTTGAAATAATTGTGTTACCTGTGTTGTTGGTTAGTGAGCACATTTTCTATGCCAGGTGAAATCATGCCTCATTATCTCATTGCTATGGACCTCTGCACCACTTGGGAGGCCCCTGGCTGCACTTTTTTATGTGACTAAGCTAGCTGTAGTTGGCTAGCTAGCAAGCTAGCCAACAATGGAACTGGAGCTGGCAATGGAACATTTAGAACTAACGACTGGGTCCGTCCATAGATACAGAACAAAAAGACTGAAGGAATGGACCACTTCTCTAGCAACCGAACCGATTAAAGAACAACTAGCCTGCTTGGGTAGCAACCCTAGATTTGTGTAGGGACTATATATTGTAGAAGGATGAAAGTATGAATACATTTATAAAAATAACGTTTTTAATGAAAATATGTCAATCAGTATTTGAATATGTTGGTAACCCTGTTGTATAAAAGTTATAATGCCCGAGAAGCCGGTGTTTGAAGGACATATTGGCAAGGTTTGACGGCCCTCGATATATCCTCCAAACACCGGCTTCTCGGGCATTATTACTTAATTGATTACACTATCACGCCGCTGCCGCACTTGAGCGCATACACACTTCTTCAAGCTCTGGGACAGTGCCAGTCATTTTTTTTTTACTATCTAGCTGATGGATGCAACAACAACAAAATTCCCCTAAAACATAGCAAAACGACATAATCTGTTTCAGTAGCTATAGTTAGCTAGCTAACAATATAGCTAGGTGTCATAATCTAAAATACCCCTAATTTATAAAACAGTTATTTGATTAATGATAGTCAGACCCACCTATGTGAAGCTAGATACAATAAGGATTAGTTACAATAAAGGAATTTGCAGTTCACATTCAAAATAAAAGTCTCTCATTGAAAGTGTTGCAAATTAACACAAATAGTGCCGTGATTGAATAGCTCATTCTAAACGAGATTGGAATGTTGTATAAATTCAACAAAAGACAATAATTGGTTAATTGAACAAAAATCTGTTAATAACAATGTGGATGTATTAGAATTTAGAATTGCATTGGGGGCATACTTATCTAAGTCTACAGCCTTACCTATGGATTATGGATCAATGACATGGGGTGTCAGTCTACTCAGTGACACCCACAGAACATTAGCTCTCATTGCGGTACTATGAAACCACTGTGAAATGAGCCACATGTATTGTACCAATCAACCTACTAAACTCAGCAAAAAAAGAAACGCCCCTTTTTTGCAGGACCCGGTCATTCAAAGATAATTAGTAAAAATTAAAATAACTTCACAGATCTTCATTGTAAAGGGTTTAAACACTGTTTCCCATGCTTGTTCAATGAACCATAAACAATTACTGAACATGCACCTGTGGAACGGTCGTTAAGACACCAACAGCTTACAAACGGTAGGCAATTAAGGTCACAGTTATGAAAACTTTGGACACTAAAGAGGCCTTTCTATTGACTCTGAAAAACACCAAATGAAAGATGCACAGGGTCCCTGCTCATTTGCGTGAACATGACTTAGGCATGCTGCAAGGAGGCATGAAGACTACAGTGGCCAAAGCAATAAATTGCAATGCCCGTTCAGTGAGATGCCTAAGACAGTGCTACAGGGAGACAGGATGGACAGCTGATCATCCTCGCAGTGGCAGACCAGGTGTAACAAATCCTGCACAGGATCGGTACATCCGAACATCACACCTGCGGAACAGGTACAGGATGGCAACAACAAATGCCCAAGTTACACCAGGAAAGCACAATCCCTCCATCAGTGCTCAGACTGCCCGCAATAGGCTGAGAGAGGTTGGACTGAGGGCTTGTAGGCCTGTTGTAAGGCAGGTCCTCAGCAGACATCACCGGCAACAATGTCGCCTTTAGGCACAAAACCACCAGCGCTGGACCAGACAGGACTGGCAAAAAGTGCTCTTCATTGACGAGTCATGGTTTTGTCTCACCAGGGGTGGCGGTCGGATTCGCGTTTATCATCGAAGGAATGAGCTTTACACCGAGGCCTGCACTCTGGAGGGTCCGTCATGGTCTGAGACGGTGTGTCACAGCATCATCGGACTGAGCTTGTTGTCATTGCAGGCAATCTCAACGCTGTGCGTTACAGGGAAGACATCCGCCTCCTTCATGTGGTACCCTTCCTGCAGGCTCATCCTGACATGACCCTCCAGCATGACAATGCCACCAGCCACACTGCTTGATCTGTGTGTGATTTCCTGCAAGACAGGAATGTCAGTGTTCTGCAATGGCCAGGGAAGAGCCCGGATCTCAATCCCATTGAGCATGTCTAAGACCTGTTGGATCGGAGGGTGAGGGCTAGGGCCATTCCCCCCAGAAATGTCCAGGAACTTGCAGGTGTCTTGGTGGAAGAGTGAGATAACACCTCACAGCAAGAACTCGCAAATCTGGTGCAGTCCATGAGGAGGAGAAACACTATAGTACTTAATGCAGCTGGTGGCAACACCAGATACTGACTGTTATTTTTGATTTTGAGGGACACATTATTCCATTTCTGTTAGTCACATGTCTGTGGAACTTGTTCAGTTTATGTCTCAGTTGTTGAATCTTGTTATGTTCATACAAATATTTACACATGTTAAGTTTGCTGAAAATAAACACAGTTGCCAGTGAGAGGACATTTCTTTTTTGCTGAGTTTATGTGTATTCATCCTCCAAAAGTTCTACAGCTGCACCATCGAGAGCATCCTGACCAGCTGCATCACCGCCTGGTATGGCAACTGCTCGGCATCTGACCGTAAGGCGCTACAGAGGGTAGTGAGTACGGCCCAGTACATCACAGGGGCAAGTTTCCTGCCATCCACAAGCCATAAGCTGAACAATTAATCAAATGGCCACCTGGACAATTTGCATTGACCCCCCCCCCCTTTGTTTTTGCACTGCTGCTACTCACTGTTTATTATCTATGCACAGTCACTTTACCCCTACCTACATGTACAAATTACCTCGACTAACCTGTACCCTTGCACATTGACTTGGTACCTGCACCCTCTGTATATAGCCTCACTATCGTTATTTTATTGTGTTACTTATTTATTTTTTACTTTATTTTATTCATTAAAAATGTTCTTAACTGTATTTCTTAAATCTGTATTGTTGGCTTGAAAGTAAGCATTTCACGGTAAGGTTGTATACAGCACTTGTGACAAATAAAATAACATTTGATTTGAACACAATACAACGTGGTGTTTTGGAGTCTGATAACTCCGAGGAGGACTTTGGTAAAAAAGCACTTGGGTACTGAGTAGACTGATGCCATATTTCATTGATCACAAATCCTTAAGTAAGGGTGTACAGTGCAATATGAATGTCAATATATACACAATAGGCTGACTGAAACACTTTAACGTTTGTGGAAATGCAAAATGAATGTAGGAGAATATAACACATTAGATCTGGTACAAGATAATACAAGAATAAATGTGGTTTTTTTTTTTTTTTTGGTTCCATCATCTTTGAAATGCTAGAGAAAGGCCACAATGTATTAATCCAGTTTAGGCACAATTTATATTTTGGCCACTAGATGGCAGTAGTGTATGTGCAACGGTTTAGACTGATCCAATGAACCATTGCATTTCTGTTCAAAATATTTTATCAAGTCTGCCCAAATGGCCTAATTGGTTTATTAATACATTTTCAAGTTCATAACTGTGCACTCTCCTCAAACAATATCATGGTATTATTTCACTGTAATAGCTACTGTAAATTGGACAGTGCAGTTAGATTAACAAGAATTTAGGCTTTCTGTCCTGGGAAATTTTCTTGTTACTTACTGCCTCATGCTAATCACATTAGCGCAAGTTATCTCAACTGTCTTGCGGGGGGATGACCATCCCGTAGAGATGACCATTATCTAGTCTAAATATGGCATTATTCCACCAATTGTAACCATTTGCATCACTTTCAAAGGGGGACTTATTTTGAAGGCCAAACGCTAATTCCACTATGGTGGTTAATCCTTATTTTGGCTAGCTTCACAACACATAACCCGGTCCAGTCAAGACTCACTCGCCAGATGAAGCTAGCTGGATGCTTATAATGTTACTTTGAGCAACAGGGTTACGTAGCAGGCTAGCTAGATATTTTCAAGAACTGAAGTTCGAGTTTAATAGGAGTACAACAAGTAGCTACCTAGCTAATACTTACTCACATGGATCCCTAAATAATTTCTGAGAATATTAAAAATGACTGCAGTTTCTGCTGGTCATTGTTTTCAGGCTGGTTGCATTGGTGCTAGCTAGGACGGTACCAAGCTAAAGCTAGCTAGCTACCCCAAAGTTTCTAATAACATATTATTATATCTAATAACATAGATATTTGCACAAGTTTTTATCCTGCTCGTTTGATCTTGCTCTTATTTAAAATGTTCACACAGACGGTGTGTGTGCTTGTTTGCGGACTTGTTTTTTTTGTACATCTTTGACAGTGCTATTGATCGTAGTGGTGACACCTGGCTTGCTTGTGCAAATCTAATAGTGTATTTGACTTGTATCTTTTTTTGCATGCAAAGACCCAAACAGCGTTCTATAGCTCATAGGGTAGTTCATCTCCTTCAACACCATTCTTCCATCCATATTCATTAGCCTTATGGCACTGAATGCTTTTACATTTACATTTAAGTCATTTAGCAGACGCTCTTATCCAGAGCTTTTAATAGTGAAGGGCCATATGTGACTTATTGTTGTTCAACTTCTTGCTGTTATTCCATATTCCATGGCGGTTCACGGTGTTCCTTAACAGCCACACAGTGCATCCCACCATCCGTCCGGCCGCTCAGGCCTAGCTCAACTGGAAAAGGCCGGGCAGTGGGCACAGCAGCCTGTCTGTGGGTGGCATGAACACTGCCCACTGGACAGACCCCAGAGAGACAGGCTGGAGGGTGGGCAGTGGGCAGAAGTGGACACGGCCAGGCCAGGCCATGACTAACGCAGCAGCAGCCCCAGAGCAGGATGACCAGATGGGCCTATCAGATATCAGATCGGCTGTGAACAGAGAGAAGAGAGAGAGAGAGATAACGTTCCAATGGGCACGACAATAACAAACCCATGCAGTTCACTGGCTGCTTAGTGTTACATCATGTATTTACTCACAAAGTGAGCAGCATTTATTAGGCGATTAATGGAGACTATATTAGCATTTTGCCACCAGGAAGCATCTGTGATAACGATGAAGGGATACTCTGAAATTATACAGCTTTAATTCATGGTGTTTTTATTTTGAGACAATGTGTAGATAAGTAGATGAACCTGTAACTTTTAAAACTATGCTGTTGCTTTTCAGATGCGTAGTGTAGTTATACCAGTGGAGGCTCCTCAGAGGAGGAAGGGGAGGACCATCCTCCTCAGTGAATTTCATAAAAATTAAAATAGTATTATTAAATATATTCAAATATATATTCAAATCTCACTAAATATTGATTAAAACACACTGTTTTGCAGCACAGTTAGTTTCCTTCCTCCTCTGGATACATTGATTTCAATACAAAACCTCGGAGGCTCATGGTTCTCACCCCCTTCCATAGACTTACACATTAATTATGGCAACTTCCGGAGGACAATTTGTCCACAGAATCAAAGGATCAGAGAATGAATCTCGTATTGAAAGCATAAGCTACAGCTAGCTATCACTGCAGTGTATAAAACGTGGTGATTAGTTGACTCAAAGAGAGAGAAAGACAATAGTTGAACAGTTCTTAAACAAATACATTTCTTCAAAAAGGAAGAAGCAAGAGAGAGAGGGAGAGCGATCTATATTTTGTAGTATTTTTTTACTTTCATTTACTTAGCTAGCTTGCTAGTTTAGCCTACTCAAACACCCGACTCAAACAGAGAGGGATGTTATGTTAGCTAGCAGGCTGTGGGTATCTCTTCCAAGTCAAGGTAAGCTTTTGGTTTTATTAATTTATTGCCAGAGGGGCCCACCGGTGTAACTGCTAAACTGCTTAATGACTGTACACTGTATGGTTACAATAATATAGTTACAATAATGTAGGCTGTGTGTAGCGGTTAGTGGTTATGATATGAAGGTTTGGCTTAGAAAGTTTTTTTGGGCTGGTCATAGACAGCTGATGTGTTGTGCACTGAAGACCACAAGCGAAGGGAAAAGGTGAGAGAGGAGGAGAGCTGGTAGATGTGCGAAGGATTTACACAGAGAAAAGTGATCATGCTGTTTGTATGTGGCTGCTATGAAAATGAACATGTGTTTGTGTATGAGCAGGGTTGTGTTAGTTCCGTCAATTCTGTTGAAAAACATCTTCTTAAATGGAGGCAAACGGAGCGAAATGGGTATAAACTCACCTGAATTTGTCCAATAGAAACTCTCGTTTGCAACTGCTGGACTAATGATTACACCCTAGATCAGCTAGATGCAGGCAAGTGTGTGCAAGACGGTAGCCTGTAGTAGCCTAAATCTATCAATGTTACATTGAGCTGGGTGAATGGAATATCAATGACAGTCATCCAATATCCTGTAATAGAAATAAGGCCATGCTCATAAAAAAATGTATCGTCCTCCCTCATCTTTAACAGCACAGACCATCACTGAGATAAATAGTGCATTCAGAAAGTGTTCAGAACACTTTACTTTTTCCATATTTTGTTTAGTTACAGCCTTATTCTAAAATGGGAGAAATAAACTATTTCCCGCACCAATCTACACACAAAAAATACCTTATTTACATAATTATTCAGACCCTTTGCTATGATATTCAAAATTGAGCTCAGGTTCATCATGTTTCCATTGATCATCCTTGACATGTTTCTACAACTTGATTGTAGTCAACTTGTGGCAAATTCACTTGATTGGACATGATTTGAAAAGGCACACACCTGTCTATATAAGGTCCCATAGTTGACAGTGCATGTCAGAGCAAAATCCAAGCCATAAGGTTGAAGAAATTAGAGCTGTGAGACAGGATTGTGTCGAGGCACAGAACTGGGGAAAGGTACCAAAAAATGTCTGCAGCATTGAAGGTCCCCAAGTTTGGAACCACCAAGACTCTTCCTAGAGCTGACCTGTCGGCCAAACTGAGCAATTGGGGGAGAAGGGCAATTGTCAGGGAGGTGACCAAGAACCCGGTGGACAATCTGACAGAGCTCCAGAGTTCCTCTGTGGAGATGGGAGAACCTTCCAGAAGGACAACCATCTCTGCAACACTCTACCAATCAGGGCTTTTTGGTAGAGTGGCCAGACGGAAGCCACTCCTCAGTAAAAGTCACATGACAGCCCACTTGTTTGCCGAAAGGCACCTTAAGACTCTCAGACCACGAGAAACAAGATTCTCTGGTCTGATGAAACCAAGATTGAACTCTTTTGTCTGATTGCCAAACGTCACGTCTGGAGGAAACCTGGTACCATCCCTATGGTGAAGCATGGTGGTGGCAGCATCATGCTGTGGGGATGTTTTTCAGAGACTGGGAGACTAGTCAGGATCGAGGGAAAGATGAACGGAGCAAAGTACAAAGATAACCTTGATGAAAACCTGCTCCAGAGAGCTCAGGACCTCAGTCTGGGGGCGAAGGTTCACCTTCCAACAGGACAACGATCCTAAGCACACAGCCAAGACAATGCAGGAGTGTCTTTGGGACAAGTCTCTGAATGTCACTGAGTGGCCCAGCCAGAGCCCGGACTTGAACACAATCAACATCTCTGGAAAGCTCTCTGCAGCAACACTCTCCATCCAACCTGACAGTGCTTGAGAGGATCTGCAGAGAAGAATGGGAGAAACTCCCCAAATACAGGTGTGCCAAACGTATAGCATCATACCCAAGAAGAATCAAGGTTGTAATCGCTGACTAAGGTGCTTCAACAAAGTACTAAGCAAACAGTCTGAATACTCATGTAAATGTTACATTTTCATTTTATTTGTAATACATTTGTAAAAAAAATATATAGAAATCTGGTTTTGCTTTGTCATTATGGGATATTGTGTGTAGATTGGGTTGGTGGTTGGAAAAAAAAACATTGATTCCATTTTAGAATAAGGTTGTAATGTAACAAAATGTGGAAAAAGTCAAGGGGTCTGAATATTTTACGAATGCACTGTACATATTTCTCTTCCCCAGTCTCTAACACACGGCCCATCCTTTAATGGCTCAGGAAATTAATCTCCACAACCATCCCAGATCACAGAGTCAAGTAGTGGTCCGAGTTCCCTCGGTGGCAGCACTGTGGCTGGGTAGATTAGTTTAGTCAACCAGGCGGGGGAGTGGACGTGGTGCCAGGCCCTTGTTTCCAGTCTATGAATGCATCTTATCCACCAGACTGGAGGGAGAGGAGGGGAGGGAGGAGAATATGAAATTAGAGTCTAAGTAGGGACAGCTGTCTGTTGAAACCAAGGACATTTAACCATGTCCTGAGGGTCCAGAGACCCAACTAGACCAGCACGCCTCTCTAACCAACCCCACTCCAAGCATCAAGTCTCCCAGCACTGGTACCATTCAACAGAGGTGAAATGAGTTAAATCAAGCAACTCATTAGTACAAACCAACCAGATGGTATTTGTGCTTTTATTTGACATGTGCATTAACTTTCTGTAACGTTGAAAGGTGTGTTGGTGTTATTATGAGTTATGTGTTTGAGCATGTTTCACTGTTTGCTTGTGTTCATGACATACTATACATAGCTACGTACATATCTCTGCGCGTATATGTATGTGTACATTTTACAACCCAACTCCATTTCTCCTTTTCCCATGGCACACCAATCCTTCTTTACAGGAAGAGCAACGTGAGTGAACAGTATGTGTGCGTTCAGTGCAACGTCTCGACGGCCATCGGCGTCGTAGCAAGCTGTGTCATTTGCATCTGATCTCTCTCTTCTCTGCCGAAGCTCCTCTGTTTTCACACGGGTCATTAGCAACCCCTATTAGAATGTGAGAGTTCTATTAGTGTTGAAGTGTTCAGCGATATTATACACTTCCATTGAAGAACACATGCAGATGTCACCGAGATGGTTTCTGTTCGGGTTATAGAAATGGCAGAAGTGGTTCGTATGCATGTGCCTATGCATTTCCATCCATATCCATCAACTATCATGTCCATCCATCCATTCATGTATTAATGTGATCTTGATGTGATTTTTTTGTAAAGGATTTCCAGGAAAGCGTCCAAAACAATATTTGCCTTAGTGCCTCACTGTACAATAGGGTGCCGTTCCATTCCAGTTTAGACAATTAGATTGGCTTTGGAACAGAGGTTTGATGGCACGTTATAAAAATGACATTCCCACAACCAGCTGGGGCCCCACTAACTAAGCCATAACCTTCCTCTAACATTACTGAAATGCAACAATAACATGTAGGTCATATTACTGTATTTTAACTATAGTATCCACTAAATATTGGACTTGGCCTGATACCACCCGAAACTGTACAAGTAACCTAGTACTGTCATGTTTTGTCATTGGTTATCATGTCTTGTCTCTGTGCTTCCCTTCTATTCGTTTCCCTCTGCTGGTCTTATTAGGTTCTTTCCCTCTTTCTATCCCTCTCTCCCCCTCCCTCTCTCCCTCTCTCGCTCTCTCTCTCTATCGTTCCGTTCCTGCTCCCAGCTGTTCCTCATTCTCCTAACTACCTCATTTACTCTTTTCACACCTGTCCCCTATTTTGCCCTCTGATTAGAGTCCCTATTTCTCCCTCTGTTTTCCGCTTCTGTCCTTGTCGGATCCTCGTTTGATGTTCGCTGTTCTTGTCCTCGTTCCGTCCTGTCATGTTTTTGCCTTCTTCAGATGCTGCGTGTGAGCAGGTGTCTTGATCAGCTACGGCCTGCGCCTTCCCGAAGCGACCTGCAGTCTGTGGTCGCATCTTCAGTTTGTTCCCCTCTACTGTCTAGAGGGTTTCTGTATTCCTGGTTTGACTTGGAATAAACTCTGTTTCTGTAAAGTCGTTTTTGGGTCCTCATTCACCTGCATAACAGAAGGATCCGACCAAGAATGGACCCAGCGACTACGGATTCTCGCAACACTGCCGTCGAGATCCAGGGAACTATGCTCGGCAGACACGAGCAGGAATTGTCAGCTGCTCGTCATGCCGTTGAGACCCTGGCCGCTCAGGTCTCCGACCTCTCAGGACAGTTTCAGAGTCTTCGTCTCGTGCCACCAGCTACTTCCTGGTCTTCAGAGTCTCCGGAACCTAGGGTTAATAACCCACCATGTTACTCTGGGCAGCCCACTGAGTGCCGCTCCTTTCTCACCCAGTGTGATATTGTGTTCTCTCTCCAGCCCAACACATACTCTAGAGAGAGAGCTCGGATCGCCTACGTCATTTCACTCCTTACTGGTCGGGCTCGGGAGTGGGGCACAGCTATCTGGGAGGCAAGGGAGGAGTTTACTAACGTTTATCAGAACTTTAAAGAGGAGATGATACGGGTTTTTGATCGTTCAGTTTTTGGGAAGGAGGCTTCCAGGGCCCTGGCTTCCCTATGTCAAGGTGATCGATCCATAACGGATTACTCTATAGAGTTTCGCACTCTTGCTGCCTCCAGTGACTGGAACGAGCCGGCGTTGCTCGCTCATTTTCTGGAGGGACTCCACGCTGAGATTAAAGATGAGATTCTCTCCCGGGAGGTTCCTTCCAGCGTGGACTCTTTGATTGCACTCGCCATCCGCATAGAATGACGGGTAGATCTTCGTCACCGAGCTCGTGGAAGAGAGCTCGCGTTAACGGTGTTCCCCCTCTCCGCATCTCAACCATCTCCTCCCACCGGTTCAGTGACTGAGCCCATGCAGCTGGGAGGTATTCGCATCTCGACTAAGGAAAGGGAACGGAGAATCACCAACCACCTTTGCCTCTATTGCGGTTCTGCTGGACATTTTGTCATTTCATGTCCAGTTAAAGGCCAGAGCTCATCAGTAAGCAGAGGGCTACTGGTGAGCGCTACTACTCAGGTCTCTCCATCAAGATCCTGTACTACTTTGTCGGTCCATCTACGCTGGACCGGTTCGGCAGCTTCCTGCAGTGCCTTGATAGACTCTGGGGCTGAGGGTTGTTTTATGGACGAAGCATGGGCTCGGAAACATGACATTCCTCTCAGACAGTTAGGGGAGCCCACGCCCATGTTCGCCTTAGATGGTAGTCTTCTCCCCAGTATCAGATGTGAGACATTACCTTTAACCCTCACAGTATCTGGTAACCACAGTGAGACCATTTCCTTTTTGATTTTTCGTTCACCTTTTACACCTGTTGTTTTGGGTCATCCCTGGCTAGTATGTCATAATCCTTCTATTAATTGGTCTAGTAATTCTATCCTATCCTGGAACGTTTCTTGTCATGTGAAGTGTTTAATGTCTGCTATCCCTCCTGTTTCTTCTGTCCCCTCTTCTCAGGAGGAACCTGGTGATTTGACAGGAGTGCCGGAGGAATATCATGATCTGCGCACGGTCTTCAGTCGGTCCAGAGCCAACTCCCTTCCTCCTCACCGGTCGTATGATTGTTGTATTGATCTCCTTCCGGGGACCACTCCCCCTCGGGGTAGACTATACTCTCTGTCGGCTCCCGAACGTAAGGCTCTCGAGGATTATTTGTCTGTTTCTCTCGACGCCGGTACCGTGGTGCCTTCTTCCTCTCCCCACCAAAAAGCCGGAGCGTGGTTTTTTTGTTAAGAAGAAGGACGGTACTCTGCGCCCCTGCGTGGATTATCGAGGGCTGAATGACATAACGGTTAAGAATCGTTATCCGCTTCCCCTTATGTCGTCAGCCTTCGAAATTCTGCAGGGAGCCAGGTTCTTTACTAAGTTGGACCTTCGTAACGCTTACCATCTCGTGCGCATCAGAGAGGGGGACGAGTGGAAAACGGCGTTTAACACTCCGTTAGGGCATTTTGAATACCAGGTTCTGCCGTTCGGTCTCGCTAATGCTCCAGCTGTCTTTCAGGCATTAGTTAATGATGTACTGAGAGACATGCTGAACATCTTTGTTTTCGTCTACCTTGACGATATCCTGATTTTTTCACCGTCACTCGAGATTCATGTTCAGCATGTTCGACGTGTACTCCAGCGCCTTTTAGAGAATTGTCTCTACGTGAAGGCTGAGAAGTGCGCCTTTCATGTCTCCTCTGTCACATTTCTCGGTTCTGTTATTTCCGCTGAAGGCATTCAGATGGATCCCGCTAAGGTCCAGGCTGTCAGTGATTGGCCCGTTCCAAGGTCACGTGTCGAGTTGCAGCGCTTTCTAGGTTTCGCTAATTTCTATCGGCGTTTCATTCGTAATTTCGGTCAAGTTGCTGCCCCTCTCACAAAGGAAGCTCTTACTTCTGTCAAGACGTGCTTTAAGTGGTCCGGTTCCGCCCAGGAAGCTTTTGATCTCCTCAAGAAGCGTTTTGATAATACATCCGCTCCTATCCTTGTTACTCCTGACGTCACTAAACAATTCATTGTCGAGGTTGACGCTTCAGAGGTGGGCGTGGGAGCCATTCTATCTCTGGCGGCACAGGAAATCGGCAACGGTGACGAGACGAACTCCCTTGAACTGTCCAGAGGACCCGTCCATTCTGACGATAAGGTCCATCCTTGCGCTTATTTTTCTCATCGCCTGTCGCCATCGGAACGCAACTATGATGTGGGTAACCGCGAACTGCTCACCATCCGCTTAGCCCTAGGCGAATGGCGACAGTGGTTGGAGGGGGAACAGCGAAACCGTTCCTTTGTCGTTTGGACTGACCATAAGAACCTTGAGTACATCCGTTCTGCCAAACGACTTAATGCACGTCAAGCTCGTTGGGCGTTGTTTTTCGCTCGTTTCGAGTTCATGATTTCTTATCGCACGGGTAATAAGAACACCAAGCCTGATGCCTTATCCCGTATCTTTAGTTCTTCTGTGGCTTCTACCGACCCCGAGGGGATTCTCCCTGAAGGGCGTGTTGTCGGGTTGACTGTCTGGGGAATTGAGAGACAGGTAAAGCAAGCACTCACTCACACTGCGTCGCCGCGCGCTTGTCCTAGTAACCTTCTTTTCGTTCCTGTCTCTACTCGTCTGGCTGTTCTTCAGTGGGCACTTCGTCAAGATAGACAGTTCAGCATGTCCCTCATTAACTAATGCCTGAAAACAGCTGCGCATTGGCGAGATCATGCAGGTCCAAGGTCCAACTTAGTAAAGACCTGGCTCCCTGCAGAATCTCGGCTGATGACAAAGATAACCCCGTTATGTCATTCAGCCCTCGATAATCCACGCAGGGCGCAGAGTACCGTCCTTCTTCTTAACAAAAAGAAACCCCGCTCTGCCAAGTTAGCGGGCCACCCCGGCGTTCGGGGTACGCTTGCTTCTATTCGCCAGCGGTTTTGGTGGCCTACTCAGGAGCGTGACACGCGCCGTTTCGTGGCTGCTTGTTCGGACTGCGCGCAGACTAAGTCAGGTAACTCTCCTCCTGCCGGTCGTCTCAGACCGCTTCCCATTCCTTCTCGACCATGGTCTCACATCGCCTTAGACTTTATTACCGGTCTGCCTTCGTCTGCGGGGAAGACTGTGATTCTTACGGTTGTCGATAGGTTCTCTAAGGCGGCACATTTCATTCCCCTCGCTAAGCTTCCTTCCGCTAAGGAGACGGCACAAATCATCATTGAGAATGTGTTCAGAATTCATGGCCTCCCGTTAGACGCCGTTTCAGACAGAGGCCCGCAATTCACGTCACAGTTTTGGAGGGAGTTCTGTCGTTTGATTGGTGCTTCCGTCAGTCTCTCTTCCGGTTTTCATCCCCAGTCTAACGGTCAAGCAGAAAGGGCCAATCAGACGATTGGTCGCATATTATGCAGCCTTTCTTTTCGAAACCCTGCGTCTTGGGCAGAACAGCTCCCCTGGGCAGAATACGCTCACAACTCGCTTCCTTCGTCTGCTACCGGGCTATCTCCGTTTCAGAGTAGTCTTGGGTACCAGCCTCCTCTGTTCTCGTCCCAGCTCGCCGAGTCCAGCGTTCCCTCCGCTCAGGCTTTTGTCCAACGTTGTGAGCGCACCTGGAGGAGGGTCAGGTCTGCACTTTGCCGTTACAGGGCGCAGACTGTGAGAGCCGCCAATAAACGTAGGATTAAGAGTCCTAGGTATTGTCGCGGTCAGAGAGTGTGGCTTTCCACTCGTAACCTTCCCCTTACGACAGCTTCTCGCAAGTTGACTCCGTGGTTCATTGGTCCGTTCCGTGTCTCGCAGGTCGTCAATCCTGTCGCTGTGCGACTGCTTCTTCCGCGACATCTTCGTCGCGTCCACCCTGTCTTCCATGTCTGTCTCCTGTGTCAAGCCTTTTCTTCGCGCCCCGTTCGTCTTCCCCCCCCCCCGTCCGTCCTTGTCGAGGGCGCACCTATTTACAAGGTACGGAAGATCATGGACATGCGTTCTCGGGGACGTGGTCACCAGTACTTAGTGGATTGGGAGGGTTACGGTCCTGAGGAGAGGAGTTGGGTTCCATCTCGGGACGTGCTGGACCGTTCGTTGATTGATGATTTCCTCCGTTGCCGCCAGGGTTCCTCCTCGAGTGTGCCAGGAGGCGCTCGGTGAGTGGGGGGGTACTGTCATGTTTTGTCATTGGTTATCATGTCTTGTCTCTGTGCTTCCCTTCTATTCGTTTCCCTCTGCTGGTCTTATTAGGTTCTTTCCCTCTTTCTATCCCTCTCTCCCCCTCCCTCTCTCCCTCTCTCGCTCTCTCTCTCTATCGTTCCGTTCCTGCTCCCAGCTGTTCCTCATTCTCCTAACTACCTCATTTACTCTTTTCACACCTGTCCCCTATTTTGCCCTCTGATTAGAGTCCCTATTTCTCCCTCTGTTTTCCGCTTCTGTCCTTGTCGGATCCTCGTTTGATGTTCGCTGTTCTTGTCCTCGTTCCGTCCTGTCATGTTTTTTGCCTTCTTCAGATGCTGCGTGTGAGCAGGTGTCTTGATCAGCTACGGCCTGCGCCTTCCCGAAGCGACCTGCAGTCTGTGGTCGCATCTTCAGTTTGTTCCCCTCTACTGTCTAGAGGGTTTCTGTATTCCTGGTTTGACTTGGAATAAACTCTGTTTCTGTAAAGTCGTTTTTGGGTCCTCATTCACCTGCATAACAAGTACTGTCAGTGTTCTATTTGATTTATTAAACTAAATGTGCTGAAATAGTCCATATCTGGTAATATCTATGCTTACTTTGAGTACAATTGAAATGCTTCTTCTCCTCCAATCAAACTTGTATCTAATTGTCAGTGACAGAACATGTACTTAACACTCATTAAATGAATAGAAATTACATTTCAAATGTCAAAGGTGTTGCACGGTGAGTGACAGATTTGTGAAATAGGAAGTGTCATTCCTGAATCCTGGCACATGTCTTACACAGAGGAAGCCAACACCTCCGTTGGAGAGGTAATCACTAGGCTCAAACTATATTCACTTTCTATTTCAAAGGTTGCAATTTGTTCATTTGTTTACACCTGCCAGCGGGGACACATGAAGGTGATTTTCATCATCTGAGAAACTGGGCAGAAGTCCAAGTTTCACGCCACAAAATAACAACCTTCATTGTGATGCCCTTTCCACCAACCAACCACCCACCTCATATTATGAATAATAATGGCAGGTGATGTGACTCACCTCTGAGGATGCTGTGTTCGTCAATAATATAAACCTGTCTATACCTCCACTTATGAATATGGATTTTCCTTTAGGGATCAATAAAGTATTAGTCTATCTAATCTTGGCACCAAGAACCAAGTCTATCCATCTATTGTTGTTTATTTGTTGTGAGAAAGTCCACTGGTATACCTGTGCCAGTGATAGACTCATATTCAGAAGCTGTCCTGTCTTCATGAATAGTCAAGCAGCTTAACTAAGAACAAACCTTCCAAGCTCCAGAGCCAGAGCCAGAGCCTGAGGAGGCAAGGTTCCCTAATCTGGACTGGGCATCGCCTGCAGGGAACAATTGGCTAGAGAGCTGCCTCAGGCAGGTGGAGAGATTATTTATTTAAACTTCATTTTACCAGGTTAGTCAAGAGAGACCTGGAGGAGGCAGGGGAGACAGGGGGAGGTGGGTAGGGTGACAAGGGGAGGTAAACTGGGGTAGATGGAGATGGGAAGGGTGGCAGGGGGAGACAGGGAGTGGCAGGGGGCTGCATGTAGGCAGGACCGGATTACCGAACAGGCACGCAGCGCATGTGTCCTGGGCCCCCCGAACTCCAGGGTTGGGGCCCCCCTGGAAGTCTGGAAGGCTCTAGATAGCAACATTTGTAGAATTTCAGGAAATTAGCTATAAAACAGCAAAAAAAACATCCCTGCCCCATGGCAAACAGTGTAGAATTTCATTATAGAGTTATAAAAGGGGAAGGTACTGGAGGCAGGGGGAGACAGGAGGAAATAGAGGGGGGCAGGGGAGGCAAGAGGAGACGGGGGGAGACAGGGGAGTTAAGTGGTATGGAGACTGTAGGAGGCAATGGAGGTAGCCAGATCCCTTGCCAAACCCCCCTCCCCCTCCCCGGGTCCCCAGACTCAGTCTCTGCCAACCAGTCTCCCCACAGCAATAACCACCAGAGGTAAGATGTAGGGTGGCTCAGGGATGTTCACACAACATGCATCCTGCAGGAATTCAGGTGAACTAACAGCCAAAGGGCTGGAGCGAAGAAAACCCTGGCCTGATCTCCAATTCTGGCACGGCAAAGATATTAACAACACTCAAATCAACATAGCTGGCATCCACTCACCCTCTGCTCCTCCCCGGTCTCAATCCCTTGGTGACATCGTTGGCTGAATTCAACAACAAAATGTAAAATAATTTGACACATCAACCCTGCTGGAACTGAACAATACTTCATTTTCATAAATTATTGGAAGTCAAACCTCTGAATCCCTCCTAATATCTGGCATAACACAGAAAGGTTATGAAGAAAAATAAATGTTATATGCATCAAAAGTTGTTTGCACTCTAAATGACATGGGGTCAAATAGAGTATGAATTTATGAAAATACCTCAGTAGACAGGAAATTAGCTCATTCTATAAAAGCCTAAAGTAGAATGTTAGATTATGATCGTAGTACTTCACCAATTCCACCCCTTACTATTAAGATTAACAACAAATAATCAGCAAACTATTAGGTTACAATGTTAAAAATGTTGGTCAAATAGAGTAAAACACACATTTCTTTGAAACAGTTCCCATTGCACCAGAGCTTCCCACCAAGGTAACCAATTAGCATTCTGATTTCTAAAACATTAATGAATTATTCACAGCTCCATATTTACATACCATTAACAGGCTATGTGTCTTACACCTGGGTACCTTTGTATGTCAACACTTCTGTTTATTTTTTATCCAAGTTTTCAACCTGAGACAGAAGTAAATTAATATTTTCACACAGGGGATATAGAAACAAACTCTTTAAGCGAACTAAAGCTCTGAAATGAAAGTGTGAAAAGTCTTCCCTTTTCCAGGGCTGGGCCTTTTACATTTGGTATCCAAGCTTTTTGTATTAGATTGCAATTGATCATTTAAATATTTAAAGTATTGATATCAACATAAAACAGACAGTCAGTAAGAGAGACACCAATAATACCTTTGATGCTATTAGAGACCTCAATGACATTCTTTGTTTGCACCCTGTCTGTCTTAAATATGTAATAATTAAAACGCAGGATGACATTCTACACCAAGCATGGTATAAATACAAAGGATGATATGTTCCCTTTTTATAAAATGTTTTTTAATCACAACCCCTTAATTTAATTCTTCTTCTTTACAACAGTAGTGAGCAAGCGTCTTTTTATATATATATATATTTTTTAAATGTAAGTAAGCACGTGCACTATTTCGGAGCTGGGGTGTGTATTAAATGTTTTATGTGAAATGGGATGGGTCTAGTCTCTCTCCCTTCTCCTGCACAATGATTTATGGCCCAAAAAGACCAGAGAACTAATTAACAGAGTAATTAATTAATATAAATTTGCATATTTGCATTTGCAATTAGTGCAGTCAAGTGATTAGTCTGAAATGGGAAGTTTGACTCATCAGATGTTGGTGTGTGTACTGGACCGGAAAGCTTGTCGCCAGCTGAGGCATCTATAGAGGGGGGCGAGGTGGGCAGGCTGAGATGGAGGTGTGTGTGTGTGCGTGTGTGTGTGTGTGTGTGCGTGTGTGTGTGCGTGCAGACTCATAAACATGAGCATGGGCTGATACATACCAATCAAGCATGAAACATCTAGTCAACCACCAACCAGAGATGCCACCCACTCAAATGTTAGTTTTTTCCCCTAAATCCCGAATGTAAATACTAGTGAATCTGCGATGCTCTTTAACGAGTATAAAAATGTTATTAGGTAGAAGCATGTGGCTTCCTTGCTGTCTCTGAGTTGATTGGCACCAGTGAAATTTGTCCTCATAACCCTCATTTTCCACAGACCACCAACAGACGTATCAGTTTAATGTTTTCATCTTTCACAAGAGATTAGCGAATGAGTGGCTTGTTCATCATATCTGATAGGACTAAAGCAGCTATGGAGGCAGCCCAGTCCCCTAACTGGTATTTGAATGCATGGGAGTCATGTCCTTCAAATTAACAGAAGAATACAAGCAGATATACAAGCCACCTCCCAGATTAACCCCAAATCACCAGACAAGGAACAAAAGTGTTAATGCTTGGTCATCTGGTTCAATAAAGACATTCTATTCATATTGTCAACTCATATACATGAGCATGGACTGATATATACCAATCAAGCATGAAACATCTAGTCAACCACATTTAACCACCAACCAGAGATGCACACATGCCACCACTCAAATGTTCATGTTTCCCCTAAATCCAGAATGTAAATACTAGTGAATGTAAACACTTGTCTCGAGGACCACAGTGGAAATCAGTTCAAGACGTTACTGTGGATTATCCTCGACGATTTTACTCATGTATGGCTACTTCAAGTGTTATGTGTGCTTGTTTTTGTTAAACGGACGAAATGAATAAACTAAACTAAACTCAAAAAACCTTTGATCTCAATCAACCCTCCATTCTCAGTTATCGTATAACAAATTGAGTTTACTCTACGGTAACAATAAACGGTTCATATTGAAAGATGTTGTGTGCAACTATGGAATGAGGCACACTAGTATGATTGGCCTCTGGGGGCCTATTGCTATGAAGCTGCATTACTCAACACATCCATAACCGCTGTTAGTGCATATTAATGCTAGCTAATCGCAGGTTATTATTTTTATGACACTCCTCTCCCAAAAAGTCTACATTTAGGAGAGGCCTTGGGAATCTCCTGATCGGTGCAAACTCAGCCAATTGGCAAACGCCCTTGACAACATGACCCAAAAGACAGGAGCTATCAATCACGTCACTCTAGCTGTCACTCATTTGTGTAACCTAAGCAACTTCTGAAGTGGGTATTTCTGGCTTGTATGCATTTCATGTAATGTTTTATGCACCTTCAACATAGCATGTCATCAACATTGAATTCAATACAATTGCTTAAAACTACATCCTTAATTTCCCCCGTAATTGCCTTGCTTTTATCATTTGTAATCCACACATTACCATGCCCAGAGACAGAACATGGATATTCACATTGAATACATCTATTCTTTGGAATTTACATGCATCTGTTGTATTATCTGTTCTTTGTGTGAGGTCCCTACTGGTTTCCTCCCGTTCCTAAAGCAGCTATAGGGAAGCTTTGCGATGTTTCCCAGAAGCAAGAAGCATGCCAGATGATCAGGGAGAAATTCAACAGTCCCTCGAGACCACACCACGTGGCCAACGCTGCCAGGTGACGTCATCAGCAGATGGCATGGGTACCAGCTCTGGCGGTTGGCATCGGTGTCATTTCTCAAAGAGAGAGAGAGAGAGGGGGAGAGAGAGAGAGAGAGAGAGAGGGGAAGAGAGAGAGAGAGAGACAGACAGACAGAGAGAGAGAAAAAAAGACAAGGAGAAGAAGGAGAGTAGGACCACTCTGGTGCTATCTCCCATCGCGATAACAAAAAGGTGCTGGCGCGTAAAGCTACCTGGAAGGCTATTGAGAAGATGTGCACTGTTTGACACAGGATCCAGGTGAGGGAAAACATGCATGTAGACTGAGTGTGGGGAAAAAAATAATGCAGTGGTGTCATGTTGTGGGATGGAAATTGAATTGAAATCAAAGTATCTAACAAAATGATAGTTTATAATTGGGGTTTAAAAGGATGCTCAGTTGAATGAATGAATTAATTAATGAATTAATGGTATGGTGTCTAGGCTACTGTCCTTATCATTGGATTATTATCAGTAATAGGCTAATCATGTAAAGATGTTTACTAAAGTCATACACATGCATACCATCTATATGACATAGACCTTTATAGATATATTTCAAGAAAATTGAATGATTTTAGCCTATAATATTCAATTCGGTTGGATGTCAATTTGTCCAGATAAGGCCATGGGTAAAATATAATGCTAAGAATGTTAATAAATGTCTAATGATAAAATCACGGATAACATCGGACTAATCTGCCGTATCTTCCCTCTGTCACGCTGAAGAACGATGTTGACCTTACCGTTTGATGAGCCAGCAATGAGGCCAGGGACCGGGACCCAGTTTGGGGCCAACTTCCCTCTAGACTGCGTGCGCGAGATCAAGGTCAGTAAACAAGAACCTTTCCTAAAAGCAGCCGATACCATCTCCCAGAGCCACATCAAAACCACGGAGGATGAGTTAGAGTCGGAAAGGGATGAGGACGAGAGAGAGGAGCTAGGCCAAGAAGACGAGGACGTGGACGGTTTACCAGGAAGGAGGAGAGGCCCACGTAAAAAGAAGATGACCAAGGGGCGCGTGGACAGGGTGAAAATTCGGCGCCAGGAGGCCAACGCGCGCGAGCGGAGCAGGATGCACGGGCTGAACGACGCGCTGGACTGCCTGCGCAAAGTCGTGCCCTGCTACTCCAAGACGCAGAAGCTGTCCAAGATTGAGACTCTCCGACTGGCCAAGAACTACATCTGGGCGCTGTCGGAGATCCTCAGCACCGGCAAGAGACCAGACCTATTGGCATTTGTCCAGGCGCTCTGCAAGGGACTGTCTCAGCCAACCACCAACTTAGTGGCGGGCTGTCTCCAGCTCAATGCCAGAAATGTCATCACGGACCACAACGGAGAGACATCTTTCACTGGTAGGTCCCCGTTCGACGCTATGTACCCTGCGCCTTATCACAGTTCCACCGAGGCTGTAGCGTCTTCAGGCCACGGCAGCAGCACCATGGACAGCGCCAAACCTTTCAGACCATTTAGCTCCTACTGCAGTGCCTACGAGTCCTTCTACGAGAGCACGTCCCCAGAATGTTCGAGCCCTCAATTCGACAGTGGTGCTCTGAGCCCTCCAATCAACTTTAACGGGATATTCTCCCTAAAGCACGAGGAGCCAGCGGACTATGGAAAGAGCTGTCATTACGGTATGCGGTACTGCGCAGCGGTGGCGGGTCGCAACTCCCTCGGTCAGAACTCAATGTCACGGGGGTCCTCTGACATCCGGGATATCCATGTCCCCTATGACATCCACCTCCGCAGCCAGTTCTACCCAATGCAGGAGGAACTAAACACGCCCTTTCATAATTGATAAGAGAAAAGTGAAATGTGACCAGCTTATAGTGGAGTAGCCTAATTAGGCTAAAATACAGAACCCACACATGTATAATTGACAACTTGGCCCATTTTGTGCACTTCCCACTGGGCAAACACTGGTTGAATCAACGTTGTGTCCATGTCATTTCAACGAAATTACGTTGAACCAACGTGGATTAGAAGTTGAATTGACGTCTGTGCCCAGGGGGTTGGTTGTGGTGTGGGCCATCTGATGTATAGTCACTTATTCATTGTAATTGAATGTTAATTGTCCTGAGGGTAAATACGTTTTGTAGTGGGATCATTTTAGAGAAAACACACCATGCAGGCAACGGAAACAACGGAAACAAACAGAGGTCTGAGAGATTGTCAAATAGCGTTCAGTTAATAGGCCCACTACATCTCCTGTAAGAGTCAAGAAGTAGGATAAGTGACACACATGGATAGGCTATGTTTATTCACAAATTGTTATGCAAGAACATTCTTTTTGGAAATAATTTGTTGATGCCCTTACACATTAAAGTAGTATACCAAACTATACTTATGCTGAATATGCTCTATTCCTAATTGTATTAATCCAAAGGGTAATGTGACATGGTGGAGTTCGGCCTAGTGATGCAACGTCTTAAATAAGACAGCAATAAAAGGCGAAGGGAACTACAGTATGCAATAAAGAACTCCATGCAGTCTGAGACAACTCTATTATGACCCACTAAACGTGCAGGTCAGTAGGGCACCAGTCAACTGGAACAAATGAGCTATTAGAAGACGCTTCAGACAATTCCTATACGTTTTCATTGCCTCAAGTGTTGCATAAATTGTTCCAAGCCAGGCTTGTATTTATTTGTAAGTTATTTAATCTGGATTTATTTATCTAGATATCATTTGTCTATGGATGGTAGACATATGTAAATAAATGTTCACATATTGTGTGTTTTCTACAGTGTCAAACGTTGTGTTAATTATCAAGTGAAATATGAATCGAAGAATGTACAGTTATCCTATTTATAAAATATGAAATACACGTGTCACTGAATAGATGTTTGAAAGGGGGAACATTAACCCTTTTGTATTTATAACATGTTTAAAATTCATCTGAAAATTACATTGGAATGAATCTCGTTATTCAGGTTATAGCCTATCTCGTTGTTCAAGTTATAGCCTATGCCTTGTGACAAATAAATCAATGTAGGCCTACACACATTACTGATATTGGAACTGAACACGCTATCTTTCTTATTTCTTGCAACAAATCAATGCACATTTTTGTATATAGTGGGCACATTCGATTTGTTACCGAGGACTATTGTTTACATGTTAATATTTTGTCTATTCATATGCAACTATGGAGAGAATTTTAGTCTACTTTATTTCCTGAATTCTCATCTTTAAAATATTGGCCTATTGGCATAAAGCTTATTTTAGCTCTTTAGAAATCGAATACTTTTATAACAATAATGTTAGGCAAATTATTAACATCTCTTTATGGAAAATTCTCACGTAATAATTTCGTTTATATGAACAGGCTGCCTTAATTTGAAATGTATATTTGGCACACACCAATTATGTAATTATTGTATTATTCAATGAAGTATTCGTGGGGGTATAGTGCGCTTCTGTTTTTTTCACCTTCTTTCAAATTTGTATCTGGTAATGGGATTGTTTTATAAACGACATAACGTTGAATAAAATGGAATTAAAGAGCCTCCATTGTTTTCCGTGTTTGCCGAATATAGAAATCAATGCATAAGGTTTTTCAGTGATAATGTGACGTTCCAAGACATTATTGAAGATGAATGACTGATGGGTTTTGTAATAATATTATATTTCAGAGCTTATGAAACGAACCTACCTGAATTTATTGTTAGTCACACCAATATCAATGTAATCATGATATTACGAAGCAATATTTAGTTGCAAATGTAATTGAATTAATTCATTATACTGTCCACACTACCCATTTGACCTTTCGATTATAGGATGGCAACCTCAAATAGCCTATGTCCAAAAATCACACAGAAATTGATACATTTTATTCACCCGAAAATAGTTTGTATTTCTTGGGGGCAGAAAATGTATCTCTACTTAATTAATAACTCAGTTAGAGAAAGACAACATCTAAATGTGTGTGTTAGAGAGCGAGAGAGAGAGGGAAAGAGAGGGAGAGAGGGAGAAAGAGAGAGGGAAAGAGAGGGAGAGAGGGAGAGGTGGGCATGCGTCCATTGTAAGCCTGTGCCATAAATGGCGCCAAACTGGGCGCTATAACTGCGTGGACTTCAGCCAGATAGCGACAGACTGCAGATCAGAAGCTCGCTGGGAAGCGTCGTAGGCTATAGGTCGCGCTAATCCCCGGGCGAATGTGCATTGTCATCCTGAGAAATTAGTCCGCGGATGCACGAGACCATGCAAATACACGAGACCATGCAAATACACGAGACCATGCAAATACACGAGACCATGCAAATACACGAGACCATGCATATACACGAGACCATGCAAATACAAGAGACCATGCAAATACACGAGACCATGCAAATACACGAGACCATGCAAATACACGAGACCATGCAAATACACGAGACCATGCAAATACACGAGACCATGCAAATACAGAACATGATTTGACAGGTTACCTTCAAAGAGCTCTGTTGAAAATACATGTTCCGTATCCACTCAGATATCATGGATAGGCTAATTGAATTCACTTGCCTTAAAGATCTATAAAACTACAGTAAAACAATGTCCAATCAGTCACAACGTGATCGCTACATTTTAGTTTAGCCTGCTTGTGAATGGCGCATTCCCTGATAGTTCTGCTCTGGGGCAAGATGTGTAGTAGGCCTATCGCTGGGTCAAATATTGTAACGTTCAATTGAAAACCAATGCATATTTGAAGATAATTAAGTTTATTAACAAACATTTTCCAAAGAAGAACAATTAAGAACTAATATAGACTAGCTACAAAGGCTGTAAAACGAAATACAGAATATGAGGCATTACCTGCTATTATCTAGTACTAATGAAATACAGAGTACTAGCCATTGCCTACTAATATCTAGTACAAATGAAATACAGAGTACCAGCCATTACCTGCTAATATCTAGTACTAATGAAATAGGAACACCTCTAGCTTTTGACAGACTGGTGCAAAAATGATACCTGTGAATTAACAAGTGCTTTTGATGAGCTTGTAATTCTTGGGCTGCATATGTAAGTGTCATATAACCCAGAGTGGTGATATTTCACATGATGAAGAGAGAAAGAGCCTAGCAGACAGCATATGTTCCTATTTCAGGAGACAAAACTGTCTCCTGACAGAGGCCCACAAAGGAGCAGAAAAACCTCAATGTGTACTACATCTATCCAAGCCTTTTTGTCACTTAGTTACTGTATTAACAACTTCAAGATTGATGTGTGTTATGCTATATAAAAGGTGTTATAAGAATGAACTGTAAAATGTGGCTGAGAAAAGCCTACCATATCCGCATCCACTTCACTTTCATTATTTGCCAATGGTAACTGGGACAGTTTTCACTTATCACATTTTAGGGCTGACCTAGGATCTGTAGAAGAGTGGTTTATTGACCTAAAGCCAGCTAACCGATACCAGCCTTTCATCGATGCCCTTAGTACGGACAGCTCTCTCTGTGTGTGTGTGTGTGTGTGTGTGTGTGTGTGTGTGTGTGTGTGTGTGTGTGTGTGTGTGTGTGTGTGTGTGTGTGTGTGTGTGTGTGTGTGTGTGTGTGTGTGTGTGTGTGTGTGTGTGTGTGTGTGTGTGTGTGTGTGTGTGTGTGTGTGTGTGTGTGTGTGTGTGTGTGTGTGTGTGTGTGTGTGTGTGTGTGTGTGTGTGTGTGTGTGTGTGTGTGTGTGTGTGTGTGTGTGTGTGTGTGTTGGGGGTTAACAGACACCTGAGTACCTCTATAGAGAAACATCCTCCTGAATGAATAGCCTGTTAATAATACCGTCCCTGTAATTACAAGTGAAACATGTTGTGCTCCTGTGATGTTGATTTATCTGTGTGGGGCTCCATGACGGTGGCCCACTCTCCACCTCTACTCCTACTTGGCTCAGAGATGTCCCCCTCTCTTTCTCTCACCCCTCACACACTCTCACTCTATCCCCATCTCTCTCTCTCTCTCTCTCTCTCTCTCTCTCTCTCTCTCTCTCTCACTCTCTCTCTCTCTCACTCTCTCACTCACTCACTCACTCTCTCACTCTCTCTCTCACTCACTCTCTCTCACGCTCTCTCTCTCTCTCTCACTCTCTCTCTCACGCTCTCTCTCACGCTCTCTCTCACGCTCTCTCTCACGCTCTCTCTCTCTCTCTCTCTCTCTCTCTCTCTCTCTCTCTCTCTCTCTCTCTCTCTCTCTCTCTCTCTCTCTCTCTCTCTCTCTCTCTCTCTCTCTCTCTCTCTCTCTCTCTCTCTCTCTCTCTCTCTCTCTCTCTCTCTCTCTCATGCTCTCTCTCATGCTCTCTCTCATGCTCTCTCTCTCTCTCTCTCTCTCTCTCTCTCTCTCTCTCTTTTTTTTGTCACCGTTCCCACAATTTTGCCACAAGTCCAGGGTCTCAGATGGTGTGCGAGGCAAAATGTCCCCCATTAAATTCCTAATAATCTTTTTGGGTGGGTTGCAGTGGGGGTCTTGGCGAAGAGATTTCTTGTTTTAATTAGAAGGTTTAAGGAGCTAAGCCCTTCAGAAAAGCAGGTCCTCCGAGAGGTGGTGTGTGTGTGTGTGTGTTTGTGAGTGTGTGTGTGTGCCCTTGGAGAGGTGGTGGGTGCAGGTGATCCTCCTAACAGAAGTTGCACCACATCGGCAGCCAATAACTCGTTTAAATATTAGATTGGTGTCGGCTTGGCACCCTTCCTGGTCCTGGTCCGTAAAAGAACCCCCCCTATTTCTACACTTGGCACATTCTCACATTTTGTCTTGGCATCAGGGAAATTAAATCAGGGGTTCTTAGGTTCTAATACTACTGAGAGGTAGGCCTAACTAGTAATGTCTGCACATAAAATGGAACAGAATTATACGATAATGCGGTATGGTAGACCTACAATTGTTGTATTGGCTGAAATGTTATGGAATGATCTATATGACATGTTGGGATGTTCGGCATGGTGTATGAAAACAGAAAGCGACAACACCTTTGGTATAAAACAAATATTCTAACTTTAGACTTCTTCAGTATATTATCTGAACTTCTGTATCTGGGGCTGTCACTTTTGTGTGCAACATCCCTTTCAACTGCCAAAAAGTTACAGTTGAAACTAGTTACAGTTCAGTCTAGTGGAATGAGAGAATATAGCCCAACCATTGACCTCATCCATCTACAGGACCATTAGTAGAACAAGAGAACCAGAGATTAAATATGTAAGAACTCTTCCTATCTGGACAAATTGCATGAAGTTTGTCTGCACTAGACACAGGCTAATCAGGGCCACATTAACAGTCATTTGGAAAGGGGTTGTCAGACACTTAAAGCCATTTATATTATCTGCTAATGCTAAGCACAAAAATGCTAATGAACTAAAGTCCCTGAAGAATGTCATCAGTTTCATTCTGCGCTAATTTAGCACACAAAGACACATCTAGTGCAATATAGGAGTAGACTGCTGCTAGATGCATCTACTTCTGAACAGTATGGTCACTCACTGCATGGTCCAGCGGTTAGGTTAGCTCACTGCATGGTCCAGCGGTTAGGTTAGCTCACTGAAATGGTCCAGCGGTTAGGTTAGCTCACTGCATGGTCCAGCGGTAAGGTTAGCTCACTGCATGGTCCAGCGGTTAGGTTAGCTCACTGCATGGTCCAGCGGTTAGGTTAGCTCACTGCATGGTCCAGCGGTTAGGTTAGCTCACTGAAATGGTCCAGCGGTTAGGTTAGCTCACTGCATGGTCCAGCGGTTAGGTTAGCTCACTGCATGGTCCAGCGGTTAGGTTAGCTCACTGCATGGTCCAGCGGTTAGGTTAGCTCACTGCATGGTCCAGCGGTTAGGTTAGCTCACTGAAATGGTCCAGCGGTTAGGTTAGCTCACTGCATGGTCCAGCGGTTAGGTTAGCTCACTGCATGGTCCAGCGGTTAGGTTAGCTCACTGCATGGTCCAGCGGTTAGGTTAGCTCACTGCATGGTCCAGCGGTTAGGTTAGCTCACTGCATGGTCCAGCGGTTAGGTTAGCTCACTGCATGGTCCAGCGGTTAGGTTAGCTCACTGAAATGGTCCAAAAGGTTGCTGGCCTAAATCTGCATTGGTGTAACACATTTAACCTTGATTTATCCATCCGTTATCAGAAATCACTGTCAATGCTAGAGCCCTGTTCTGTTTCAGCTACAAGGCCAAATATGCAGTTGGAGTTCTACCATTTAATTATGATTTTGTTTTGTCATTCATCTACACAAAATACTCTATAATGTCAAAGTTTTAAAAACATGTTTTTTTGTGTGTTTTTTTTACAAACGTTTACCAATCAATACTAATTAAATAGCTAAAATATTGTCGTTGCATAAGTATTTCACCCTCTTTGTTTAGGCAAGCCTAAATTAGTTCAGGAGTAAAAGTTGGCTTAACAATTCAAATAATAAGTGACATGATTTTTAAATGACTACCCCTTCCTCTGTCCCCCATAGATAAAACATCTGTAAGGTCCCTCAGTCAAACATTGCATTTCAAGAGCAGATTCAAATACAAAGACCCGGGAGATTTTCAACGCCTCAAAAAGAAGGGCAGTGATTGGTAGATGAGTAACAATAACAAATCAGACATCTTTAAGCTTGGTCAAGTTAATAACAATGCTGTGGAGGATGTATTAAACCACCCAGACACAACAAATATACAGTCGTCCTTCTGAACTGAGCTGTAGGACAGGAAGGAAACTGCTCAGGGATGTTACCATGAGACCATTGGTCATTTTAAAACAGCTACAGAGATCAATGGCTGTGATGTTAGGAAACTGAGGATGGGATCAACAACATTGAAGTTACTCCACAATAATGACCTAAATGACAGAGTGAAAAGAAGGATACAAATATACAGAATTAAAATATTTCAAAACATGTATCCTGTTTGCAACAAGGCACTAAAGTAATACTGCAAGAAAAACACGGCAAATGAACAAACATGTTGGCCTAAATGCAAAGCCTTATGCCTCCTTATTTTCAAGCGTGGTGGTGGCTGCATCATGGTATGGGTAAGTTTGAAATCGGCAAAGACTGGGGAGTTTTTTGGTGGGGTAAAAATAAACGGGTTAAAGATAAGCACAGGTAAAATCCTAGAGGAAATCTTGATTCAGTCTGCTTTCCACCAGACACTCGGGATACATTTACCTTTCAGCAGGACAATAACCTACAACCTACGCGTCAAGAAAATTCAAATTAAAGGTACGCCAAATTTAAAGGGATGGCTTTTAAACAATTTACAGAAAACCCTATTGAATAAAAACTTCACAAGAAATGATGTTGGCCAGCAAGTGGGAGGGTTTTCAGTGGTTGAATTACATTTATTCAGCACATGCAAGGGAACCACGCCAACAAAGCCCATTAAGCACCTGTATACGGTAAGTCTGAATACCAACTACTGACATTTGCGTAGGAAAGGCATACATTTCCTAAGTCTGAATCGGGCCCGTAGAGACTAACCCATTGCCAAAATTGCCACATGGAATGGGGGAACAATAGGCAAGGAGCTTGGTGAGAAGGCAACAACTGTTGGCGCAACTATTAGCAAATAGAAGAAGTTCAAGATGACTGTCAATCACCCTCAGTCTGGGGCTCCATGCAAGATCTCACCTCGTGGGGCATCAATGATCATGAGGAAGGTGAGGGATCAGCCCAGAACTACACGGCAGGATCTGGTCATTGACCTGAAGAGAGCTGGGACCACAGTCGCAAAGAAAACCATTAGTAACACACTACGCCGTCATGGATTAAAATCCTGCAGCGCATGCAAGGTCCCCCTGCTCAAGCCAGCGCATGTCCAGGCCCGTCTGAAGTTTGCCAATGACCACCTGGATGATCCAGAGGAGGAATGGGAGAAGGTCATGTGGTCTGATGAGACAAAAATAGAGCTTTTTGGTCTAAACTCCACTCGTCGTGTTTGGAGGAAGAAGAAGGACGAGTACAACCCCAAGGACACCATCCCAACCGTGAAGCATGGAGGTGGAAACATCATTCTTTGGGGATGCTTTTCTGCAAAGGGAACAGGACGACTGCACCATATTGAGGGGAGGATGGATGGGGCCATGTATCGCGAGATCTTGGCCAACAACCTCCTTCCCTCAGTAAGAGCATTGAAGATGGGTCATGGCTGGGTCTTCCAGCATGACAACAACCCGAAACACACAGCCAGGGCAACTAAGAAGTGGCTCCGTAAGAAGCATCTCAAGGTCCTGGAGTGGCCTAGCCAGTCTCCAGACCTGAACCCAATAGAAAATCTTTCGGAGGGAGCTGAAAGTCCATATTGCTCAGCGACAGCCCCGAAACCTGAAGGATCTGGAGAAGGTCTGTATGGAGGAGTGGGCCAAAATCCCTGCTGCAGTGTGTGCAAACCTGGTCAAGAACTACAGGAAACATATGATCTCTGTAATTGCAAACAAAGGTTTCTGTACCAAATAATAAGTTCTGCTTTTCTGATATATCAAATATTTATGTCATGCAATAAAATGCAAATTAATTACTTAAAAATCATGCAATGTGATTTTCTGGATTTTTGTTTTAGATTCCGTCTCTCACAGTTGAAGTGTACCTATGATAGAAATGACAAACCTCTACATGCTTTGTAAGTAGGAAAACCTGCAAAATCGCCAGTGTATCAAATACTTGTTCTCCCCATTGTATATATATATGTACTTTTAATTTGTTTTGGTGGGTTGGGGGCCCCCAGATAGCATATGAAAACGTCATAGGCAATGGCCAAATATGTAGAGTTGCAGAAAATGTGCATTAACGGTCGACTTTGTGCATGATAACCAGTCCAACACCTCTTTCTTAATTTTCAAACAGAAATGGGGTGTGCCTTTGGGGGTTCATCAAAGTGTAATTCTGGTTATGAGCACCACAATCGACATAGCTAGTCCATTAGCTAATCTAGCCACTTGTAGCTAGCCAGCAAACTGCTCCAGTATTTGTTGATGCCAAATTGACAGGATTTTTTGGTAGACAGAAGCTGTAGAGATTGGTAAGAAATGGCACTTCTGTAGCCAAATATCTTATTCATCCATTTAGTTTTTGTTTTTAAGCAATACATGACCTGATATGATGGTGCATTGATCAGTTATATAGTTTAAATATGTTATTTTATCATTTTTGCCCAAAGTCGATCTTTAAAGTAACTGTCCAGTGTTTCCAGATTTCTATGAAATATGACCTTTAATTGATTACAATATGAGTGAAATAGTTTTCCTTCCAAAAAATGCCAATTAAGTATGTTAAAATGCTACTTTTCTGTGTTGGAATGGTACTGGTGTACCCCAACAACAGAATGGTGTGACCGTATACCAGTCATTAAAAATATTAATGTAAGGAGACCAATGATTGGCCAGCACATCCTCCTCCTCTGGAGGATGACATCATCATCTATGAGGAAATAGCAAGCATTTTTTAAATGGCCTGTTAGAGATACAAGTTTGAGGTTTTTGTAAAAAATAAATTCTCCAGTTTATGCTTTGCCACAAATATGAGTATAGGATGAGTCAACAGCATTATTTGGGTGTGAGTTTACAGAATATGAACTTTTAAAAGTGATATTTTCACAAGACAGTTACCCTAACCCTCCTGCTGTGTTCTGATCGAATTGGACTGATTTACAAGTTTTCTTTCTGAAAAATGTAGTTCATTTAATCTGATTGTCATAAGGTTCCATGACTTTGTCCACACAGGGCATCTGAACACACAAAATACATTTTCATAAAAATTTGGGTGTTTTATTTAACCTTTGTACACCTGTGGTGTTGACGTTTAAAAATGGCCAGTCATTAGAAATGAATGGGTGAGACAACAATTAGTGTATAAAATTGAGTTCAGGCACATGCCCATTCATCAGATGGACACACGTCCTCTCTCAGACCCCCCCACACACACACACACACACACACCTCACTCCTCTTCTTGGCTTCCATGGCAAACCCCACGGGAACCTTCCTCAAAATAATCTTTCCCCCACTGGAACCACACCTGTTGACATTCTCACAAACAATTGCAACATTGTTTCAATAATATATAGAACTTTTCTCGCGGCTCTGGTATATAAAGCTTTTTTGAGGCCTTGCTCACAATTCATTCTGTGGCAGTACAATGACCAAACGATATACTGCATATGAGACTTTGATCATGACGCTGGTGAGGAGGAATGTGTAGAGCAGCAGGAAATTATCTTTGAAACTGCTCAATTTTCTCTCATCCTCGTGGCAAAATATGAAGAATAGCATGAAATGAGCTATAAAAAAGCATTTGTTTTTCTCTCTGCCACATGGCAAAATGTGTAAAATTGCATGAAATTAGCTTTAAAACTACAAAATCTGCAGAATAGCATTTTAAAACTGCAAATGTTTCTCTCAGCCACATGGCAAAATGTGTTGAAATGCAGGAAGTTAGTTGTTTTCCTAAAACAAATACAGTACCAGTCAAACATTTTGGACACACCTACTCAATCAAGGGTTTTTCTTTATTTTTACTATTGTACATTGTAGAATAATAGTCAAAACTATGAAATAACACATATGGAATCACGTAGTAACCAAACATTTTTCAAGAAATCTAAATATATTTTACATTTGAGATTCCTTGATGGCAGCTTTGCCTACTCTTGGCATTCTCTCAACCAGCTTCATGAGGTAGTCACCAGCAATGCATTTCAATTAACAGGTGTGCCTTGTTAAATGTGAATTTATGTAATTTATTTTCTTCTTAATACATTTGAGCCAATCAGTTGTGCTGTGACAAAGTAGGGGTGGTACACAGAAGAAAGCCCTATTTGGTAAAAGACCAAATCCATATTATGGTAAGAACAACTCAAATAAGCAGAGAGAAAAGACCATCATTACTTTAAGACATGAAGGTCATTCAATCAGGAAAATGTCAAGCACTTTGAAAGTTTCTTCAAGACCCAGAGTTACCTCTGCTGCAGAGGATAAGTTCATTAGAGTTACCAGCTTCAGAAATTGCAGCCCAAATAAATGCGCCACAGAGTTCAACATCAACTGTTCAGAGGAGAATGCATGAATCAGGCCTTCATGGTCAAATTACTGCAAAGAAACCACTACTAAAGGACACCAATAATAATAAGAGACTTGCTTGAGCCAAGAAACATGAGCAATGGACATTTGACAGGTAGAAATCTGTCCTTTGGTCTGATGAGTCCAAATTTGACATTTTTGGTTCCAACCGCTGTGTCTTTGTGAGACACGGAGTAGGTGAACGGATGATCTCTGCATGTGTGGTTCCCACCGTGAACATTTAACCAGCATGGCTACCACAGCATTCTGCAGTGATATACCATCTCATCTGGTTTAAGCTTAGTGGGACTATCATTAGTTTTTCAATAGGACAATGACACAACACACCTCAATGCTGTGTAAGGGCTATTTAACCAAGAATGAGAGGAATGGAGTGCTGCATCAGATGACCTGGCCTCCACTATCACCCGAGCTCAACCCAATTGAGATGGTTTGGGATGAGTTGGACTGCAGAGTGAAGGAAAAGCATCCAACAAGTGCTCATCATATGTGGGAACTCCTTCAAGACTGTTGGAAAAGCATTCCAGGTGAAGCTGGTTGAGAGAATGCCAAGAGTGTGAAAAGCTGTCCTCAAGGCAAAGGGTGGCTACTTTGAAGAATATAAAACATATTTTGAATTTGTTTAACACTTGTTTTGGTTACTACATGATTCCATATGTTTAATTTCATAGTTTTGATGTCTTCACTATTATTGTACAATGTAGAAAATTGTAAAATTAAAGAAAAACCCTTGAATGTAGGTATGGCCAAACTTTTTACTAGTACTGTATGTTGGAAGACACATTTCATTTGAAGGCATTCAACTGACTAGGTACCCCCCTTTCATTTCCTTTCCTTTTACCTAAAAACAGATTTTGGGGGGTTGGGGGCCCTTCTACTTATCTTTACACTTATACTGTGTTTTCCTCCATATACCTCCATATACCCCACCAAATATCCCTCAAGAGAGGCATAATGAGTCATGTCAAACTGTGTAGAATTGCAGGAAAAAATGTCTGGGGGAGGACCCCTGGGCCCCACATCTACTCTTTGTCCCCCCTCCCAAATGTCTACACCACATTTATGCCCTTGGACTATCTCAAAAAGACTCACAGCTGTAATTGTTGCCAAAAGTTTTTTCTAGCATGTGGATACTTATCTATTCAAAGTATATTAGCTTTGACTTTTTCTTTAATTGTTAAGAAGTGCAGAGTACTTGTATGTTTGTATCCCACTTTGTAACAATACAATTCATTGAAATCCAAAGGGGTTGAATATGTATGATACCCAAAATAGAACAAATTTGAAGGCTATACAGAACCTTTTGGTTGTTCCTAGATATAGAACAGTAGCTTTTGGCATTTCTAGAGACCTGCTACAGATCAACTGAACAATACTATATGTGTTGTTGTTCAAATTAGACTGATAGGAAGCAGTATTATCCATCTCAGTTGTAAACTAACTACTTGATTTGAGCTTTGCTTATTGTCAAGGAACAAATAGTCACCAGGTTGTGTTCTCCCTATTCTCTCTCTTCTCACACGGTGTTGGCTGATTTGCAGGAGTTGTTGCCTGCACATATGTTGCACATTTCTGCATGTGCACATGTGTGGGTGGTTGTGAAGGGGGTGGTGGTACCTTGTAAGATATAGCGCTGAATTTTTATATCTTGTTTTTCATAAGCATCTAATTGCAAGAGCCAACCTGTGAGAAAGAAAAAAAAACACCACATTGGGTCTAAACATATTCCTCCAATGCAACATACAGTGCACAAACACAACTACCCTGACTATATATAGTCATCTATAGGGGATGCTAGCCTGCGATGGACCATGGTACTTCTCCTTCTGGCGTGGTGCCATCTCCCTCCTTCACTATACCATGCCCTCCTGGGGGACCCACTACTATCCCAGGATTCCACTGGTGTACATGCCTCACTGCTGCTGCCTTGTCTGCCCCACCATGGAGGCATAAGGGAGGGGGAGGAGGTGTGTGTTTGCGCATGTGTGTGCATGCGTGCGTGCATGCGTGCGTGCGTGCGTGTGTGTGTGTGTGTGTAGGGAAGGCCTGAGGAAACAAAGAGGGGGAGGGTGGAGGGGTCCGCAGTCTGTACATGATGGGTGGAGGAGTGGAGGGTGGAGGGGTCCGCAGTCTGTACATGATGGGTGGAGGAGTGGAGGGTGGGGGGGGGGAAGAATAATAGGGTTGTCGTTTGGTCGTGGTCCAACAAAATGTCATGCTAGTCAATGTATCACCAGTGGAGGCACAGACAGAGGCACTAGAGGCAGACACACACACACACACACAGAGGCAGAGCCTCCGACAGCCTCTGCAGGCCCAGACACCACCCATCTGGGAAAGACAGGAGCACAAAGACTGCAATAGGCTAAACATGTTCACCAAAAGTGATCTTAAAGTCCATAGTCTACAGAATGTGAACTGTTCACCAATCGACAGAGGATCGAGGTTCCTTTACGTAGGAAACAAAGGATGGACTTCTGTAGAAACATTTACAATTCTAGAAGAAAATGTAATGTCAAGGAATTCTGTTATAATTATGAAATGTACTGTGTACGACAGACAGAGTTACATGTTTGGGCCATTGCTAATCATTCTTATAAAACAATGGTAACAATGCCAGAATGTAATTAAAGCACCATGGGTGATTTCCTTGTTCACTATGTGGTTTATATCAGGTTTATCTTTAACTCCAATGTCAGAGAAAGGTTTTTTTTGTGTTAATTAATTTTGGCACAAACTTAAAGTCATTTCCTCCAATTATTTCCTCATGTCCAAAGACACAGTGTCGTATTATTGTGGAAATGAAACAAACACACACCACCCATCACTCCCGGCAACAAATCCATTCTCCTCTCAACCCATTTTTGTTGTTGTTGTTGATTCCATTAAAGTGGTCTTTTTAAAGAGAAAATAAATTACAAAAAAAAAAGGATGAATAAAAAAAGTGTGAGCGATAAACATGCAGGCAGGTGTTGACGATGCAAATGAAACAGAGGACAGATGGTTAGCGGGCTCCATCACTCACTCAGAGGAAGGAGGATAATAAATAGAGGTAATCAAATTCCCTCAGTGGGTTTGGGACTTTCTTCAGAACTTTCCTGTCTGTGCCACCATCAAACAGGCACCGTGTGGCACAGCTCTGGAGGATAGCCTAAATGGAATGATGGCCTAAACTTCTGAGAGGCTTTTGAGAGTTTTTCTACCGATGCCATTTTGCTCTCCCGCATCGCCTGGAAATGTGCCAACCTCAAAAACTTCAATTTTTTTGTTGTTTTGAAATCATAGTAAAAAAGAGGGGTTCTGGGTGTGTGTGTGTGTGGTGGCCTAAGGGTGTCAGAGAGGAGCAGACATATAGATATGGTTATGGTGTGGTATTGTGCTTGATTACAAACATCAAGCTCAAAAACAAAAGCACTCACTGCACATACACAGTTACATAGTATTGTGTGACCATTAGGCAATACAAAAACACAGAAAAGGCCTTCAGTATGTCAATACATATGTAGACGTCATTGAAGGTGTCACAGAAATGTGTATACAGTCATAAATACACACACACACACCCACACCCATACATACATACACCCATACATACACACATACATACATACATACATACATACACGCACGCACGCACGCACGCACGCACGCACAAACACAAACACAAACACAAACACACACACACACACACACACACACACACACACACACACACACACACACACACACACACACACACACACACACACACACACACACACACACACACACACACACACACACACACACACACACACACACACACACACACACACACACGTGTGGGGGGCGTTGCAGCCATGGAGCTGCTTGATTGCAGGAATGCTGCCTGGTATCCTCGGGCACCACACGTGCCAAGCTGCCAGTCTGTGCCGTCACACCTTGCTACCTTTTAAGATTGCCCTGCAGAGACGGCGGGGGGGGGAATGCCAGCCTCTACCCGCCGCAGTCTGGAGGCCCTGGAGAACCATGAGTCAGGGACCGTTGCCAACATTATACCCAGGAGAGCAGCTGAGGCAGGGGGACTAGGGGAGCTACAGCCTCCTGTCCCGCACCCCAGGACCAGGCACCACACAGCGGGCCCAGATAGTAGCAGAGACATTCTCTGGATGAATCTCCCATTACACTATACATCAAGATAGATTTCACTAGTGAATCTATAACATGTGTGACATACATATCTACAACATCTATACATCAGTCTGAGGCTGTGGATGATCCATTAAGAGAAGTGTGCAGTATGTGTGAGTACGTCACTTTTTTTTGGTCTCATCTTCGTCTACAAATGGCGTCGGATGGCAGAATGTAAATTAGATGGTTATTACGGCAGTGTTCATCAAGCCAGGCTGGAGAGACTTCAATAGCTTGATGAATATGCATGCAAATTTGTTAATTAAGTTAATTATTCTGCTGAAAATTCATTTGTCTTCCAAGGACTTCTCCTGCAATGATTCGAACATGTTTCTGTCATTAGTCATGCACCATGCTATTTAAAATCACTTTGGTCCACTTTTTAAAAGTTTGACAGGGCCAAAAAAGACAGAGGGGGAAGTGTGAGACCAAAAAAAATAGGGTGAGCGATAGAACGATAAAGGAGGGATGGAATCTGTTTTTAGCAACTGAAATATTTTTGGACTGCTCCAAGGGAAGGGGCTGACTGGATGACAGTAAAGATGGCAGAGCAGAACAGAGCTTAAATACATTGGGTGAAACGTTTACCACTAAAGTACAAACCCATTGACCACCCAAACCCCTTCATATCAGAGATGTTTTAGTTCCCTACATTTAATGAGTCTTTTTCTGTATAAGACATTAACTGTAGCTGGGAGTTCAATAACAAAATAGAGAGGTATTTTGTTGAGCTGTAATGTATTAGTTACAAGTTGGTGTTCACAATATATCAATACAGCTATTCGTGGGGGAGCCTTCTTCTTCCAGGCTTTTTGTTCTTTTGGTTAGACTTTGATGTGTACATTTTTAGGGATTCTCCCAGTGGGGAATGACTTCGCCTTAGGTGGCAGCTGTCCACTGGTATGTGGTGCTGAAGTTCTTCATTCTGACGCCGTCGATGTCAGTGGTGCTGAATCTCTGATAGGCTAAGGCTTACCTACATGAAGTTTATTATGACTCAACATAGTTTGTGTAAGACTATCCTCAAACAAAACTTGATCGGTTGTTTTTGTTGTTGTTGTGGGCTTCCTGTCAGCATATAGACCTTACTCAAGAAGTGTGAGGAAGAAAGCTCACGAAGTAGAACAACCCCCGCTGAGCGCCGCTACCGCAGTGACAGGTGTTTGAGAGAGAATACCGCGTGTTTGAACGTTGCGTAACTCCCACCGTTGGAGGGACATCTGAAAACCACACCTCACAGCTGCCACAACAAGTGGACTAAGGTGATAATGCCAAACGGTGTTTCTTCTTCCTAATTTCAGATTCAGGGCAGCCTACATTTTCTGTCGAGAGAGATAGAGTGATAGGTCAGTTTGCCTAATGTACATACACACAAAATGTTCTTCACAGGCCTACTTTACTTCTCATCTCTTAAATGGAATGCTCAGAGGAACATATTGCAACATAACCGAACCCAACCATTCTCTGGCAGCGACCGCAGCAGTGTTCACGGGCCAATGAAAACACCTAGTCCCCTGTCTCCACTTTTAATTGAGGATCTTTAGTGCTATTAGCTGCAGAGGCTGCTTGCCTGCATTGGCTCCCTCAGTAGTGTCACTACCACTGTGTCTCTACTGACTATCACTTTATGTGTCTTGGCACAGCTCCTCAAGTGGGCGCGCGCGCGCACACACATTATCCATTCTGTGCTGTAACACACACACACACACACACTTGGGGAATACTGTTTAATCAATGATGTAAAAAAAAAAATATTTATTTGTTCAATCATTCATTTGTGGTACATATGGAAATATAAGCTATAAACGTATATGATAAAAGGCAACATCATCCATAAACAGGTGAAAATACTTTAGAGGAAGTTGTCTCCTACAAATAAAAATGTGTGAGATGGCCTCCCAATGATTCCCCTGACTGCTAATGCTTATCAATTAAACATCGCCATCTGGTGGGAGCAAGAGACATGACAAGTAAATAAATTCAACTAGACAGGAGTTGTTTGACTCAGAGCCAAATGCAAACCACTGGTACTGAACCTGAACCAGCACGTATCCAGTAATACCATGAGATTTATTTGCGCCAGATGTGTTCTGCTGAGAGTTCTCTTTCTCAACATTGCACATTATACCCATAAATAATGGTCAACTTTAAATCAGCCAGCCTGGCACAGAACATGCACAGTAACAGGTCTAAGTGTGTGTAAGGAGCTACATTCTTAGCATGTACATATAGCTACGTAATATAGCTTTGGTGTCCATTTGATGTTGCACATACAGTGAATTTGCATCTATAGCCTGACGTCATTGGATTTAGCCAAGTTGTCAACAATCTCACTACCTTCAAACTAGTGAATAGGCTTACTGAATACTGAATGATGGATGCCTTAGGTTATAGTTTAGCAGAACTCCATGCAAACAATAGAACAAACATCATAATGTCCAAACAATAGAACATAGCACATAACACTAGCTGACACATCCACACTGAGTGTTTGTCAGCCTGATAGCATTCTGTTGGTTACCTGAACAGCTGTTATGATCACAGGGTTACACAGCCACACTCCAGATGTGAGGAGCATCAATTACAGATGCACCGGAGTCTGGTGATTGCATAAATTATTAAGTACAATATTGATGTCTAGAGCCGGTAGTCTCCTCAAGGGAGCAGGATTTAGGTAATATGAACTTTATCAAAGGCCCACTAGGCTTAAGTGGTTTTACTGTCTGTCTGTGAAATAAAATGCATTACTACAAAGATGATAATGTGGAATAGCTACAGGACTCATTTGCAACACACTTTTGATGACGCTTCTGATAAACAGCATCACAGACTAATTGCTTGAACAGACAGATGGTATAGGCTTAAGATTTTAGAGAATAACCCCAGGGGCTACAAAATAAATGCACAGATGTGCAATAACCAAACACATAAAGAAATATTGGATGAAAGGAGAGGAATGAAATAAAGAGGAAATAGAAACGTATGGGCTGTTTTCTTTTGTTTTCTCACTTCTGTCTCTCTGGCATCTGTTGATGAAGAGTAATGTTCACAATGCCAACTTACTAAAGGACCAATCCAGGCTAAGGTAAGAGGTGACATAAACTTTCCCTTACCCCCTCTGGTGGTCACAGCCTATACATATATAGTTGGCATGAGCATGGCGACTTAGCCCGAGAAACTGATTTACAGGACATCTAACAGCAGGAGTTGAAAATGTTGTTTTTTTCTTCTCTAGAGTCTGGCACAACATTTCGAGGTAGTAATACACAAACAAATCATCGTAGGTTTGATCTTTTTCAGTGCACATGCTTTTGATTAATTATACTTGTTGTCGATAACCCTGATCACGTGTAGGCTTATGCATCTGCAAAGAAATGGACCGAAATGCGTGAAATGTTCAGGAGGCAAGGAATGGGATATTAGGAAGGAGTGTTCAAATCAATCAAGTAAAAAAATATAAAAAACATCTGCATTTGCCTCAAGCAAATATCCGACAAAACACTAGATGCTATTGACTGCCAAATCTAGTACCCAATAATTGTGTTGTTTTACATGTGGTTGACACCTCTACCAAATGCATATATGCATATGCATTAGCGTTCAGCACCTTTTTGTCTGAAATATCTCAACACAATCTCAATTATAATTGCTGTTAAATGCAAGTTTAATTCAATCGCTTACAATAAAAAGGCTCAATTCAATTGAGGCATCTTGCATTCTGACATAAATGTTGTTGTCATTAATAGTACGTATGGAAGAGAGAGAGAGAGAGAACAAGTGCCTGGTGAGGACTATAAGACATCCATCATTAACTTTGCCCATTTCTCTGTCGTCTTCTAGGGTGAATTAATAGAGTGTCACAGGGAGGACGGTGGGTTGCCTGAGGCTCCGAGGCAACACTCCCTCCACCGTCTGTTCCTGCTGCTGCGTTCTCACAACTCAACTGATGACGATTATTAGCTCACTGACTAGTCTCTTCTCACAGGCACTGTGCAGGATGCCCCGAGTCTGACGAGAGAGACGACTCACAGACAGACTGAAAGGAGTGAATCTCACCCTGACTTAACTGTCTGGCAGGCACAACAAGTCGACAGACACCACAGCTGGTGCTGGTTAAGAGACAATGGAATTCCAAAATAGCTACTGATGGGGAGTGTCTTCTGATAGAGTACCCCTAAAAAAATAGTTAAAGTATATACTTTCTGGATGTTCCTCGGTATATATGTCATTGAGCAAGTGTCTCTGTTATCAGAAAGTAGACATAAAACCCCTGTTGTAAAGTATAGAGAGGAACCTAAACTATGCTTGTCTGTTAATGAGGAGATGGCGTTTGTGGAAAAATAAATACTCTCTTGTAGTAAATTTCAAAGGAGTGGACAAATGTCCTTTAGAATTTTCTATATTTAAAGTAAGCCTCCGCTTCAAATTTGCACAAAACAACATCTCATAGGTGCACTAGAGTGAAGTCTAGCCAGCATCACAGTTAGCGGTTGTTGTCCACGGGCAGCCTGAATCTCTTCCTCTTATGGTCTGGCTGGCAGGCAGCATTCATTCCCTACCACAGCCCCCCCCCCACACACACACACACACGCCTCCTCTAGCCTGTTTAAGAGGATTATGGGCATGTTTTGACCCTGTAGGACAGTCAGGAGACTGGCTGTGGATGAGACCAGAAGTAACCCGATTAAAGGCTAGAGCTCCAGAATGGAGGCCAATGCACAGTATGACAGAGCCAGAGGTGAACCAAAATGAAACACAACATCTATATTTTAAGTGAGAAGTTACGCTGGTCCGAAGCCGAAAAATAAAGGAAATTCACATGAGAAACAGAAGGGACAATTTCACCCAGGCACTATCAAGGTTTTCCAGCACAGAGCTTTGACCTAGGACTCGTGTTGGGTTACTACTGTGCTGACAAACAAACATGGCAAATTCAAACAATGTATTGTGCAATTACATTTGTCATTAGAAGATATTATCATTGGGTCATATACAGTATGCTCATAACAAGTCACACGGTCAATTGTAGATATGAGAGGAAATAGGGCTAATGCAACTCAAACATAGATTGTAACCTGATTGTATTATAGTATTAAGGTTAATATAGAGAACATGCTATTAAAAACTGTTCAGGGTCATTGATATGATAAAATAAATGAATAAAAGGGAAATACAGAGTATTTTGTCATGCAAGGAAGGAAGGATTTGTTACATATATAGGGCATGGTTTTCCATATCAAATGCAAGGAAGGAAGGATTTGTTACATATATAGGGCATGGTTTTCCATATCAAATGCAAGGAAGGAAGGATTTGTTACATATATAGGGCATGGTTTTCCATATCAAATGCAAGGAAGGAAGGATTTGTTACATATATAGGGCATGGTTTTCCATATCAAATGCAAGGAAGGAAGGATTTGTTACATATATAGGGCATGGTTTTCCATATCAAATGCAAGGAAGGAAGGATTTGTTACATATATAGGGCATGGTTTTCCATATCAAATGCAAGGAAGGAAGGATTTGTTACATATATAGGGCATGGTTTTCCATATCAAATGCAAGGAAGGAAGGATTTGTTACATATATAGGGCATGGTTTTCCATATCAAATGCAAGGAAGGAAGGATTTGTTACATATATAGGGCATGGTTTTCCATATCAAATGCAAGGAAGGAAGGATTTGTTACATATATAGGGCATGGTTTTCCATATCAAATGCAAGGAAGGAAGGATTTGTTACATATATAGGGCATGGTTTTCCATATCAAATGCAAGGAAGGAAGGATTTGTTACAAGGAAGCAAGGAAGGAAGGATTTGTTACATATATAGGGCATGGTTTTCCATATCAAATGCAAGGAAGGAAGGATTTGTTACATATATAGGGCATGGTTTTCCATATCAAATGCAAGGAAGGAAGGATTTGTTACATATATAGGGCATGGTTTTCCATATCAAATGCAAGTTTGTTACATATATAGGGCATGGTTTTCCATATCAAATGCAAGGAAGGAAGGATTTGTTACATATATAGGGCATGGTTTTCCATATCAAATGCAAGGAAGGAAGGATTTGTTACATATATAGGGCATGGTTTTCCATATCAAATGCATGGAAGGAAGGATTTGTTACATATATAGGGCATGGTTTTCCATATCAAATGCATGGAAGGAAGGATTTGTTACATATATAGGGCATGGTGTTCCATATCAAATGCATAGAAGGAAGGATTTGTTACATATATAGGGCATGGTTTTCCATATCAAATGCATGGAAGGAAGGATTTGTTACATATATAGGGCATGGTTTTCCATATCAAATGCATGGAAGGAAGGATTTGTTACATATATAGGGCATGGTTTTCCATATCAAATATTCATAAAACAAACTGCACTTACTGCATTTTTACAACAAAAAACATTTAGCAACAAATCTCTGCGATCCATAATTAGACTATAATAAAACACATTATATTGCTTTGTAGCTTGTAGTAATAAAATTACACATTCTAACAGCCCTATTCCCTAATTAGGGAATAGGTTGCCAAGATGTTACATTTATAGTTTGACAAGAAAAAGAGGGCATAATTGATAGACCGTTCAATCGGTAATTACACTTGACCATACTTTCTCCATAAATTGCAAGCAGCATAGCCTGGCTATAGCTCACCGGAGTCTTTGGCATCAAGCTAACTAACTTCATAATGTGATTTCACTGACAGAATTGAGATTAGGCACTAGAGATTAAGATGAGAAAGGTGATCAAATGCCCTGGGATTTTATCCTGTAATCCTGAATGTCAGACATCAAACCCCCCCCCAAAAAAAAAGGTAGCCTGGTAACCCAAAATAAACTGCTCACATTCTGTTGTGAAGTAAAACAAAAGGCAAACATAACATTTCAGTTTGGTTCCAAGCTATGACCAATTCCAATAGTATCAAAGTATGCTAGTGATTTGTCTTGAACAACTACCAAGTAACAAGTGATGGGTCGTTCGTAAACGACCGGCTTTTTGGTGAATCACATTTGTGAAAAAGCCATTCATTTGGCATACTGTTGCTACTGCTTTTAGAGTTCCAGACAATTATCTGCAGATAAATTATATAAACATCCTCTGAAGATTGTAATTCCTCACTGCAGGAGCAACAGTGAGGAGACATTTTCAGGTCCACACACATTATTCAACTTTGTAGATTAGCCATTTTATCAGTTTGAGGTAGTTTTATCAGTTTGAGGTAGTTTTAAGCGCTACTGAACAAAGAGCCATTTGGGAGACAATTGAAATGCTCTTTTAGATGAACAGAGCCAAATAAGCAGGCTCACTGAAAAGACCTGAAACGCCAATCACTACCACTAACTTCCCATCACCAAATCGATACAACTTGGTCCCTTATTCAGATGATCACCTGTGCATAGTTCTCCATCTTGGGAGAGTGATAGTTTAGATAAGTATTTTCTTTGAGGCAAAAAAACACAATGATCTCCCTAATATCATAAATACAGTTTAAACGGATTACATTTTTCGGCCAAATATGAACGCAATGCACTCGTTAGGTTTGTCCACGGAAGAGACACAAGGGAGGCATCGATTGAGTCACTCACTTTTCCTTTGCTTGTTCGTACACCGAACACAGAACCTGATTACCCTGTGGCTCTCGCTTCGTGTGGGATTTGTAGAAATTAACAGTGCAGCTAGGGCCCTTCTGTTCTGCTGCAGACTCCCCAATATAGGCTGGTTAACGCTGCAGTGTTTAATCTGGTTTAACCAGGGTATCCAGAAAAAGCAGACAACACATCAAGCTCTGACTGACTAATAACATGACCAAGAGTATCCACCCATTACTCTACAGCTGTGCAGAAGGTCTGATAATCTAGGATATTGCATAGATGACAGGAAGTGGCTCAGTGGAATTTTGTACCTCTGATAAGACCGCTTCCTGACAACACCATTTTACATGCAGATGTTTCACTGGGCAGTGATGTTAAGAAAAACATCAGCCAGGTTACAGTCCAACACTGGACTCCTGTCAGACCCAATACCCATCTGTTACAGGCCACAATGGGCAAACACTGCATGCTTGGGTGTGCTGAAGGTAATGTTGCATACATACAGGACATTGGGAGTTCATTTACATTTTCAACAATTGTACATGTTTCTATAATCAGATCAGAGATGGAGGATAAGGTGTGAATAAGAGGCGAGATTGTGTTATGCGCTTTAAAAAATGTGACATTGTGTTTTTATTGCCTCAGAGTTTTACATCAGACATGCGGCTGAACTTTATTGGTCAATACATAACAGAAAAGTCTAAAAGCCGATGAGGACCTGGTCTTGAAGCAACAGCATTACTTTAAAATCCGTGGACCTTCAACTGCTCCTCCCTGACAATGCCGATCTGTGTGGGGGGGGGGGTAGACAAATTAGGCTACACAGTAACAGTAAGACCACAGGACACATTAACAATACAAACAAGAGCCAGTAGGTTACAGTCGATGTGACTACAGAGCCAAGAGTATGTGGGGGAAAAACCTAATATTAGCAGTTTTCAAACTTCATGGTAAAAACATCTATACATGACCGAGCTTCACAAATCGATTTTTCGATACTTCCAGATGATTTGGACAATGATACACGAAAAATTGTAATATCGGTCCTATGACTTGAGTGGGATTTGTGTCACAAATGCTAAAACTTTAGCAGGTGGAAACAGTGCCAGGGAAAATAAACCAAATCTTGGATTGCTGTCATACCTTGTCCGTAGACTGCTTACAGGGTAAGAAAACCAATTAATGATTTTATCATTTGGGTGAATTACCCCTTTAAGGATTCCAGCATTAAGTTTTTAATTTTTTAAATAATTTTTTTAATTTTACCTTTATTTAACCAGGCAAGTCAGTTAAGAACAAATTCTTATTTTCAATGACGGCCTGGGAACAGTGGGGGGGGTTTGAACTTGCAACCTTCCGGTTACTAGTCCAACGCTCTAACCACTAGGCTACGCTGCCGCCCACTGACAAGTTTCTGCACCACTGACAACCCTGTTTTTTAAAAAGAGGCTACCAGATTCTTTCTAGGTGAAGTTCTACCTCAGAATCAAAACATTGTCACAACTTTGATAATGCTCCACTACAGTTTGGTTTTTCTATTGGTTTTCTGTTAAGTATTCATTTTAGAGTATGCTTAAGTACTATAGAGTATGTGTGTGACCAAGTTGTGTGAAATGCAGCAAAGTATCTAACATCTGATTACTTGAAGGCATTTACTTATCCAGAGAGACTTACAATCAGTGCATTCAACAAGTGTAGGTAAAACAACCACACATCTGAAAGACGCTTACCTCCATGAGGAACTGGCAGATGTTTTTTCTCTGGTCTCCCTGCAGCTGGATGACCTCACCGTACTCAGGGTGTTCAATCACAGTACCATTGCAGGCAAATTTCTGTCAGGCAGAGACAACCCCAGTAAATCACATGATTAGCTTTGTGTAAATTAGCTGACATTGGCATGAAAAGTTGAAATAGTAAACACACACAGTCTTAGGTATTTGTTGTGTAACACATTCCAATTAGAGACATCTGAAAACATGACCAGTTAAATAATAGAAGACACAAGGAGAGGTTGAGAGGGGCATGTGGCCAAGTAACCTTCCCATTAGCATTCAGTGCAGGACAAGCCCAAAGCCCCTTTCAAGCACTAGCTAGCTACATCCTCGTGTGTGTGTGTGTGTGGGGGGTCCCCAGTAAATTCCCCAGTGATAACTGGTGGCTTATGGAATAAAACGGACCTATTGATGCTGCAAATAGATTTTCCACTCTGCAAAGGGTAATGGCCATAGGCCAAAGCGTTTCAGCATCATCATGCACTTTGAGTGTTGCTCGTCATCACAAAAGGACGTAAACAAAAAGTCCTGAAGCTAATCCCTGCCTACACATACCTCAATACTCCAGTATCTCTGCACATTTGGTACTGACAGTGTATATAGCTTCCTCGTTTTGTTTTCTTAGACTTTAAATGTTCAATATTTCACTAGGCTAGGGCTTGCAAGTTAAGATTCTTGTACATAAAAAAAAAAAACTTGAATACGTCTGGACCGCATCATCACCTTCTTGAAGGCCTTCACAAGCTTCTTCTTGTCGTAATCGGCCGCGATCCCTTGAACAGTGGTTAGGGTCTTGCGTCCGTTTCGTTGCTGTATCCTTATGTGGATTTTATCTTCTGTCCCTGCCGGGAGTAAATCGTCACCCTTGGTTGCATCAGCAAAGGGATCTGAAAAGAGAGGGGGGGGGAATCCTAAGCGTTTATTTAGCTACTCATGCAAAGCTAAATTCGGTGACGGGTGTCATCAAATATGCACTGTTAATAGCCCTAAAAAAACTAGAAATACCACTTTCTCTCGTCCTGGCTGGCTACTGTAATCTATTAGATGGTTAGGATTCAACGTTCACTAGGTGACTGGTCGTCTTGCCCCGTTTAGACACCCAACACGATAGAAGCTTAAACATGGATAACATCCCTAACCAACGTTAACGCGTAAGTTAATGACAGACCGTAGCTAACAGTTCAGCAGTTGCCATGGGAAGCTGGCCAGCCAACGTTAGCGCCAGCTTTTAACTATACAACTAGCTTACAATAATTTAGCCGGGCCATCGTATTTCATTAAGCTGTTTTACAAAACAGCCGTGGCTAAATTGTACCATGAAGTCAAGAATGGTCTAAATGTACATTTGCTAACGTTACTTGCTACTGTCAATTAACGTCAGCCTTTCTAGCTGGCTGGAATTTGCGCTTTAACTTACCAAAAGATTGGAGGTTCTGAATAGAGGACATGCGATATTAGGACGATAACTTTGTGGAGATGAAATATCTCGGCGATGTAATGCCGTGCCTATTTATACGAGTATTATTTAACAAAGTAGATCAAATAAAAAGGACAAAAGCAACCTGAGCGCACGCCTCGTATCCTTGACAAAATGGCTTCGAACAAAAAAGTATTCGAATCCGTTTGCTTTTGTTCGACTTCATCGTTGGTGCTAGCAAGACATCCACCACAATGACTCTGGACTCAATACTGCCATCCACCTTGTTGGAGGGACGTTGCCTAACCAGGAACTTTGGTGAAGATAAATAGGAAATGCATAGTTTGCACAATTGTTTATTACACATTTTGAACAATTACTTTATTATAAGTCACTGACAGTATTAATAATGATATACATGTAATGTAATTTAAACATTATGGTTGAAGTCAATTTAAAATACAGTTTTATCATCCAGTGTAAACAAGGTATCACAACCATTTTCGGTATGATTCTCAGAGCATAACGTTATAAAATTCTCAAATACAGTCAAAGTGAGCTATATTATAGGAATATGTCCATTGCTCAGCAGCTTTTCATGACATGGCAATTCCAACAAGTAGTGCTACCAAAAAGGCCATATTTCCTAGGAAAAACAGGACCAGTAGTAACAAAGCCTTGCATGCCTGTGGGGAGAAATGAAAAGTAAAATCACACCTTAACAGAATAGTTAAGAATGTATCACTTTACAAATCACTAATACATTAAGTATATTGAAAATGTGATTCAATGGTGGGATTCAGCTTACCGATTCAGAAGCACCCTCTTCGTTATCTAGAAAAAAGAAAAGTTAGTTTATGTAGTATTTTTAAAGAAAAGTGAAACCTGTACACTGCTGTTGCTGGTATTGGTTTGTATATTCAAGCTTATGCGTCGCCTATCGTCCATCAGAGCTTTAGACAAAGGCCAAGAGTCATATTTTTTATTGAGCAACCTAGTATTGTGGATAGCATTAAACGGGAATTTAACTAAGTGAAAATGTATATTTGTTTTCGCTCACCACTGCACTTGCAGCGCATGTGAACATCTAGCAGGATGTACAGTGTTGCCTCCCATCCAACAAAACCACCCATCACCTTCAGAAGCCACTTATCCTCAGAGCTGTCAATCAATGACAACCCAGTGAATATGGCCACCACTGGAAGAAAATGTGACCACAATTACTAACATGTCCATAGAGCAACAAACATTGACAAATACTGACTGAGAAAATAAACACTGTACTACGCAAATAAAAATATATTGATCACAATTCCTTACCAGCTAAAACTTTTATCGCCACTGCATTTAAAGCATGCGACCAATTAAAGAGGTATCGCCTGTGAAAAACACATTGATAAAATATGGCACTTTGTTTATAGACAATTACACATACGCAAACGCCCATACAGGAGGTACGATTATAGATCCCTTACCAGCGATGGTGAGGTCCACATCGGAACATTGCAACGATCGGCTGGAAGAAGGCCAGAATCACCACGACCCCGCCCAACACAGGATGGGCTCCCTATGAAAACACTGGCCTCATAAAGTGTCTAGTAACCATTTCAATTATCTGAGCCTTCCATAATGAAGTAGGTTTGTTTGAGTAAGAAAACTGTAGGCTAGCCAGCATTAGTCAACTTTATTCAGAAGAAATTGGCTATTAAAAGACTGACGTTGGTTTTAATAATAAATGTATAGGCGCAATAAAAAGGTTTGATTACATACCCCACTCCAGCCTCTAACATGTGAGAAGGACAAAATGAAGGCAATGATGGTGGCAGCAACAGTTAGTGTCATAAGAAACACGTGTACCTGATGAGCATAAAAGCCAAGAGGACATAATGTGGCATCATTATTTAGTACTAAGAACTTTCTACCTAATACAATATAGACCAGGAGTTCTTAAACTTTATCAACTCCAATGAGAAATGTACCATCCTCCCGTGATGCAAATAGTCTTCCAACAAGCCAAATTAAGGCAAGGCGCGACAGGGTGAAATTACATTTTTGCATTAGTCCTTTAATATTAGAAAACAAAATCAAACTTGATGCAAACTCTTTTTCTGTTTTATCATACTGTTAATGTTGTCAATTTGAATGTGGTTCAAATTCATATCTATAATTTCAAAGCTCACTACATTAAATCACAATCTAAAAGCCCATTTCATAGAGAACGTTACAAACTAATATCTACGCAGTAACTTACTTTGATGGTTATATATATATATATAAACACACACACACTTGTGATTGATTGGCTAAATTCGGCAGAGTTGTCTTTAATTGCCATTTTCCCGAAAGTTGGACTGTTCAACTAATTTCTCATCTATCGTCATTCAAAGTGTGGTTATATTAGATAATCTTTGTACACGTTGAGAATATACTGATGTGGCAATTTTTTTTATTCTAGATAACATTTTAATTTTAAAAAATGCACTTCACGTACATGTGTTTAGTATTTTGCATTGAAAGATTAAGTTACACCAAGTATACCAAACATTAGGAACACCTTCCTAATATGGAGTTGTGCTTTTTGTCTCAAAACAGCCCCAGTTCATCGGGGCATGGACTCTTACAAAGTGTCGAAAGTGTTCCAAAGGGATGCTGGCCCATGTTGACTACAATGCTTCCCATAGTTGTCTGGTTGGTGGCTCATTCTTGATACACACGGGAAACTGTTGAGCGTGAAAAACCCAGCAGTGTAGCAGTTCTTGACACACCGATGCACCTGCCATCTACTACCATACCCTGTTCAAAGGCACTTGCCTTACCCATTCACCTCCTGAATGGCATACAATCCATGTCTTAATTGCCTCCTTTATCCTATCCTGCCCCCCACCAGGGTGTGGTGCCTCACCTTAAAAACAATATAGATGTATTCTCATAACTACGACACACCTCACATGCCTAGGGCCCACATCCTGACCCATAGGCAAAGAGACCATTATCTAGACGTGCCAATGTGATAGATGTCAATGTGCTGGCTTAATATAGCTTCAGATGTCTGCGACAGAGTTCCAGGATCTCAGCCTCGCAAACACACATGACAGCCCGCTTGGTAAAAGGTACCAATTCGATTGCAGTGGGGTGGAGACATTTCAATCTAAGGCGGGAGATTACAATCAAACGCCATTATACTGTATCCAATATGTTAATGTAACAGAAACTCACCAGAAACCAAACATTGTGCCAACATTCCTCCCCATTGGCCACATCTTTGAGATACCTGGCTGTGATCATCCCTAGACTACCTGTGGTCATCCATGCTATCAACATCAGGGCACCTGAAGCGCAACAGGATAACCAGTCATCAATACACTAGTATCTGTAGTTATAATTAGTACATTACAATAACGTTTGAGGTTATGCATGCAAAGTCTACTCAATAGGACAACAGTAACATTACCATGTGCTTTGATAATAGGAGGTTGGATTGAATTGGTGATGCCCTGAGGTCTTGAAATATCCATCTTAGTGTCACTGAGGAAGGTGCTTGTATGATGCCCAATTTCCCCTGTAAAAGTCAACCAAAAAGAGAAATAGGATAACCTTAGTTCAGCATTCATGTGTGTCCTATGTTGGCTTGACGTCATCAGTACCACGTCCAAAATATTATAATTAAGCAATAAGGCCTTAGGGGGTTGTGGTACATGTGCCTTCGGGAAGGTATTCAGACACCTTGACTCAGGTTCCAGCCTTACTCTAAAATGTATTCATTTGTTCCCCCCCACAATGTGACACTTGCCATTCAGTCCAAAGAGTTCCATCTTGGTTTCATCACACCAGAGAATCTTGTTTCTCATGGCCTGAGTCTTTTAGGTGCGTTTTAGCAAACTCCAAGTGGTCTGTTATCTGCCTTTTACTGAAGAGTGGCTTCCATCTGGTCACGCTACCATAAAGGCCTGATTGGTGGAGTGCTGCAGAGATGGTTGTCCTTCTCTACAGAGGAACTCTAGAGCTCAGTCAGAGTCACCATAGGGATCTTGGTCACCTCCCTGACCAAGGCCCTTCTCCTCCGATCGCTCAGTTTGGCCGGGCGGCCAGCTCTAGGAAGAATCTTGGTGGTTCCAAACTTCTTCCATTTCAGAATGATGGCAACCACTGTGTTCTTGGGGACCTTCAGTGCTGCAAACATTTTTTAGTACCCTTCCCCAGATCTGTGTCTCGACACAAGCCTGTCTAGGAGCTCGACGGACAATTCCTTCTTACTCATGGTTTGGGTTTTGCACCAATATGCACTGTCAACTGTGGGACCTTGATTTAGAAAGCAACACACCCGTCTAGATCATGTCCAATCAACTGAATTTACCACAAGTGGCCTCCAATCAAGTTGCAAAAACATCAAGGATGAGCAATAGAAACAGGATGCACCAGAGCTCAATTTCAAGTCTCATAGCAAAGGGTCTGAATACTTATGTTTTTCACTTAATACATTTGCTAACATTTCCAAAAACCTGTTTTCGCTCTGTTATTATGGGTTAGTGTGTAGATTGATAAGGAAAAATAATTAAATACATTTTAGAATTAGGCTGTAACATTACAAAATGTGATGGAAGGGGTCTGAATACTTTCCGAATGTACTGTACCAGGGCTAAAGGCTAGTCTTCTGCACAACAAGGCAGAATACCTCATACGCTACCATTACTGGTGCTACCTTAGTGTAAGATTTGGTCTCATACGCTACCATTACTAGTTGGTCCGTGAGCAAACATGAGGTAGTAGGGGGAACTGGACCGTACCGATCGCGGAATTGAGATGGGGTTCCTAGTCGTGAAGGAACAGCTAATGATATCATCCTTCATTGAGGATTTAACATCAGAAACATTTCCCTACAAAATGACAAAGAAACATTTGCATCATTACCGATTGTTTTAGGATTTATTAAGCATCAGGGTTGTGGTCAATTCCATTTAGATTCAGTCAAGTCAGGAAGTAAACTGAAATGTCAGTCCCAATCACTGGAATGGACCCCTAACCCTATTAAGCGTTATGTAAACACCTACGCTATTCATGTCATAATAACAAGCGAGCGTGAGAGGAGTGCAATTACCAGAGGAACTATGTCCGGCCGCCTTCTTCCTGTTGAATAGGCATGTTGCAATTGGATGATCCCGTTACTGTCCCGGCCACAAATAAAGATATCATCATTTCCCTTATGGGAAGATGAGAGGAACACAGTCACATCTGTTGAATTTGCTCATTCAAATTGTAGTGACATTCAGTCCAGTTACTTTTATATAAATGAAAAAGGAACAAGTTTAGTTTGAAAATTGTTTAAGGGATAGCCTGGTTAGAGATCTGCTAGCCCAGTCTTGCCAACTCCTAATGGGCATTGTCATGCCAAACATGTTTGACCATTAGGAGTACCAGGCTAGATGAGGGCAGGTTCAAGGCAGTGAGCGTTACCATCATCTGGTCATCTGAGAAGCCGATGGCGATGTAGCCATCTGAAGGGCCGGTCATTTCCAAATGGATGGCTGTATCCCTGATAGAGGTCATAGCAGATAGGAAGTAACAGTCTGGGCTGACCCCAGGGTCACAGTTCAGAGGTTGCCTGAAACAGACCTTACTGCTGCCACATCCAGCACTCGAGATGGACAACTGTTGCAAACAAAATCAATCTTACTGTAAAGCACTTGGGACAACTGATGTAAAGTGCTTAGAAATATATACACGTTTGAAAATCTAATATGGCAATATTGTCAGAGAGTCAGTTACTTGTGATACATTAAGACAGATGTTTCAAATACCATTATCCAACACCATACGTACTGAGGATTGCGATGGAAATACTGCTGTAGATGAGGCGGAGGTGGTCGAGGTGATGGGTATGGATGTGCTGTTAGCTGGTGTTGCAGCAGTGCCACTGAACGTGACTGGATAACTTGTCACGCCAACCCAGAAGGTGGAGAAATCTATTACAAAGGATGCACTGGTAGAACAAATTGTTAATGTAATAGCATCAAGGGCTGTTTTCCCAGACTCATGTTCAATGGTGGTTCTCCAGTCATTGATCTGAGGGTATAAGTACTGAACATTCTGGTTCAGGAGCTACAGGATGGATGAATCACCTGAATTGGATAGAGTTAAAGCCATATGATGTGGGGGCCCTCCATGTTCCCTGGATGGATAATTTAGCTGATGCTGATGTGTGAGAAACTGCAGACTTCTGGGAACAGGAACAAAATGATCCATGAACATTTAGTTAGGCTTTATTCCGACGCAGCAGGGTGATTCCACACCAGGAAGGCCTAAAAATCCTGTCTGGTATCGCAGATTTTCTATGTGAGAATTACCAGAACTTTCTAGAAAGGATGTTTTATATTATTTTTGAATTTGTCTCAAACCATGATGAAAGTGGCCATTTTAGACCTATACATGCCTCCTGTAAGACCCTATGAATCATACATTACATAGACTTGGTGTCATTTTTTTTTACATTAACATGAATATATTTAACATTAAATATATATACCAAAAGATGCATGTCTAAAGAACAGCACACTTTCCATGGGACAACCACAGCAGGTTCAACTTGCCCGGCTCCCATTCTTTGTCCATCTTTCACCAACGTGGATGAACAAGAGCTCAGTTTTAGGCTTACTGGAATTCAATAAGCCTCGAGTTATTTTTTTAATTAAAAAATAAACATTGTTTAAAGGTCCCTGCTACTACTAGGTCTCAGAGTTTAACCTGGTCCGCACACACGCACGCGCGCACACACGCACGCACGCACGCACGCACGGTGCAACCTCTAAATTATGAGCACAACCAACAGTTAATGGAAGCACTGGTTAAAAGGGAACTCCCTCGGCTAGTGATTTGCTGAATGTGCGATCTTAAAGGAGGGCTGGGGTTAACAACCAATGTCAATTTATATCCATAAAACTGGCATCATCTTCAAAAGAGCCCACTGGAAATTTGAGCAATTTGAAGAAAATAATGTTTAAAAAATCTAATTTATATATTAAAAGGGTACTTGATATTCAGATTATTTTAAGTAAATTTATTCAATATGAAAAAGATTTGAATCTTGACATAATCCATATTTAGATCACTATGAGGAGTATAATGACACCAAGATAGCTGCATCATGTATGGTTCACCTATTTAAGGGTCTTACAGGAAGCATAATGATTTTCCCTCCAAAATATTGTAATAAATACATCCTCCCAAATTAAGTTCCTATGTGAAAATTTCCAGGCCAATCAGATGCCGCCGCCCCCCCACAAAAAAAAATTGCCTTCCTGGGCTCAAATGGCCCAAAACATATTTCATGAGCAAACTACATAATGTAGGCTAGTGGGTTTGGGGTAGCAGGAAGAGCCATGTGGGAACAGGATATTTGATCACTTTGTAAATAGAGTGTTTTACATCTCAAATACATTTAGGGCTATAAGATGATTAAAAAAACTACTCTTTCAATGTTATGTAATACTGTAGCTCTCATAACAGCAAAACAGGCTATAGGCCATGTGGGAAGACATAATTAAATTACACAATCTCTATGGGAAAAGACTCACAGGTTGTCCATTGCAGGTGAGGAGCTGGGCCTCTCCACCTGTTACAGTGAAGACTCCCAGAGGACTGCTTCCATTAACTGCTCTGGCTTGTAACATAAACCCAATGAATGGAGTGGAATCTGCCAGGAGCCAGACTGTTAACACAGTGTGTAGTTGATTTAAAACACCAGTTGCATCACCATAGAAAATGGAGACAGAGATTCAGTCCATATCTACTTTTAAAAGAAACCCCGCAACAGCCAAACCATAACATTAATAAAAACTATAGTGGGGAGTGTTCAAGATCACTGCATGAAAAATATGACATGACTTCTCACCTGTGATTTCATCGCCCTCCTTGAAGCTGGACCGGTCAGCGGTGACAGAGAATGGCGCAGGGCTCTGCTGTGCGGTTACGAAGTGTTGCGGTGCCATATCGTCACACGCCTCAGTCACCTCTCCGGAGCTGTAGCACCGCACGGCCCGCAGAACACACGCAATGATCAATATGTATCGATCCATCTAGATTAAATGAAACAGAAAAATAATTAAAAACAGGCTACTGATGGAGAGCGTGGCGTACCAGAGTCGACAAGTTAGGGAGTTTGGGTGAGGGCAGACTTTCTAGTTTAGTGCCTTGTTTGAAGTTAACGTTAAGACAGGGACTACCTCCCTTCTGGATACTAGTGTGACAAGTACGGCCGTTGCCTTAAGCACTTAACCCTGTGAGACCAAAGTGTTTTTACAACACAAAAATACAGCTAGTTCTGGCTCAGAACAGTTCGTTTCATAACTATGTATTTTCTACATAAACACTACATCTTATAGAAGACAACAGTGGCTACTATACATCTGGGTAAAGGACATTAATTATGTAATACAAGTAAACTGAGGATGCAACTTAATAGAAATACTTAATTGCGCAAAATAGATTGGTATTAGGTGATAAATCAAAAGCTCGCCTTTCAGACAGACACACTGCACAGGGAGTCTCCAACCCTGATCCTGGAAAGTTACCTTTCTGTCGGTTTTCACTCCAACCCCAGTTGTAAATAACCTGATTCATCTGATCAACCAGGTCATTATTACAATCAGGTGCGGTAGATTAGGGTTGGAGCAAAAACGTACTGCATGGTAGCTCTCCAGGAAGAAGATTGGAGAGCCCTGATATAGAACAATATGAAAACACCATTGTTGCTCTTTCTGGCTTGAGCAATTAAATAATCAGGCACACCTGAAGTGTTACCTACCATGCACAATTAAGCCAATAAAAATCAATACAATTTAAATACTTAAAGTAACTGTCAATTTTTCCCAGATTTCTATGAAATATATTACCTATAATTAATTACAATATGAGTGAAATAGTTTTTCTTCCAGAAAATGGTAATTATGTTAAAACGCAGCTTTTCTCTGTTGGAATGGTGTAGGCGTACCCCAACAACAGAATGGCATGGAATTATACCATCATTAAAATATAGATGTGAGTGGACCGCTGATTAGCCAGCTCAGCCAATATGACATGTTCTTTGAGGAAATAGCAAGCAGTTTTAAAACTGTTTGGATTGAGGTGTGGTTTTATAAGTGTTTTTTCGCTAATGTATGCTTTTGCCACAAATACAACAATAGGACAAGTCAACAACTTTATTTGGGTATGAGTTATATACAAAATTTTAACAGTGACATTTTAACTGGATATTTATTTTAATTTAACTGTTGCTAGTTGGGACTTATACACTGCTCAAAAAAATAAAGGGAACACTTAAACAACACAATGTAACTCCAAGTCAATCACACTTCTGTGAAATCAAACTGTCCACTTAGGAAACAACACTGATTGACAGTTATTTTCACATGCTGTTGTCCAAATGGAATAGACAACAGGTGGAAATTATAGGCAATTAGCAAGACACCCCCAATAAAGAAGTGGTTCTGCAGGTGGTGACCACAGACCACATCAGTTCCTATGCTTCCTGGCTGATGTTTTGGTCACTTTTGAATGCTGGCGGTGCTTTCACTCTAGTGGTAGCATGAGACTGAGTTTACAACCCACACAAGTGGCTCAGGTAGTGCAGCTCATCCAGGATGGCACATCAATGCGAGCTGTGGCAAGAAGGTTTGCTGTGTCTGTCAGCGTAGTGTCCAGAGCATGGAGGTGCTACCAGGAGACAGGCCAGTACATCAGGAGATGTGGAGGAGGCCATAGGAGGGCAACAACCCAGCAGCAGGACTGCTACCTCCACCTTTGTGCAAGGAGGAGCACTGCCAGAGGCATGCAAAATGACCTCCAGCAGGCCACAAATGTGCATGTGTCTGCTCAAACGGTCAGAAACAGACTCCATGAGGGTGGTATGAGGGCCCGATGTCCACAGGTGGGGGTTGTGCTTACAGCCCAACACCGTGCAGGACGTTTGGCATTTGCCAGAGAACACCAAGATTGGCAAATTCGCCCTGTGCTCTTCACCGATGAAAGCATGGTTCCCACTGAGCACATGTGACAGAGTTTGGAGACGCCGTGGAGAACGTTCTGCTGCCTGCAACATCCTCCAGCATGACCGGTTTGGCGGTGGGTCAGTCATGGTGTGGGGTGGCATTTCATGGGGCCGCACAGACCTCTATGTGCTCGCCAGAGGTAGCCTGACTGCCATTAGGTACCGAGATGAGATCCTCAGACCCCTTGTGAGACCATATGCTGGTGCAGTTGGCCCCGAGTTCCTCCTAATGCAAGACAATGCTAGACCTCATGTGGCTGGAGTGTGTCAGCAGTTCCTGCAAGAGGAAGGCATTGATGCTATGGACTGGCCCACCCGTTCCCCAGACCTGAATCCAATTGAGTACATCTGGGACATCATGTCTCGCTCCATCCACCAAAACCACGTTGCACCACAGACTGTCCATTAGTTGGCGGATGCTTTAGTCCAGGTCTGGGAGATCCCTCAGGAGACCATCCGCCACCTCATCAGGAGCATGCCCAGGCGTTGTAGGGAGGTCATACAGGCACGTGGAGGCCACACACACTACTGAGCCTCATTTTGACTTGTTTTAAGGACATTACATCAAAGTTGGATCAGCCTGTTGTGTGGTTTTCCACTTTAATTTAGAGTGACTCCAAATCCAGACCTCCATGATTTGATTTCCATTGATCATTTGTGAGATTTTGTTGTCAGCACATTCAACTATGTAAAGAAAAAAGTATAAGAATATTTCATTCAGATGTAGGATGTGTTATTTTAGTGTTCCCTTTTTTTTTAGCAGTGTAGTAAACACTGTTTATGGAAGGATTTGAATGAATACAAAATATACTTGCTCTAAATGAATAGCTTTCATATACATTTAAAAGAGTCCAATGATGTCTCTAGTGAAGGAGCCTCTCCTTCAAAGCTAGCCGACATGACATCATCCCAACTTAAAGAGCTTCAGAAGGACTTTATTACAAGAATACAGTCAAAAGAATTTAAAATATATACAATACTTACCTTTTTAGATGGACATGTTACATATTTATATACAGTATTTGTTAAAGCTTACATTTAAATGTATCTACTATCAGCTCATAATATAACACTAAAGGGCATTGAGAATAAATAGTTGAAATAACATTATTATTCACTTTATACCAACTTCCAATAGCAGGCCTATGTTACCATTGGTAAGTGATGTTATTTCACTAGGTGGAAGGCTACTCCTCACTCTGCGCTGCAGACTTACTTGGATGCTGTCCTGGACACAATTCAAAAGGAAGTGTCTGGTGAATAAGACTGGGGAGAATCTAAATTGCCTACTTCTTGTGTCCCCTCTGATCGCATCTTTCTCAAAATCCATGAGGGGAGGGACCTCTTGCGTTCTCATCCAATGGGTTTTGAGGAGAGGGCGTGAGGAGTATGCAATTGAGACTCTCCCTAGGACATACAGTGCCGTCAAAGTATTCAGACCCCTTGACTTTTCCACATTTTGTTATGCTACAGCCTTATCATAAAATTGCTTAAATACAAACATTACCTAAAATCTACACACAATACCCCATGACAAGGCAAAAACAGACTTTTATAAATGTGTGCATAAGTATTAAAAATTAAAAACGGCAATACCTTATGTAACTATTCTGACCCTTTGCTATGAGACTGGAAATTGAGCTCAGGTGCATCCTGTTTCCATTGATCATCCTTGAGATGTTTCTACAACAACTTGGAGTCCACCTGTTGTAAATTAAATTGATCTATATAAGGTCCCACAGTTGACAGTGCATGTCTGAGCAAAAACCAAGCCACGAGGTCGAAGAAATTGTCCGTAGAGCGCAGAGACAAGATTGTGTCGAGGCACAGATCTGGGGAAGGGTACCAAAACATTTCTGCAGTATTGAAGGCCCCCAAGTACAGTTTGGAAGCACCAAGACTCTTCCTAGAGCTGGCTGCCTGGCCAAACTAAGCAATCGGGGGAGAAGGGCCTTGGTCAGGGAGGTGACCAAGAACTCGGTCACTCTGACAGAGCTCTAGAGTTCCTCTGTGGAAACGGGACAACGTTCCAGAAGGACAACTATCTCTGCAGCACTCCCACAATCAGGCCCTTATGGTAGAGTGGCCAGATGGAAGCCCCTCAGTAAAGAGGCAGAGTTTGCCAAAAGGCACCTAAACACGCTCAGACCATGAGAAACCAGATTCTCTGGTCTGATGAAACCAAGATTGAACTTCATTGGACTGACTGAATGCCAAGCGTCACGTCTGGAGGAAACCTGGCACCATTCCTAGGGTGAAGCATGGTGGTGGCAGGATCATGCTGTGGGGATGTTTTTCAGCGGCAGGGACTGGGAGACTAGTCAGGTTCGAGGCAAAGATGAATGGAGCAAAATATAGAGAGATCCTTGATGAAAACCTGCTCCAGAGCACTCAGGACCTCAGACTGGGGCGAAGATTCACCTTCAACAGGACAATGACCCTAAGCACACAGCCAAAGACAATGCAGGAGTGTCTTTGGGACAAGTCTCTGAATGTCCTTGAGTGGCCCAGCCAGAGCCCGGACTTGAAACCGATCGAACATCTCTGGAGAGACCTGAAAATAGCTGTGCAGCGATGCTCCCCATCCAACCCGACAGTGCTTGCTAGGACCTACAGAGAGGAATGGGAGAAAAATCCCCCAAAACAGGTGTGCCAAGCATGTAGCGTCCTACCCAAGAAGACTCTAGGCTGTAATCGCTGCAAAAGGTGCTTCAACAAAGTACTGAGTAAATGGTCTGAATACTTATGTAAATTTTATTTCAGTTTTTGCTTGTCATCACGGGGTATTGTGTGTAGATTGATGAGGAAAATTAACAATTCAATTAATTTTAGAATAAGGCTGTAATGTAACAGAATGTGGAAAAAAGGAGTCTGAATACTTTCTGAATTCACTGTATGTGCTGAAACACCCACCCTTCCCATTAGCGACAATAAAAGACAACGTGAACGAAGCCTGGAGCCGAGGCTTTAGAAAGACGAACTATGTCCACAGAAGATGGAACTTTGGATGGCAAGAACGGTTTTGAATCAACGTCGTTTCACGTAATTTCTTAAATAACCAAAATCAATGGCAGGGTGAAATGTATTTGATTTCACATTGAATACATGGAAGTTGACAACTCAACCAAATGTAAATCAAAACTAGACGTTGAACAGACAGCTGTGCCAAGTGGGACCCTTGCTATTCCCAACAATAGGTAGAACATTATAATAATTTCACTGAAATGACTGAATACAATCTACCACCAATCTATGACAAAGGTACCAAGGACGATGACTGGAATTATACAAGAGTGTTTTCCTTTTTGTAATGATTAATATTGACAGGATAATTGAACATGACAGGATGTGAGTGGCACTGAAACTGTGCTGTTGGTTGAGTCTCCTTTGTTTCTACACAGCTACTTGGTGAAAATGTCAGTACGTTGGGCAATGCCACTTCCAGTATGTACAGTAAGAATCCGTAGGGGGTGAGGTCTTCCAGTAATAGGGGATAAGTGAACCATGACTTTGCAGAAAAGAGGGGGTGAATCATGACAATGCACAAAACAGCAAGAGAGGATTACTTCATGATTTATTTCTACTGGTATTATCCACACAAGTTTGGATTGGAACAAAAATGTGATTTTTTAAAATATTTTTTTTATTACGGTGGTGTAGCATGTGAAGCATATTCTTGTGGTGGATCTGATTCATATTTCTGATTCACAGTTTAACGTCTCATCAGTCACAAGGACAAAACAAAACAAAATAATATAGATATAGAGATATATATATATATATAGTATGAGACAGCATTTAGAATGGGAAGGGACAATTCATCCCTGCAGCGATGAGAATGCAGAATTAAGAAAAAAGTATTTCTGAATGTACTGAATAGTCTAACCGATTTTAAAGCAATTAAATATGTATTGACTACAATGAACATGCAAGCCACATTTATGAAAGCATACATTGACATTGATATCAACATGTAACAAAGAGGTTTAGGGGTTTATGTTGAAGGCAGTTTTGTAGAGATAGCCACAGGTTCTAGAACCATGTGGCTATGTGATAATGGTTAAAAGGGCTTCACGAAAATATTGCATAAAGGAAATATTTTTGAAAACTGCAAAAGAAAATAAGACATTCTCCATCTACAGATCATGCAGCACCTCCAGTATGGTGGCGATAGACCAGGCCTGAGTCTCACAGCTGAAGGGACAGTACTGGCCATTCTCATTAGTCAGCTCAGGTAGACCCTTCCAAGATGATCTGGTGGGTGATAAATTACAATATTGATTATGTGACAATTATAATCAATCATATCAATTGAGTGAAACAATAAAAAAAAAGTTATGTACACCTTCTTAAGGATAGGGGGCAGCCTTTTCACTTTTGGATAAATAGCGTGCACAATTTCAACTTCCTGCTACTCATGCCAGGAATATATTATATGCATATGATAGGTGTGGATAGAAAACACTCTGAAGTTTCTAAAACTGTTTAAATCATGTCTGTGACTATAACATAACTTATGTAGCAGGCAAAACCCAGAGGAAAAACTGTTCAAAATTTTGTATATATATTTTTTGCCTCTGACCATTCCCTCAGTTGTCTTTGCCAAGGGATATTTGATAGTGACCATTTTACAGTTCCTACGACTTCCACATGTCACCAGTCTTTGGAATTGGGTTGAAGTTAATCGTTGGTGCAACGAAGAAGAAGCACATCCTGGAAAACGTTACACTGTTGAGAGTTACGCAAGATGAAAAAAGGTGCATGGTTTGTTTACTTGCTCTATTGAATACAGATTGCCAGATTGATAGTTCTTTTGTTTACTACTGGTTGATGGGTGCATGCTATCAGATAATAGCTTCTCATGCTTTCGCCGAAAAGCATTTTAAAAATCTGACATGTTGGCTGGATTCACAACGAGTGTAGCTTTAATTGAGTATCTTGCATGTGATTTAATGAAAGTTTGAATGTTATAGAATTTTATTTGAATCTGGCACTCTGCATTTCCCCAGGCAATTGGCCACTTGAGACGCTAGCCTCTCACTATCCTCAAGAGGGTACCTTTCACCTGAATTGTTGTTAAAACAATTGAGAACATTATAGCATTTGAAGTCACCTAACAAGTCTTTGTGCTTGTGTCTTACCTCTCAAAGTGGATGTTATGCCTAGAGAGGACATTCTTCACCAGGTACACAGTCTTGTCGTATATCTCTGGCCCCATCTTCTTGGCAAAGTACAGTTTGGCTCGTAGGAAATAGCCGACTGGCCAGAGCCACTCCTAGGAGAGGGAAACACACATTTACGGTTACCATAGTGCAGGGGCTCCCAAACTTTATTGGCCCGTGGCCCCATCCAGGATGTATCACAACCGGCCGGGATTGGGAGTCCCATAGGGTGGTGCATAATTTGCCCAGAATTGTCTGGGTTTGGCCGGTGTAGGCCATCATTGTAAATAAGAATTTGTTATTAACGGACTTGCCTAGTTAAATAAAAAAGGTGAAATGTAAAAACATTTTTTTTATATAAAAAATATTAGTGATAAAAAAAAATATATATATATATATTTTTTTTAAAGCGCGACCACACCATGCAAAAACAGTGATGCAATCAGCAGCCAATTTAACTTTTTTATTTGGGGCCTTGACAGTATTACAAATCAATCAGATTACGTTGAAAGAATCTTCATCTGAAGGAAGTACGGCTTGAAGTGGCTAAAATGCTTCAGAAACCTATTGGGAAATTCAAAAGATCATCAGGCAATAGTTGTTTAGGAGCCCCCACAAAGTGATGTTTCACTGCAGTCATGTGGGTGGTACTGGGATCCCCTAAATCTGCTGTTGGAGCCCATTCAAATTAGCCCCAACATTGCCTTGCTAAATCTAGTTAATTCTCTTAAAATGAAATACCATGACTGTTTTCTCATTAGTTTGACATTTTATTTTAAATGTCTGATACAACATACTCTGGTGATATCGTTATCAACCTACTGCATACCCCTTAAAAATATACATTTTTTGTGTACATGGTGTGCTATTAGCATGCTAACACTCATTAAAACAGACTGGTAGATATATATAATAATATATATAATTCACAACATTTAGACAGGAGCTATAATCCAGTTACAATACAAAACCTTTTTATTTTTTACTTTGTGTCATTATCGCTTGAATTCAGGCTTGGCTGAACTGGTTTCAATAGGGAAACATTTCTTCTGTACCCCGCTTCCATAATTTTAGTTGAAAACATCACTTTCCAGTATCGACCTGATGACTTTTCTGTGCAGAAAAGAACATCCAGGTATTGACATTAAGGGTTGACCCATTGCCCGAAGCAAGTGAACTGAGCAGTCACATAAATTAAGCCTGCTCTGAGGTTGCACCATTCGGCAGGTGATTGAGTTTTTGTATTAATAAATCATTCTAGTAGCCTAAAACTGATCTTTGTGGTTCCACCACATCGACAGATAGTTTACGGAATTCATGGCAGTCAGCAGCATGCAACCAAAATACAAATAATTCCAGTACTGATCTTTTTGGTTCCCCCTTATATTAGGTCATACTAATACAATAACTCATCCAGAACGCCGCAGCCCGTCTAGTGTTCACCCTTCCCAAGTTCTCTCACGTCACCCCACTCCTCCGCTCTCTCCACTGGCTTCCAGTTGAAGCTCGCATCCGCTACAAGACCATGGTGCTTGCCTACGGAGCTGTGAGGGGAACGGCACCTCAGTACCTCCAGGCTCTGATCAGGCCCTACACCCAAATAAGGGCACTGCGTTCATCCACCTCTGGCCTGCCCGCCTCCCTACCACTGAGGAAGTATAGTTCCCGCTCAGCCCAGTCAAAACTGTTCGCTGCTCTGGCTCCCCAATGGTGGAACAAACTCCCTCACGACGCCAGGACAGCGGAGTCAATCACCACCTTCCGGAGACACCTGAAACCCCACCTCTTTAAGGAATACCTAGGATAGGATAAAGTAATCCTTCTCACCCCCCTTAAAATATGTAGATGCACTATTGTAAAGTGGCTGTTCCACTGGATGTCATAAGGTGAATGCACCAATTTGTAAGTCGCTCTGGATAAGAGCGTCTGCTAAATGACTTAAATGTAAATGTAATTGCTCAGAGAAAGATTCTTTAACAAGTAGTAAAACAAAATCTTTAAAAAATCTAGTTTAATACTCCAGCACCCTCATGATGCTGTTGACTTTAACAAGGGCCACAGGACAAGTGGAAGCAAAATAGCCCCATAACATCAATGATGCACCACCATATTTTACTGTAGGTTTGAGGTGCTTTTCTGTATATGCTTCCTTTTTGAGACGCCAAACACACAAGTCGTGTGAGTGTATCCAAAGAGCTTTTTTTCTTCATGTAATCTGACCATAGCGCCACCTGGAGTTTGATAAACGGCATTGGCACTTGGATTGGAACCGGTGCTATGGTCAGATGACATGAAAATAGAGCTCGTCGGCCACACAGTGGTGGGTTTGGTGTTGAACAACAGAAGCATATGCAGAATATATACTGTAAAATATGGTGGATATTTGATGCTATGGGGCTATTTTTGCTTCCACTGGTCATGGCGCACATGTCTAATTTTCATTTTCAGGCAAGTGATCATCATTTTTTTGGAAACCCCAAAATACTCTTGTCTTGCATGATGGGCAAGTGCCTTTCAGACCTTAATGTCAATCCCTGTCATCATTGCTTTCAATGTTCTTTTTTGCCCAGTTTGATTTGGTGCCTGGTCCTGTCCACTCTTCTAACGAGTCCTGCGTGGCTTCTGAGGATCGTGGAGGAATACAGAACGTCCATATTCATGAGAGTCTAAGCTTTCAGGATTGTGGTCATGACAGCACCAACCGTTCAAAAGTTAGAGCTAAATTTTTTGGAAGAAAACAGAAACCATTCTGTTTGCCACAACAGCATTTAGCAGATGTTAGAGGTTACTCACGTAACTGCGGTTCTATGAACCAAGTTTCTCTGGCGACCTAATTTTCAAATCAGGTGACCCCACATGGGAACACGAACCCTAGTTTGGTACCATACAATCACCATTAAGTTCCTGTCTACTGACTAATGTTTATGTGGGCTGCAATAAATGTACTTACAGGTCCTTGATGGTAGTTGAAGCCCTTAGCAACATTGAAATTCTCACTATCCAGAGCATTATCGTAGACACCACAGTACTTCATGTCACTTTATGAGGCGAAAGAAAGAGAGAAAATGTTAACTGTGGGACAAGGAGGACAGGAATGAGATAAAGAATGACTGTGATGCCAGAACTGGGTCTAGTCCAGCTTTTCCCAAACTCAGTCCTCGGGACCACAAGACGTGCACGTTATAGTTTTTGCCCTAACACTACACAGAGTTTGGGAAAAACCTGGTCTCGTCTAATGTGTGTAAACTCTACATGACGGACAGGGGGCGCTGTTTTGAAGCCCTGCACACCCATTTTTCTAATCTTCCAACATTGTAAAAAAATATTTGAGAAGCTATAAAAATGCATTTACAAATGTCTACATTCATTTTTGCTAAATATATTACAGACACCTTAATAAATATTTTTAAATTATATTATGTGAACTGAACATAAAAATTATAAATATACCATTTACCTTAAAAGGTGTATTTTGAGAGTACTACAGTTACTGCATGTCCCCACTACAATAAATATATTCCTAAATACCTGTCAATTTGTCCATTAAATAATTAATTGGGATACTATAGAATACCATTCTTTCCTACGGAGGACTGCTTCTTGTGAGGAGTAACAATGCGGTGGCCGGTGGCTTCAAAGACTCTCATTGGCCAATACATAGCATCAGAAATCCAGGGTTTGTATACACCATTGGTCTAGTCTAGTAGGTCTCCAGACTACTTTGTAGCGAATTCCTGATACGCCACCAATTTCGTAACTGTTGATCCTCTTGATCTGTCCTCTACCCTCTCTGCAGTTCCGAGCTGTCTAAATAAAGCAACAGAGTGAATGTGTTACTGTAAATGGGGCTATGGATGAAGCATCCCACTCACTCTGGATCTAAGGTCTTCATTCCCAGGGGGCCGAGCAGCTTCTTCTCTGCCATCTCTAGTGCCTCCCAGGCCCTTTCCACTGTGAACAGCTCTGGAGCCTGGAGAACACAGAGAGAGAAGGTACACACAGAGGTGAGATACTTGACCTAAGACGACAACTTGTAAAAGTGATACATCTTTGCAAATTGGGTTTGCAAGACTCAAATAATGTTCAGCACAAATACATTGGTAACCTCAGTACACCCACATTGAGAGGGTTAGGGTTAACCAGAGCACTGACTAGCCTAGTCTTTACAACACCGATGAGGTAAGTAGGTAAGCCTCATCAGTGCCAGATCAGCCCATATAGTAGGGGCCTATCTTCCCGTTTCTTTAGCATGAGGCAGTTTGATGTTGTCCATTCCTTGGACAGGACGATAGGACATTAGTTACAAGGCTAATGAGGCAGTTAAAATGAGCCGTGCTTACCACCACCATGGTGATAGCAAAGTTGGGCCTGAGCTGGTAGTCACACCAGGGACTGGAGGCCCCATAGCTGTCCTTGTAGATGCCTCTCTTGTGCACCAGGTCTGGGTGTTTCTCATTGGGGTCCTGAAGGTTGTGAGACACGTAAAACATCTTCTCAAAGTTCTCCTGGATCTTTCTGTTCCATTCTTCATAGGGCACAGAGATGTTACGACCTAGAAGAGAACAGATATGTCTAGCTTCACTATGGAGAAAAACCCCCCAGCAATTTTACAATTTTAGTGAGGTTATTGTTTAAAATACAAATTTCAACATCTGAAATTACTATGTAGTAGTATCCCAATTATCATAATGGTCTAATTTTTAACATTTGAGGAAGTGAGAAAGCTGGGAAAAATATGAAGATTTGGGTTTATTCCAGAACGTACCATCACTAAGGATGGTGAGGGTTGCGTAAGGGAAGAAGCCGTGCGTATGAAGATCCACTAACCAGCGCACTGTGGACTTACAGAGACCCACTATCTCCACTGCAGAGCCATCCCTGGAAGACACGCAGGCACAAACATGCACACCTTTGTGAAAACACTTAACTCAAGGGGAAAGGAACAAGCACTGCACATACTACAATAGATTACTATGGATATGTAGGCTTGTCCTAGACTGAGTGAAGACAAGCAACTCTTTACCAAAGGAGAGGAAAACAGTACCTAGGTGTAGCTGGGATTCCTTTGTTATGAGCCTTGTCACTCTCTCCCATCTTGTCCATCCATGTCCCGCAGTTGAAGCGATTTCCTCCATAGACAAACCCAGTGTCTTCATTCACCTTGGCCTCAACATTAAACCCTGGTAGGGAAAGACAAAAATCGGTATGATAAAACACGTAAATAGCTGATCAACCACGCCTCTAGATTTGCATGTGTGTGTGTGTGTGTGCGCGCGTGTTTATCTTGCCTTCATCGGTCATGTTGCAATCTATCTGTGGTCCAGCGTTCCTCTCCCTGAACTCCGTCCCCTGCATATGACGCGTCATCGCCTCATGAATGACATCATACAGGGGCTGGATCTGCAGAGTTAACATCACAGATATAATTTAATATGGGCAGACATTAAGGAATCACTAAATGACTAACGGTCCTGTCTAAAAGTGCTTGTTTGAACTTCTAACAATAAGCACATTTTTTTGGACTGCATCGTCAGATCTACAGAGTATGACATATCAATAGGCTGCTATAACCAAGCTGTTTGACCCCAGACATGCCCTAGTCTCATGAGCCAGACTTAAAGTCCTGTGGTGACGAAGCGAGACCACCATGCCCCTTACTCATGCGCTGGTGGGCTGTAGAGTGTGTGTGTGTGTGTTTGTGTGAACCCACCCAGGCTCCAGCGGGCTGTGGCTGGGACACATTGGTGGGATACATCCTTGACACAGGGCACATGAGGATGTTGACTCCGTCAGGCACCATGTTGCAGTAGTCCTGGATGCACTGCAGCCACCACCATACTGCGTCACGGCAGTTATAGCGGGCGCCAGTCCCCTGTCCCAGCAGGTTGGGGATCAGGCCATACCTCAGGGTGCCAGCGAACGCCAGGATTATGTTTCTATGGAAAACAGTGACAGAAATTAAAGGATTCTGATGAACTCTGATGAAGGGCAAACAAAACACTGGTGTGAAATCCATTCAATTGTTTGGCAGCATCCAAGACCACAGGTGTACTAGAGTTTGTTACTTTAACAAAAATATATACTTTAATTGAAATATATATCAGATAGGACACCGATGTTCTACTGGAGAATGTATCACGTACCTGGCCTCCAGGTGTCTTCCTGTCACCAGCATCAGACCTCGCAGTGCCATGAAAGTGTCCCGGCCCCAGCAACGGACCATCCCAGCCGCAAAATGAGGAAGACCTGTGACATCAGACAGACAACCATTAGCCAACCAGTAACACACACAGAGACAGAGAGAAAAGAGAGAGGGAGCTAAAGTGTGTGGATGTATCTGTAAGTATATAGACTGATTGGCTGGTCCCTAGTAGGGATTGCCCAGAATAGAGTTGTATTGAATTGAATTAAATGCCTTACCTGCAGCCAGTGACACACAGCACTGCTCTTTCTCGTTGGTAACCCCATTGAGACGGTAGGGCACGTCAAGCAGCGTGGGTGCCAGGGGGGGAAGGGCGGGGTGCAGGCCCACTCCACCCATCTGTACTGAGCCCAGAGCTAACTGCTTCACCAGGGTGGAACCGGTCTGGATGAAGCTTAGAAAACCAGAGGACAAACACACAGAGATGACAAGCTGAATTTAGAAGTTTGAGGAATGATTTCAAGTTTCACCTTTCATTCAGAACAGAATTATTTTGGTACAGTTTTATTTTTATTTTTAAGTACTACAAATTCAGACGTTTCTATTTCATTTATGAATAGGAATAGCTGGTTTTTATTCAACCTACTTTGACATTTTATTGAACACAATATCCAAGGCGGTGGTGTAAGCCCCAACAATGATGGAGTCGAAGTAGCATGGCACCAGGTAGCGAGGGATGTGCTTCAGATAGATAAACATGGCCTGGAACCACTTGCCTACCTGAAGGGACATCAAGAGACATATTCATTAAAACGGCAAAACTGTGTGTCTCTATGGCCAGTTAGCAGGCTAAATAGACATAATCAATGCAATACAACAATGATGCTGAGTGTATGAGTGGTAAGGCTTGGTAATGATGTGTAAAGTTCCAATTGAAGAATCACCATTGCCCTCAAAAACATTTGAGTGGACCCAAAGGAATAGACATCATCTTGACCAGATCTGGGTGCCAAATAGCAGCCTACTCCCTATGCACTAGTGCACTACTTTTGAGAGGTGCACTACATAGGGAACAGAGTGCCATTTGGGATGCCATGATGGTGAGGTTTGTCATGTTTTACCTCGCCCAGTGCTCCTCCCTTGATGACCAGCCGGTTGCTGACGTAGTCGATCATCCAATCTCCCCGCCTCAAGTTGTCACAGAAGGGGTGTCCCAGGTCGTTTTTGGGACGAATGTCCCCCACCACCGACATCAGACCTGTGAGTGTCAAAAGAGGTTACTCCATCTGACAAACAAACTCATCATACATGTCCATTTCAATGTAATTTGTCCCTAAAAGGAGGAAGGGTAGCTTGGCGGTCCTGACTGGTAAATGGAAGATCATAGTTTTACGGTTCCCGGCACAAAACGGTTAACACTGCAATATGCATGCAGTAGGAGTCATGATTTTCCAGAAAGCCCCCCTGTTTTGTACCTTGCAGGCCTCCGTACTTGAGACTCATCCAGGAAGGGATGTTGTAGCAGCCTCCACCGTCCTCCTGCTCTTCAGCGTCACAACGGAACAGCAACACGTTCATGTCCGCCAGGGTCACCTTGGACATAATACTGGGAGGGAGCAGACAGGTAGGAAGGTTAACAGTGGGCTGGATTAACATTTACCAGTGGAAGACAGCCTATGAAAAAGTCTTACAGCAGTTGCTTAATTAGTTGACATGTCTTATGTTGCAATGAATGGCTCAGATATTAGCAGAGATATGGGCTGAGATTCCTTACAAAAGCAACCATCAATTTACCAAGTGAAAGAATTATCTAGAGTATACGTACGCTGCCAGAGGAGTAGTGAGTATGGCTGGGGCGTTGTTGTCAGGCATACTGCCCGTCTTGTAATGGTCACTGAACTGGACCAGGTGTCTCCTCAGAACCCCCACCAGCTCCTGGGACCTGGGGTCCAGACTCACCCTGGGGACAAAGACCACGGGTTACAGACTCGTAAGGCATGACTTAAGAGTAGGAGTGTTGATTTAGGATCAGTTTTGGTTTTTCCGATCATAAATGCATATGGTATGGACACGGGGGATACTCCTAGACACTTGATATATACAGCACGTGAAATTAACTCAATAGGACAGTGTATTCTTACCTGAACACTATCACACTACCAGGGCTGAGGTGTTCGAATTCAATCTCCTGGACAAATTCACTGCGGTCCTTACACATGACATCATCCTGTTTCACAATCTTGCTGTCATGTAGCTGCAAGACAGTTGGAGTAGAAAGTGTTCACACCATCAGTATCTTTCAAATTAAGTCGAATTCATATACAGGTGGTTGGAATGAAGAGACCCAAGAACAAAACCATTCAACAAGAAAACAAACATTGCCAACTCTGCGACCTGAGCAAATCCTGGCCCACTTCTTTCAATAGAAAGGAATGATAGACTAGAGGGATAAGCTTGCAACTAGTATTCTAAACCGGGTGTAAAGTAATTCCATGGTGCGGTTCTCGTGTTACCTGGATGTGTTCTCTGATCTCTAATGTGTGGTCAGGGAGACCGTTGATGCTCTTCCGGTCTTTCTGGTACGACCCAGCTATCCTCTCCACGGTCCTGGCCTCCAGTACCACCTCCTCTATTTTACCTGCAGGAGAACACAGTCGACACTGACCGGATCTGGGTTTTCATGGAAACTACTAAAAGGAAGTGATATCAAGATGATTAGTGATAGATAGCCTACTGTGGTGATACTCAATATGGCTCCTGGAGTAGGATTGAGGGAAACTGGGGTACTGTACCTGGGATGCACATGGGGGGAACCTCCTGTCTATATTGATAAGTCTTGGGGTTCCTGAAGGCAGTGTGACACACAGCTACCACAGACTGGTGTGTGCTGGGGCAATGTCTGGTTACTGCCACTATGTCCTCATCCACCTGGTCCACATAGACCTGCAAAACACACACACACACACACACTTCTTTGTTGTGTTCTTCAGTAGAAGCACTTAATCTGCAACTCTACAATTCAATATTCCCTCAAAAGTGTTTCCGCTTCTCTCAGGTTAAGTCCCTTGCTGAGCAATTCAGTTTAGTTCCCCATGTCCAGTTTCTGGATGGCCATTTTCAATAAGCCTGGTCCTGGACTAGAAAGCACTTTCCATAGAGATTCTGTATTGAGCATGCTTTATAGTCCAGGTTTAGGCTAAATCTGGATCTGGGAAAATAGTCAAGACATTTGCTGGCTGCCCATCCATACCCATGGCTATGTGCCCAGTGCATGTCTCAGAGTGGATCTTAGAAGTCCATCTAACCTGCGAGAAGCCCTTAGAGGCCAGTTCGTGGTGCAGCTTGTTGAGGGCCAGTTTCCCAGCGATGATACCACTCTGGGAGTTCACCTCCCCTGCAGAGGAGGGCTTGGCCTCAGAGTTCCACTTTGGATAGAAGCGCTCCTCCTTCACAACAGAGATCTGCACAAGAACACACAGGAAGTTGGAATCAAAACGTAGAACTAAACACTGTCCGTTTCATACATTGTCAGCAGTTTCAATATAGACGAGATAAATATAGAAGTGATTTTAGCTTACAGTTTTGTCTTTGAAGTGAACTCACTTTACAACACTCTCACAAAGACACACACTTTTGATAATCATGGCCCTTTTTCATACCTGGTGAGGGACCAGCTCATCATATCCTCTAGTACTGCCTGTAGCACAACTGGCCATGGAGACGATAGCAGAGCTCGGGAGGGAGTCGTACACCGAGCGAATCTACAACACAGAAGAGGAATAGTAAATAAATAACACCAACAAACAGTCACAACATCGATCAACAATAACACTACTACAAACTCAGCAAAAAAAGAAATGTCCCATTTTCAGGACTCTGGCTTTCAAAGATAATTAGTAAAAATCCAAATAAACTTCACAGATCATCTTCAATGAGCCATAAACAATTAATGAACATGCACCTGTGGAGCGGTCATTAAGACACTAACAGCTTACAGACGGTAGGCAATTAAGGTCACAGTTATGAAGACTTAGGACACTAAAGAGGCCTTTCTATTGACTCTGAAAAACACCAAACAAAAAATGCTCAGGGTCCCTGCTCATCTGCAAAGACTTTACTCAACATTCAATTATCTGGCAACATCTCTGGTGGACATTCCTGCAGTCAGCATGCCAATTCCTCAAAACTTGAGACATCTGTGGCATTGTGTTGTGTAATGAAACTGCACATTTTAGAGTGTCCTTTTGTCCCCAGCACAAGGTGCACCTGTGTAATGATCATGTTTATTCAGCTTCTTGATTTGCCACACCTGTCAGGTGGATGGATTATCTTGGCAAAGAAGAAATTCTAACTAACAGAGATATAAACAAATTTGTGCCCAAAATCTGAGAGAAATAAGCTTTTTGTGCTTATGGAAAAAAATGTGGATCTTTTACGTCAGTTCCTGAAACAAACCCTTTACATGTTGTGTTTATATTTTAATTCGGTATAAATAGGGATGTTGACATTCCAGTGACATATTGTATACTACCTAATTAGGACACTCATTGTCATGGGTAACAACATACTGTACACTACCTGAATAGGGGACTTGTCATGAGTAACCCCAGCTACATACTGCAAACTACCTGGACAGGGCACTCGTTGTCATGAGTAACATCCAGGAACATGGCATGGGCGATAGAGGGCACCAGAGGTCTGAGGCTGGACTGGACGAAAGAGCCCACAGGCTCTCCACCAAACCTGTAGACCAGCCTGCCCTCCTCATGACTGTCCCCTGCACTCATAGCCTCTGAGGAAGATAGAGACAGATTATATTGTTATTGTAGAACAGGCAAATGGTTATAGCCAATATGGTCATTGCAGTCATTTATAAGAAAACAAATAACCCAGGCTGATTTAAATATTGAATGAATTCAGTTTAACTTCAAATATTACCACCAACGGTCCTTTTTTAGCCAAGAGGCGATCAATTGCAGATTTATTCAGTTTCCCGTGTATCAATATTTGATAAAAAAGGTATTTCATACCATGAACAAAGCCAATAGCCAACTTCACTAACACATATCCATGCCACATGAAGCAAAACAGAAAACAGTAAACATGTATTTTTCTATTTCTATCAGATGTGTAGACTGGTCTCAGATCTGTTTGTGATCGTCAACTACATTGCTCATTGCCAAGGAGTTGGCGAGACTGCACAAAGACTGGCAGACAGGCTATAGATTAAGTGCCATTTGTGCATTACCCAGGCTCTTACCTCTGATGAGGGAGGTAATGGCCAGTCTAGTGACAAAGACATTGTCCAGCTCCTCACTGCCCGTGAACAGCTCAGCCACCACATACAGGTCAGGCTTCAGCTCGCGAGCTCTCTCCAGCATGTACTACACACAGCACAGCCACCCACACCACAGGCCAAAGCCAGGGCATGCAATGCAAGAAAAGCATGTGGGGGGGGGGGGAAATCAGACAGAGATGAGAAAAGATAGGAGGAACAGAGGAAAGGAGGGGATTTAGAAAGTGAGATTAGATGAGACAAGATGTGAAGGGGGACAGGCTAGGCAAGAAAGAGGGAAAATATGAAAACAACTCACACAGGAGGTGGGGGGGGGGACATGCAAAGTGTCAATTACCATGCAACAAAATGTTAATAGTGGGAAAGGAGGAGAGAGTGGTGTTGGGAAAGGTAGTAAAGATATACATTAATGAAGGAGAATTTGATCAGGATAAGTATGATGAAAATGTCAGATTCAAAGTAAGCCCGTGGCAGAAGAAGGGAATAAGATTATCGAAAGAAAGAAAGAGAAGGAAAGAAAGAACCAACATTTAGCATCATGCTCAGTCAGACTGCATCAGTCCAGTTCCCACAGTACGATAAGGCAGAAGCAGTACCTCTGACCAGACTGGTAATCCCCAGGCGGTTTACAAACACATTGTCAATCAGCTCGCTGCCCGTAAAGAGTTCAGCTATCACATAGAGGTTAGGTCTGACCCCCCTGGCTGTTGCCAGCATCGCCTACAGAGCACAAGGTAAAACTACACTTAGAGTGGTGACATGTAGCATTCATAAAGCCTTAATATGCATGATGAAGTGTCATAATTCCCTACATAATAACATTAAAGGCTACGTGGGTTCAATTGTTTTGTTGAATACTACGTACATATTTATTTGACACTAGCTATTTTAACATTCTGAATACCTATGTAAATAAAGTATTGCCGTTTTATATATATATACACACACACACACACACACACACAACTTTTTCACTTTGTCCTTATGGGATATTGTGTGTAGACTGATGAAGAAATTAAAGTTGATCCATATTAGAATAAGGCTGTAACGTAACAAGATGTGGAAAAAGTCAAGGGGTCTGAATACTTTCTGAATGCACAAGGGCAGGAACAGCCAATAGAATCACACATTCTGAGACTAGGGGAACCCAATTTTGAATCTAGAAAACTTTTCCAGAGCAATAAAAATAAGATATTTTTTTAAACCTTTATTTAACTAGGCATGTCAGTTAAGAACAAATTAGAATTTACAATGACGGACGACACTGGGCCAATTGTGGGCCTAGAATCGAACCAGGGACTGTAGTGATGCCTCTTGCACTGAGATGCAGTGCCTTAGACCACTGCGCCACTCGGAAGCCCAAGAATAGTAGCTACTGTATGTTTCCATGAATTTAGAAAGTTAGAAAATATTCTGAACAAAAATATAAAAGGCAATATGCAACAATTTCACAGTTCATCTAAGGAAATCAGTCAATTTAAATACATTTATTAGACCCTAATCTATGGATTTCACATGACTGGGTAGGGGTGCAGCCATGGGCCTGGGAGTGTTTTTCCCCACAAAAGGGCTGGTCTCAGACAATCAAGCAGGTGAAGAAGACAGATGTGGAGGTCCTGGGCTGGCGTGGTTACACGTTGTCTGTGGTTGTGAGGCCGGTTGGATGTACTGCTAAATTCTCTAAAATGACGTTTGAGGCGGCTTACGTTAGAGAAAGGAACATTCTATTCTTCGGCAAAAGCTCATGAAACATGGGACCAACACTTTACATGTTGCATGGATATTTTGGTTTAGTATAGATGCAACAATTTTCTGCTAGGGTGCATTTCCATTTAACTATCTTGCATCAGTAAAAACAGCTGGACATAACGACGTAACTATTTTTTTGTTTTTTGCAAAACCCAAGTGTCGAATAAAAACCACAAAAGTTAAAGTGCTTCCATTACCCATTTAGGCTGATTGTCAGCAATTTATTAATGTAGGCTGAATGTCCTCCTACCTATTTGTTTAATGTCTCAGGTAGCCAGCAAAAGCCAGCACAGATAGAATGCAACATTATTTTTATAGCCTAGTTGAAAAATTTGATCAAGTAAGCAGTAGACATTTAGAATTAAATGTGGAGTGGAGATTTATAGTTATCACGTGCTCAGCGTGCTTATTATGACTTACAATGTGGCACCGTCATAGGATGCCACCTTTCCAACGAGTCAGTTTGTCAAATTTCTCCCCTGCTAGAGCTGCCCCAGTCAACTGTAAGTGCTGTTATTGTTAAGTGGAAAGTCTAGGAGCAACAACGGCTCAGCCGCGAAGTGGTAGGCCACACAAGCTCACAGATGTAAACAATGTAAAAAATAAATTGCCAACATTTACTGACACCGGTCATATACAGAGGGTGTTGCGTGTTCGTAAATTCATCAGTTATTCTGCGCTCTCAGATGAGATAGCCAAAGTGAATTTACGAACACACCCTAAGTGTATCACTGAAAATATTCACCAGGATATGTAGCTATGAATGGTGCATCTACAGTCAGATCAGCATACTGTACCTCGGCCACATGTAGAGGAGTGGAGTGACAGTTGTCCAAGCGCACGCCCGCAAAGTGTTGGGCTGTGATCTCTGTATACTTCTTCATGTGGGCCCACAGGTAGGGACAGTCCGCTGGTTTCTCACCGTAACGCAGCTTCACACTGTCTCCCCAGCAGATCAGCTCCCTCCTCAGGTACACGTTAGAGCCTAGAGACAGGGAGAAAACAGGGAAGTTGCACACCATCACACTAGTTGGGTTGAAATCAATGATATCTAAACCTTATATTAGAAAATAGTCACATTTCTCAAGGAAAAGTACATTATCATCTTCTGGCATAGGATTGATATAACAATCATAATGTACCATAAATCAAATGTTTTTATTTCACCTTTATTTAAGTAGGCAAGTCAGTTAAGAACAAATTCTTATTTACAATGACGGCCTACACCAGCCAAACCCGGACGAAGCTGGGCCAATTGTGCGCCGCCCTATGGGACTCCCAGTCACGACCCATCGTGATTCAGCCTGGATTCGAACCAGGGTGTTTGTAGTGACGTCTCTATGACTGAGATAGAGACGGCCTTAGACCGCTGGTGGCCTTAGACCGCTGCGCCACTCGGGCACGACATGTTTTCATGACAAGTGGTCAGTAAATACCCAAGGTCCTTACAAACTTTTTAAAGAGAAGTATGTGAATACTGAGCATGTTCTGTCTGTAGAAATAGTTAGAACAGAACTATCAGCTGACCTGGCTCTGCAAAGTTCCTCAGGGGGTCGTCTGACATCACCCAGCCGTTGTGGGCCAGGAAGTGACACGCTTTGTCTGTCTGGCTCATCAGCTGCATTTCCTGGTCAAAGGTCAAGTTGTCCTCAAACGGGAAGGTGAAATATCCACACACCACTGGATGGTTCCTGGTAATAGGTCCCAACTTAGGCCCGTGGTCTGCAAGGCGTTCGTACACTACATTTCCCACAATGCAGTTGGTGGCCTGTTCCTCATGGTAGTGCATCTCCTTATAGCTCTCCACATTCAGCTCCTCCAGTCTGTTCCTCAACCAGTTACAACACTCCTGGATGGATGAGGGCTCATTGCTGGAAATCAAAATCAAATTTTATTGGTCACATCCACATATTTAGCAGATGTTGTGCGGGGTATAGCAATATGTAACTATATGAGTGGCACAGAAGCATTCGTAGACCCAACAGTGGTGACAAAGCAAATCCCATCTTAAGATAAAAATAAAAAAAAAATGGGATCATTGCTTCAAAGAATTCCTGTTTATCTCAAATGGGTTTAAAACACCCTTGCAAAGTGTCTTAGCGGATGCAAAGATGGGTTAATAAGCAAAGTAATTGTCTTATAGAAGGTAGAATACGCTACAAGAAAGGTGATCGGCATAGCAGTGACTCTATGAGCAGGTCTGCTGCTGAATTTACTATAGATCCCCATTAGTTCCTGCCAAGGCATCAGCTAGTCTTCCAGTGGTACAGTTATACATTATAGTACATGCATAACAGATTTCACAACATTAAGTGTGTGAACTCGGGCCTTTACTCTACTACTATATATCTACTACACAAAATCCATGTATACATGTGCGTATAGTAGTGTGTGTTCGTATACATGTGTCTATGTTTGTGTTGCTTCACAGTTGCTGTTCCCTGAGATGTATTTATTTTTAAATCAAATTTTACTGCTTGCATGAGTTACTTGATGTGGAATAGAGTTCCATGTAGTCATGGCTCTATGTAGTACTGTGAGCCTCCCATAGTCTGTTCTGGACTTGGGGACTGTGAAGAGACCTCTGGTGGCATGTCTTGTGGGGTATGCATGGTTGTCCGAGCTGTGTGCCAGTAGTTCAGACAGACAGCTTGGTGCATTGAACATGTCAATACCTCTCACAAATACAAGTAGTAGTGAAGTTAATCGCTCCTCCACTTTGGACCAGGAGAGATTGACATGCATATTATTCATGTTAGCCCTCTGTGTTCTCTGTAATGGTGTATCCTAAAGCGAACCCACCCATTGGGTATGAAGGTCTCCAAGGCTGACGTCATGTCCACGGTGTTACCGAAGCGTTGACAATGGGGGTCCGGGAGGATCCTCAGATGCTTCTTATCCTCATTCTCTAATCTCACTGCTTTGCCTCCTGGGTAGAAAACATCAAACACAAAAATACTGAAGAAGATTAGTGCACCAGATGTTTAGTGCGAGCTGATTGCTACTTCAACAGTGGAAGCACAATATCTGGAACACAAATAACTTGTTTCAAATGATTTCCTGGGGTGGCTCAAGAGATATTAAAAACATCATTCACCATTCATCCCATTCAACATAATTCAATGTAATGACACTGAAATACAAGTCCTGAGTGGTTGGTAGCCCTTACCTGCCTGAAGCAGATTCCTGAACTGTTCCACAGCCTTCTCCACGTTCACCTGGTAGAACTCCCACAGCTTGGTCCTGGGGTAGATCTCATCCCAGAGGACACCTCGCAGCATCTACAAGAGGAGGCAATCAATCAATCCAACTTTGTCCTAAGGGGGACACTTGGGTTGAAAGTAGGGTTACTCAAAATATCTCTTCATTAATTGGATTGACAATTTTCCTAGTTCAATACAGTACAAAACAGAAGGGTAACCCAACCAACTCACGTGGAGTTGGTGTTCATTCTCGATGTGAGCAGGAACACCATGGCCACTGTACTTCCCGTCTGCGATGTCACAGGTGAGGTGCCACAGAGCCCTGTCCAGCACCCAGGCTGGCTTCAGGTGGGGCGAGTTCACCAGATTATAGCCACACTCAGGGTGTAGACATAACCACCTACTGTTAGCAGCTAAGGAGAGAGAGGGGGCTGTTACTAACTGTTACTAGGTTGTAGCCATACCCACTGGGCACAGACGTCACTTCATTGAAATGACGCAGAAACAACGTTGATTCAACCAGTGTGTGCCCAGTAGGTGCAGCCACAACCACTTACCTCACAGCGAGGGGGGGAAAGAAGGTAACAGTTGTTAAAAATGACAGAGGAAGAATGGATCTAACCCCAGTAGGGAATTCTCTCCAATGTCTTGGAATAAGACATATTTGGAACACATTCAACATTGCTTGAATGGTCATTTGCAGGTCGTACTTAAGAGATCAATAAAGTTAAAAACACTAAAGGGGTAGGAGTTGTGCAGTGCACCCTAACACCATTGCCCTTTACATAGGACAAACATTACAGAGGCAGCTGTGGCTCTTGCATCATGGTCTCAGTTTCCTCGGTCAGCATTTAGCCTCTTCACATTGAAGGTCAGATTGCAAAGGGGAATACTTCAATGAACCAGCCAATCACTCCATGACACCGGCTGTGTCCCAAATGGCACCCCATCTCCTATATAGTACACTACTTTTGACCAGAAAGTAGTGCACGGAATAGGGAATATGATGCCATTTGGGATGCATCCTGTGTCTTCAAAGGCAACTGAGTGGGGGGGGGGGGTTTAAAATGTTGCCACACTGCCACACCATGTTCACACCTTCATTAGTTATTGGTGCTTATGATAGGGGTGGAAAGATAACCATGGCTCCCCCATGTCTGCAGCACAATGTGTGAAGCTGAGCTTCTGATGATATTTTTGCCTAATAGTGGATTGTAATAAATGTGGTTGTTTGACTGTGCGCTCTCTGTGACATGATTGTTTCAATTTATGACTAAGTGCTTCAACTTTCACCGTTGCTATGGACATCCAACACATGATTGTTCTATTAATTTGTACTGTTATCACAATGGTTGTTACCATTGAATTGATCAAATGTATGTTTGGTGACAAGTCAAACATGTTTATTAAATCAGTATTTTCATTGTGTACTTCTAGTAAGGATATAGGATAACCTGCTGTTCACATACCATCTTCCTCTGTCCATTAACACGTGATGTAAAGGATGCAAATCTCTCCTCGCATACTGGCTAATGCATTGGCAGAAGTCCTGCTGACCATACTTGAGTGGTTGCCAAAGTCCACTACAACCTGGCACCAGTTTCTCTGTCATAGCCTTTAAACTACTAGAAGGGCATGAGTCACCATGACCCTGCAATATATTCATGATACAATTTTGATAAATATACATGCATTTCCTTTTAAGCTGGAATCTTGGGTAACATTGTTTGTTTTGCTGTATAAAAACACCCTGTATTGGGCCTCCTGAGTGGCGCAGACGTCTAAGGCACTGCATCGCAGTGCTAGAAGAGTCACTACAGACCCGGGTTCGATCCCGGGTTGTATCACAACCAGCCGTGATCGGGAGTCCCATAGGGAGGCGCACAATTGTCCCAGCGTTGTCCGGGTTAGGGGAGGGTTTTTCAGGGTGGGGTTTCCTTGGCTCATCGCGCTCGTGGCAGGCCAGGCACCTGCAGGCTGACCTCAGTCGTCAGTTGAAAGCCGTTTCCTCCGAACACATTGGTGCGGCTGCCTTCCGGGTTAAGCAGGCGGGTGTTAAGAACCGGGGTTTGGCGGGTCATGTTTCCAAGGACGCATGACTTGACCTTCGCTTCCTGAACCCGCTGGAGAGTTGCAGCGATGAGACAAGATTGAAATTGAGGAGAAAAAAGGGGGTAAAACATCCCCAAAAAATAACACATGTATTTGGTATATTTGAAAGGGATAAGGGGTAAGGGGTAAGAAACATGGGAAATTTTCAGTCAGGTATTGAGCTCTTGATATTTACCCCATTGCATTTTATGATGGGTTCACACCATGACTATGAAAGATTTACAAGCAAATATTTATGTTTTGTGTTGGATTCTAAACTTGTGAAGTATGCACTTGTCATTTTCAAAGATCTGAACATTCTGGACACTAAAGCCACTTGCTGTCCTGAAGATTACGAAGAGTATTAAGGCTATTTTAAAAAGGGAGCTACTACAAATCACCTCTGCAAAGTTATATATTATATCAAACCCAGGTTATCTGAGAAGAGACTTTGCTAACCCATATTTTACTATCAGTCAGTCCTGCAAGCCTTCCCTGTGGCTTGGGAATAGTACCCAGAAGGTCAGTCATAACTCTTCATGAAACACTATCTTCTGAAGAGCTTAGAGATGAGATATCCTGTCTCTATAAATGGCAGCATGGATAGGTATGTTACATATCCATGCGGTACGTTACGTAGCCTACCACACCACCATTCACAAAATGGGAATGCATTCATCCTACAGTGTCGAGACAGTGTGAGCCGATGCTCATGTGTAGAGTTCACCAAATGATGCCCTATTCCTTTAATAGTTAATGACTTTTGACCAGGGACTATAGTAGTGCACTATATACTAAAACAATACCTGTATGGTTGTAGACCACGTCAGTGATGCAGGCCATGTTCCACTCTTTCTTCAGTTTCTCCACCAGGTTGCCCACATCCTTCCAGGTGTAGTTCTTCCCTTCAGTAGAGAACTCTGGGTTGAGCTCCAGTTGGTCGGCCAGAGAATAGCAGGAGCGAGACAGCCCTAACTTCTGCAGCGGGGTGAAGTGGATCATGTTATAACCTAGGGAGAGAGAGAGAGTTTAGATAAAAATATATTATGAATGAGAAATGTGAATCTATGAACCCACAGTAACAATTATGCTATCGGTACGTTACATGTTTTGCAATGAACCCAATGTGTGTCTGGACAGACAGATATTAAGAAACGGCAAACACTGCAAATATTTTTCGCAGATATTAGAATGGGTCAATGCCCACCAGTATAACCAAACAGATCTCAACCACTGTGTGATTATCCCCCTTGTACAGCACAATCTATACGATGAACCAATAAAGATGAACTCTGTATTTGTTAGTATCTGTACTTTTGAACTGCAGGCACATGATTAAGAACAAGCAAAAACAATTGCTGTGCTTTCAAAAATAATCATTTACTTCAGCAATTTAAACCAAATTAAATATGTGACAGTGTGACACTTATGAGTGAGGACAGGAATTTTTCCTGACCACGTAACCCGAGCAGGAGAAAACCCCATTTATACTGACGAAGACAATAGCCATGCTTCTGAATGTTGGCCAGCTGACTATGGTATCTCATTCTGCCCCTCACCGGTCTCCTTGGCAACCCTGAGCCTGTCCTGCCATTCGTCCAGAGGCCCCAGGCACTTGGCCAGGTATGTCTGAATGGCAATACAGTCCAGGGGTAGGACATGGTTATCAGCACCCACACGCAGCACTGGGTCCACCACTATGTAGCCACTACCAGTCTTCTCTTCAGTCCTGGGAATCACAGACCACATCAGGCAATACAACAGGCAACGGGATCAATCAACAGCATAACGTGTATGGGATAAAAGGGTTGACTATTGAAGTTGAGCCCCAAAATCACCTGTAGTTTTGTTAAATAATAGTATTTATTATTCAAATTATTATTAGGGTTATAGGGTGCTTATATAGTCCTGTTTCACTGCATGTGCAAGTGGGTAACCTGTACAAGTGTGAGGCGTGAAATGGAAATACGTTTTTTGCATATCTCACTCCCCCTGAGACACTCTCGGGAGACTGGTGTCACAGACAGGGATTTAACTGTGATTCCCCAGTTTACATTGTGACTCTTATGTCTTGTTTTCAATCGAACACATCATGATTAGATGTCAGAAATCAAAAGAACAGTGCATAAACAGTGCTGGCTTACCACCACCACATATCTAGTACATTTTGATTCAATGTGAAAGTACTGCACACAGAACAGTGAACGGGAATCTATGTGTGTACACTCCTTCTGAACAAGAAACAGTGCTTTCTTACCCAGCACAAAAGTAATACTGGTAGGACCCTGCCACCTGCAGGTCCAGTTTGCAGTACTTGTCTGAGTCATCCTCTCTCCCCGTTGGGTTTATCCAGTTCAGAGGCCAGAACTTAAGCCGGTCAAACTTCTCTCCCTCCGCAGGGTAGTTAGTGTGGACCTGCACACGCCTCCCCTGCAGAGTGGGCCCCAACCGGAACTGGAGCTCAAAGCCTAATGGTAGAATAATAATAGTATGTCATTATCATTACATAATAACAAGTAATACACAAGCAGGATATGTGCTAAAAGCATTGCTGGAGTCCACAGCGAAATCAGAAAGGTTCACCCTGGACAATGACTGGAACTAATAATGTCCTAATGGGAAAAATGTAAACTTGGAAAACACATAGGCAGCTGTTATGGTGTCCTGCCAATCAAATGTGCATTAAAACTCAGTTTAAAAGCAAATCCAATGTCTTAAGTGATGCCCGCCCAAGCAATCGATCTTGCCAAACAGTAGAAACAGTACAGCTAAGCCACAGAGAACACAAGGCCTTTTACCTTGCTATTTATAGCAGCAAACTTTTCACTAGAATATTTCAAGATAGGCTACTTCACTCAAGTGTCAAATGCATAGCAATGTTCAGCCCATGCCTAGCCTACCACTCCCCCATGAACTAATTGTGCATTTCAATGTCTATATTTTCAACAGCAGGAATAATATCCATCCTGGGGGTAAAATAAAAGCAAGATAGCACCATACAAAAAAAAACAATTGTCTGATAATGACAAACTTCAAATAGCCTATAATTCGCAGGACTGTTTGCAACAAACAACGCATACAAAGTTGTATAGCGGCAGAATAAGATACTGCAGTGAGCAATTTGATTATGTTTTTCACTCACCACCACGTTAATTAAAACGTTAAGAATAAACTACGTGGTTAGTTGATGCATATTCTGCAGCTAGTTAGCGAGGTGAATTGGTCATGCTACTTTGTATGCGTTGTTTGTGGGCATCCTTGTACTTTACGACGTTTTTGGAACAGATTCCTGTTGGAACGTTCCACAAATTATACCCAGTAGTTTTTGTTTGTATTATTCGCAAGTGCAAATGTGAAGTTGCCCAGGATTTGAATGGCCATTGCCTACATACCTTGCTCTAGTCGGAACAGAGTCCTCTCTAGTCGCTCCATGTCATTCAGGAACAGTACTCTGGTTTGTCTGCTTCGAACCATTTTGACGTTCCTTTTTTAGGGTGTCCTTTTCAAGCAGGAAGCGGTGCCCCCAGATTCCTACATGACACTCACTTCAATAGGGGGAGAGACCGAAGTCATGAGAGATAACGCCACCGTGTGAAAGAGCACGCTATCCTGCAGCACAACGTAAATACATTAGGCTAGCCTACGTGAATGTATGTGTGTCCATGGGTTTCATATGTACGTAACTGGCCACGGTAGCCTATTCATAAATGTCTCTCTCTAAACGTAAGGAACAGCATAGGCCTATACATGTCGCTTTTATTGCTGTTCACACACGTTCATGATTTTTCAGATCCCCATTAGCTGTTCAAGAAGTCGGAGAAATTATTCCTGGGGACCACATTCATCAAAAGTAAGTTCAATAATAGTTGATCTCTTACTAAAAACAACACCAAAACTGTTTGGCTGTATTGAAATATAGATTTATATTTATATATTCAGCCCTGGTAGAAGAAACGACACATTGTAACTATGAACGAGTTTACACGTTACAATAGTTGCAACATAATAGTAACATGTTTCTTTGCTAGAGGTGAATCATCTTGTTTTTCCGAGTGCTCACTGCCAGTGTTGCCAACTCATTTTCAGGGCAGGTTGATTTGTTGCTAAATGACGTTGTGATGTCATTGCGTGATAACGTAAAACGGTGTCATTACGTAGAATACACGTTAACGTTACTCAAATTGACTACATTGATATCAAAATATTGACCCCTGATACGAAGCTTGGTAGAGCATTCTACTGGAAGCTAAATAGCTCATTATTAAATAATGATATAGTTAAATTTGAGGTTAAAGATCTGCTCTCACACTTTTGGGAAAGGGCTTGTAAAGAAAAATCGTGTTGCAAGAACTGGGAGCTCTTTAAATTTGAGGTGTCCAAATACCTTAGAAAATATGGTAGTAATCTTGCTAAGACCAGAAGAGCTGAGGAGGAAAATGTGATCATTAAGATAACTTCCCTTTCTCAGAGGTCCCCAGCCGACCTCTTGGGGGAGGAGAAGATGGAACTAATTGAGTTACAAAATAAACGGGATAATACAGTATATATCAATTAAAAGCAGAAGGAGTCTTTATTAGATCTAGGAAAAAATGGATTGAGGAGGGAGAACAGTATTCATCCTATTTCTTTAGACTTGAGAAATTTCACTCTAAAAATAACACTATCCATAAGTTAAACATTGATGGTGTTATTACAGATGACCAAAAATTAATTGCTAAATACTGTAGCAATTTTTACAGAAAATTGTATAGCTCTACGTACCGTCAGGAATCCACAGATATGTTTTTTAACTCAATGAATAATGTTCACTCTATCAGTGATAAAGAATCTAAACAGTGTGATTAACCCATCAAAGTTGAAGAGATTATAGAGTCTATCAAACATCTAAAGAACAATAAATCACCAGGTGTTGATGGAATTACATCAGAATTTTACAAATTATTTTCTGAACAAGTAGCTCCCTTCCTATTTGAAGTCTTTTTTAGAGAGTATTAAAGACAATGTTCTCCCTCCTACAATGAGTCAGGGGTTAATAACACCGATACCTAAGCCTAAAAAAGAAGTGCTGCTCATCGATAACTGGCGTCCAATTTGTCTTCTTAATAATGACTATAAGATATTAGCCTTACTACTTGCAAAAATAATTAAAGAAGTCCTGGATGCAATCATTGATGAAACACAGTCTGGCTTCATGAGGAACAGACATATTTCTAACCATGTCAGACTAGTATTAGACATACTTGACTACTCAGACCTAATAACTAAGGATAGCTTCATATTATTTTTTAGATTTTTATAAAGCATTTGACACAGTAGAGCATCAGTTCCTCTTCCACTCCCTTGAGAGACTTTGCTTTGGGGAATTTTTCTGTAAGGCTAATAAGACTCTCTATGCAAATGGTAACAGCTCTATCAAATTGAAACATGGCACCTCAACTAGATTTGAGTTAAAGAGAGGAATTAGGCAAGGTTGTCCTATCTCTCCATACCTGTTTTTATTAATCACCCAACTTCTTGCAAATTCTTTAAATATTATTCCTGTACAAGGTATTTCCATAGCTGGTAAATCAATTATTATAAGCCAGCTGGCTGACGATACTACACGTTTTCTGAATGACGCTAACCAAATTCCCATATCGATCAATGTGATACAATCCTTTTCCAAAGCATCTGGTCTATATCTTAACATTAATAAATGTGAACTCATAGCTGTCAAAGATTGTGTGACACCTTCATATTGTGGTATTCCAGTAAAAGAAGAACTTACATATTTAGGCATAACCATTACAAAGGATCAGAAGTCTAGAGGCTTACAAAATTTTAACCCTCTTATTAAAAACCCCAGAAGAAACTAAATCTAAATCAATGGCTACAGAGGGACTTATCTTTAAAAGGTAGAGTCCTAATAACCAAGGCTGAAGATATCTCTAGACTAACATATGGTGCTCTATCTTTATATCTTGACAGTAAAATAAGCAAGGAGATAGACCAGATGCTTTTCAACTTTCTTTGGAGAAACCGTACCCATTACATTAGGAAAACTGTTGTAATGAGCACTTATGAGAATGGTGGACTGAATTTTCTGGACTTTACTACTTTAAATAATACTTTTAAGATCAATTGGATAAAACAATTCCTAAGAAGACCCACTTATATCTGGAATTGTATTCCTCATCATGTCTTCTCTACTTTTGGTGGCCTTAACTTCATGTTGTTTTGCAATTATAATATTGACAAAGTTCCAGTGAAACCTTCTGCTTTTCATCGGCAGGTTCTCTTGTCATGGTCCTTAATTTATAAACACAATTTTTCTCCACACAGATATTATATATGAAATAATCGGGATATATTGTATAAAAATACCTCATATATACCTTAAATTGGTTCCGAAATAATATCCTATTGGTGAGCCAACTGGTAAATGCAGAGGGTCTTTTACTCAGTTATAAAGAATTCTTATCACTTTACAAGGTCCCTGTAACACCTAAAGATTTTGCAATTGTTTTAGATGCCATTCCCTCAGGTGTTGCTATGTTATTCAGGAACGTGTCAAGACCTGACCCTCAGAGCCTACCTTCTATTGACCCTGTTGACTCATCAGTAGGAAAGATTTGTTTCTCTTTTGGTCCATTCCACAACAGAGCGATACGATCCTTACTTCAGCAGGATATTGTGTCTATACCTTATGTCGTGCCTTATTGGAATGGATTTATTGATAATATCTGTTGGGAAAAAGTTTGGATGTTGCCACACACATACCTACTTGTTAACAAAATTAAGGAAGTTTCTTTAAAAATTATTAATAAATATTATCCTGCCAACCACTATATGAAGAAGTTTAAGGAAAACATCAACTCAAATTGCTCCTATTGTAATGACCACCCATAAACAGTGTTGCATCTTTTTTGCATTGTATGCATGTAAGAAAACTGTGGCAAGACATCAGTAGGTTTATAATTGAACACATTTATGAAGATTTTACACTATTGTGGAGAGATGTACTGTTTGGATTCTTTACATACAATATAAATAATCTGAAACATTTTTATGTAATTAATTTCATTATTCTTTTGGACAAATTTCATATACACAAATGTAAATTTACAAACAGAAAACCACATTTTCGTACCCTACAAAAAGAAATTGAACTGTATTTTAAGACGGTTAAATGCTCTACTAACAAAAAAGCTATTAGAATTGTAAGTATATGCATGTCCCTTAAGGTCCTTGTGTAATTGTAATGTGATATTGTACCCCCTAGCTCGATTTTCCATTGTTTGTAATCTATGTATGCTTGTGTTCCCTCATGTGCTTTATGTATTGATTTGTTGTTAATAAAAATAAAAAAATTAATTAAATTAAATTAAAAAAATACTCAAATTGACTGGCCATCTCGGCAAAAATTATGATTTGACATTTGTTCAGGTACAGAGTCCAACTCTTTTCTGTACCATTTTGATTGAGACATGTTGATTTATGTTGTAAGTTCTGTTCAAGATCAAACATGCTTAACCAACTATATTGGGTTTGGCTCGTTGAACCCGTACTACTGCTGCTGCTGCAGTCAGCCAACAATGATTTGCAATTTGCTGAAATTGCTGCTTGCCACAGCTCACATTGATGTGCCATCCTGGTTGAGCTGCACTACCTGAGCCACTTGTGTGGGTTGTAGACTCCGTCTCATGCTACCACTAGAGTGAAAGCACCGCCAGCATTCAAACGTGACCAAAACATCAGCCAGGAAGCATAGGAACTGAGAAGTGGTCTGTGGTTATCACCTGCAGAACCACTCCTTTATTGGGGGTGTCTTGCTAATTGCCTATAATTTCCACCTGTTGTCTATTACATTTGCACAACAGGATGTGAAATTTATTGTCAATCAGTGTTGCTTCCTAAGTGGACAGTTTGATTTCACAGAAGTGTGATTGACTTGGAGTTACATTGTGTTGTTTAAGTGTTCCCTTTATTTTTTTGAGCAGTGTATATTCATCTAATATGAAAGTTGTTAAAACAATCAATATGTGTGTTTCTTTTAAGGTCTTTGTATAATCTGTAATTTGTTGTACCTCCTATCATATGTTATCATTGTCTATTTATGTACTTATTGTATGTATACAGATTTTTCTACATTGGTAATAAAACATTTAAATTAAAAAATATATAAATATATATACAATATTATATATTAATATATATATATATTAATTATTTAATTACAAATTAAAAAACGTCATATGACATGTGGTCGGATACGCCGTATGGATGGTGTGACGCAATCGCGGAGCATCGAGGCACGCCAGGCCAAATTGAGCTCTTTACTTCATAGCTATGCGTCTCTCAAACGTTGTAACAATGCGGAGGGCGCTATATTGACATGATTGGTTAACGGTAGGTGAGGGCGGGGGGTCCTGTATAAACACACACTCACTTCCTTAACAACTTCCTTCCCAACAGCTCTGCACTGCTCAGCGAAGCTGACGTGCGAGCACAAGTTAGCCAGACAGACTACTATACTTCATGATCAGAATACAAAACCAGAATGAACTGGTAAGAGACACAGTCTTACTTAGGTTGTGCCTGTTGTTCATATGGTTATCTGCCCTCATTCATTGATCACAAGCGGTCACTCGGCTCTCTTGTCAATATAATAGATACTCTTTGCCTTTACATCTCCTCAACCAATCAACACTCACTGAGTAAGGACAGCCCCCCTTTCCGTTGGCTATTTGCCGACGGACTTGAATTTGGTTTCAAGAGTTGAGTGAGACAAGGTAAGGTATGCTCAATTACATTTATTTTAAAGAGTGAAATAGATAAACATTCTTACTGTCCTGCAATAGGTAATATAGCCTACCGTTCTTCACACGAAATCGTATATAAGAGAGCATTGCGAATTGTTTTGGTTTCTTTAGTTTACAGAACACACTCAATAAAATATTTGTTTTGACAGTGGTGTGTGTGTGCAGGTAAGCACAGTCGGTTATTATGACCCATCCTCTACATTCCGATTTTACCTAAAGGAATCATTGCTTTGGTCTTATTTGCCAATATTGTTTGAGCTGTCAATGACGAGCATATTTAGAATACAATGGATTCACTGATCAACAATTGTGTTAAAGAATGAGATTTTCTGAAGAAATATTCAACGCCAAATGTAGCTTTGTTAGAATTAGGCCTATCATTGGCAGTGAGTTAAATGTATAGATGTAAAAAAGGTTCAATAACTAAGGCAAAATCGGTCCCATTCCTACATATTGTAGGCTACTGCTCTACGCATTATGTATTTGTCTAACAATTTATATTTATATGTTTGAATAAATTGTTACATGTACCCTACTGGGACCTGTAGGCTATAACTATAAACGGTAAACTCGTGTTTCAAGCAGCCACTACAGTTGGTCATGAGACTACTCGTTTTTGTAACAACCACAGTTCAGTTATTCTTTGTCTACAGCAGACTGATAGAACCAACTAACTGTACATGGGAAGTCGATTAACATTTCTCTTCCCACCGTCTTAAGAAAACACCATAAGATATTACTGTTGTGAGTGTGAGCAGTATTTTGGGGGGTTCGCTAACTACCTTTAACGCACAGTATAGTATCTTGCACGGGAAGTTTTGTTAAGAGCTCCGATGCTTGTTCTGAACAATAAATCAGATCGCTTGCGTTCCGGTTTTGGGGACGTATGTTCCCACATGGCCATATCTCCACGTTACAGCGCGCGTTTACGAAAGACAAACAACCGGAAGACACGCGAACACCTGTGCAGATCCTCAAAGTTCTACAGCTGCACCATCGAGAGCATCCTGGCCGGTTGCATCACCGCCTGGTATGGCAACTGCTCGGCACCCATCCGTAAGGCACTACAGAGGGTAGTGCATTGCACCCAGGACTTCACTGGGGCCAAGGTTCCTGCCATCCAGGACCTGTATACTAGGCAGTGTCAGAGGAAGGCCCAAAAAATTGTCAGACTCCAGTCACCCAAGTCATAGACTGTTCTCTCTGCTACCACACGGCAGTCGGTACTGGAGTGCCATGTCTAGGTCCAAAAGGCTCATTATCAGCTTCTACCCCCAGGCCATAAGACTGCTGAACAAATCATAAAATCCCCCCCCCCCCAACCCTTTGTTTTTACACTGCTGCTACTCACTGTTATTATCTATGCATAGTCACTTTACCCCTACCTACAAATTACCTCAACTAACCTGTACCACCACATATTGACTCGGTACCGGTACCTCCTGTATATAGCCTCGTTATTGTTATTTTTAATAACATTTTTACTTTAGTTTATTTAGTAAATATTTTCTAAAACTCTTTCTTGAACTGCATCTTTGGTTAAGGGTTTGTAATTAAGCATTTCACAGTTAGGTTTACACCTGTTTTATTTGGCGCATGTGACAGATAACATTTTTATTTGACTAGGTGTATTGATACACCATCGAAAGTGTAAATAATAACTTCAACATTCTCAAATGGATATTCCATTTATGCTTTTCTTTGTGGGGTACAGAGATGAGGTAGTCATTCAAACATCATGTTAAGCACTATTTCACACAGAGTGAGTCCATGCAACTTATTATGTGACATTTTTACTCCTGAACTTATTTATGCTTGCCATAACAATGGGGTTGAATACTTATTGACTCAAGACATTTCAGCTCGTCATTTTGTATTCAGTTATACACATTTCTAAAAACATAATTCCACTTTGACATTATGGGGTATTGTGTGTAGGCCAGCAATGACAAAATCTCAATTGAATCCATTTTCAATTCAGGCTGTAACACAACAAAATGTGGAAAAAGTCAAGGGGTGATAATACTTTCTGAAAGTATTCGCACCGTAATGGAAGAAGGTCACCAGAAGCATATTGTAAATGGATAAATACTGTCGGCTGCAACTGTGATAAAGCCTGTTAGAACAGTGTATATTTGTATATAAGTGTATATTTTACATTTGTGAAATTATTCTGATGTGATTTGAAAGTAAAGGGCTTTATGTTTCTGAAACTAACATACGGTCATTGGACCTTAAGGAGTAAGAGTAGGCTCCCCGAGAGAACATTCTTGGGCAAGTCATGAGAATACTGCTTGTTGTTATCTGTGACAACCAGCTCAGTTTTTCTTTATCTGTAACAGACTGATGAGGTAAATTTCCCTTTGCTTCTTGAATGTCCTATATCTTGAAAACTTGACTGCTGAATTGCAAAACATTTTTTAACTGTCTCAATAGTAGACTAATGAAAAAAATATCAAGATAATTATTTTGTATATTTTTCCTTTTAAAGGGCAATTCCATTACTTTTCAACCTTAATGGTTATCTCCATCACAAAACTAATGTCTACATATTTGAAAACTGCACATTTTCTATGTTTTGTGTAAAAAGAAAAAAAGTTCTACATCATGCAAAGCCAGAACCCTCTTTCTAGAAACTCATTGCAGGTTTTGAAAACACTTTTTGCTCTTAATCCTACCCTGTGATGACGCAGAGAAGCATTTTATAGGATCTTTCTTCTCATAGAAATGCTTTTTTTCCCGATTATGTAGACACTGGTTTGGTGCGAGGGCCATAACTAGGGTTTGAGTTTTAGTGAGATCCGGAAGGAATAACTTTAAAAAATATTTGTTTGAAGTTAATTTATTGCATTGCTATACAACAAACAAAAGAACACGTTTCAATGCTATTTGGAGAACAGCAAACACAAGAAAAAATCACCCCAGCCATTATCACATTGGCTGCTCAAGATTCATTCATTTCAGTCGATTTACAAAACAAACACAAAGCCCATCTATACAATTGTAATGTTATACCCTTGAAAGGAGGGAAATATGATAAATGTTTCACACTGACATGTAGCATCGGCGACGAAACAAAAACACGAAATTTTTAGGACTCTATTGTTTACATTTTGATTGCATTTTAAATGTCGTCCTATAGGGAAGATGTTCATACTGAAACAGATCTTTTTTAATGTTTCTATCATGTTTGATGAGATTAGTGCAGAATTTCTCAGGGGACCACAAATGGGGCCCAGACCCCAAGTTTGGGAACCACTGTACCAACCTCGCTCTCTGTGCTTGCTTGCTTCCTCTGTCTCTCTCTGCTTTAAAAAATATATATATATTTATTTCACCGTTTATTTAACCCGGTAGGCCAGTTGAGAACAAGTTCTCATTTACAACTGCGACCTGGCCAAGATAAAGAAAAGCAGTGCGACAAAAACAGAGTTACACATAAACAAATGTACAGTCAATAACACAATAGAAAAATATATGTACAGTGTGTGCAAATGTAGAAGAGTAGGGAGGTAAGGCCATGGAGGTGAAATAATTACAATTTAGCATTAACACTGGAGTTGTCGATGTGCAGATGATGATGTGCAAGTAGAGATACTGGGGTGCAAAAGAGCAAGACTATAAGTAACAATATGAGGATGAGGTAGTTGCGTGTGCTATTTACAGACAAGCTGTGTCTGCTCTGACAGCTGGTGTTTAAGTTATAGAGGGAGATATAAGGCTTCAGTGATTTTTGCAATTCGTTCCCGTCATTGGCAGCAGAGAACTGGAAGGAAATGCGACCAAAGGAAGTGTTTGGCTTTGGGGATGACCAGTGAAATATACCTGCTGGAGCGCATGCTATGGGTGGGTGTTGCTATGGGTGGGTGTTGCTATGGCGACCAGTGAGCTGAGATAAGGCGGGGCTTTACCTAGCCTAGACTTATAGATGAACTGGAGCCATTGGTTTGGTGACGAATATGTAGTGAGGGCCAGCCATCGAGAGCATACATGTCGCAGTAGTATATGGGGCTTTGGTGACAAAGCGGATGGCACTGTGATAGCCTACATCCAATTAGCTGAGTAGAGTGTTGGAGGCTATTTTATAAATTACATTGCTGAAGTCAAGGATCGGTCGGATAGTCAGTTTTACGAGGGTATGTTTGGCAGCATGAGTGAAGGAGGTTTTGTTGCGAAATAGGATGTCGATTCTAGATTTAATTTTGGATTGGAGATGCTTAATGTGAGTCTGGAAGGAGAGTTTACAGTCTAACCAGACACCTAGGTATTTGTAGTTGTCTACAAGTCAGAACCATCCAGAGTAGTGATGCTAGTCGGGTGGGAGGGTGCAATCGGTTGAAGAGCATGCATTTAGTTTTACTTGCATTTGAGAGCAGTTGGAGGCCTCTGAAAGAGTGTTGTATGGCATTGAAGCTTGTTTGGAGGTTTGTTAACAGTGTCCAAAGAAGGGCCAGATGTATACAGAATGGTGTCGTCTGCGTAGAGGTGGATCAGAGAATCACCAGCAGCAAGAGCGACATCATTGATATACACAGAGAAAAGAGCTGGCCCGAGAATTGAACCCTGTGGCACCCCCATAGAGACTGCCAGAGGTTCGGACAACAGGCCCTCCGATTTGACACACTGATCTCTAGCTGAGAAGTAGTTGGCGAAGCAGTCATTTGAGAAGCGAAGGCTTTTGAGTCTGCCACTAAGAATGTGGTGTTGACAGAATCGAAAGCCTTGGCCAGGTCGATGAAGACTGCTGCACAGTACTGTCTTTTATCGATGGCGGTTATGATATCGTTTAGGACCTTGAGCGTGGCTGAGGTGCACCCATGACCAGCTCGGAAACCAGATTGCATAGTGGAGAAGGTAAGGTGGGGTTTGAAGTGGTCGGTGATCTGTTTTGTTAACTTGGCTTTCGAAGATTTTAGAAAGGCAGGGCAGGATGGATATACTGTAGGTATATAACAGTTTGGGTCTAGCGTATCTCCCCCTTTGAAGAGGGGGATGACCGTGGCAGCTTTCCAATCTTTGGAGATCTCAGACGATACGAAAGAGGTTGAATCAAAAAAATAATAATAATCAAAGCAAATTTTATTGGTCATATACACATGGTTAGCAGATGTGATGTTCACCTATAACTGCGTGGCCATGCACACCTGGAACTCAATCATCGAGTTTGCAGCCGACACTACAGTGGTAGGCTTGATTACCAACAATGACGAGACAGCCTACAGGGAGGATGTCAGGGCCCTCTGAGTGTGGTGTCAGGAAAATAACTTCACACTCAACGTCAACAAAACAAAGGAGATGATAGTAGACTTCAGGAAACAGCAGAGGGAGCACCACCCTATCCACATCGACGGGACAGTAGTGGAGAAGATGGAAAGTTTAAGTTCCTTGGCGTACACATCACGGACAAACTGAAATGGTCCACCCACTCAGACAGCATGGTGAAGAAGGCGCAACAATGCCTCTTCAACTTCAGGCGTCTGAAGAAATTTGGCTTGTCACCTAAAACAAACTTTTACAGATGCACAATCGAGAGCATCCAGTCGGGCTGTATCACCTCCTGGTATGACAACTGCTCCGCCCATAACCGTAAGGCTCTCCAGAGGGTAGTACAGGATGCACATTTCTGTTTGAAAAAGCTAGCCTTAGCTTTCCTAACAGACTGAGTATATTGGTTCTTGACTTCCCTGAAAAGTTGCATATCGTGGGGGCTATTTCGATGCTAATGCAGAACGCCACATGATGTTTTTGTGCTGGTCAAGGGCAGTCAAGTCTGGGGTGAACCAAGGGCTATATCTGCTTCCTCCTGCATGCATCGCAGCCTGCCTCAGCCTCTCCACTGAGCTCCACATCACCGTCTGTCTCAGTAGCATACTCTCTGTAAAGTTTGCTTCTTAATTCATCCTTCTAGCTGGCTAAGTAATACTAGCCAGAGCGCTTCAACATTACTGTAATAGAGGTCTCTGTCGTCAGATACCCACCTGACTGAAATATCTATAAGTGACTATTTACTACTTGTGCACTCATTCTCCGAGAGTCATTTTTTGTTTGTTTGGGATGTCTGTAGACACATTAGGAGTCGTGGGACGGTTTTAAAATGGCCTTTTGTCTGGCATCTTGCAAAACATAGTCGCTTCTAGACTATTTGCCTATTGAGCCAACTGTGATCTTGGGTAGTTCCGCGTTTCCCTCGACCTGTGCCGCGAGAGTGCGTAGTTAGCCGTTTAAAAGAGTGGTGAATGTGCTGCTAAAAAGGCAAATCAGGGGACGCAGGCGAACATAACAAACAAACCACTGTTCATGATTCCACTCTTTTGCAAAGAGGCAGGTGCGATTAGAACTCAGTCAGATCAAAAATATGAGCATTCTGAGCTTTGATCGACGCTGGGAGCAATATTTAGATGTTGACCCGTAATTGTTTTTCTTTATTTTGTACTTTGTTACAGCCTGAATTCAAAATGTTTTTTTGACCCATTTACACACAATACGCAATAATGATAAAGTGAAAACATGTTTTTAGAAATGTATTGAATTTTTTGCACATATATAGAAAATGAAATGCAGAAATATGTCATTTAAATAAGTATTCGCACCGCTGAGTCAGTACTTTGTAGAATGACCTTTTGGTGTTGATTACAGCTTTGAGTCATCTTGGGTATGACTGTATCAACTTTCACATTTGGATTTGGGGATTTTCTTCCATACGCATTACCCTCTGTGGTGCCTTGCGGTCAGAGGCCGAGCATTTGCCATACCAGGCAGTGATGCAACCCATCAGGATGCTCTCGATGGTGCAGCTGGAAAACATTTTTGGGGATCTGAGAACCATTGCCAAATCTTTCCAGTCTCCTGAGGGTGAATAGGTTTTGTCGTTCCCTCTTCACGACTGTCTTGGTGGGCTTGGATGATAGTGGGAAGAGTTTGTTGGTGATGTGGACACCAAGGAACTTGGTTGAGCAGCTCTCAACCTGCTCCACAACATCCCCATCGATGAGAATGGGGGTGTGCTCGGTCCTACTTTTCCTGTATTCCACAATCATCTCTTTATTCCACTGTTGTAATCAGCAAACTGAATGATGGTGTTGGAGTTGAGCCTGGCCATGCAGTCATGAGTGAACAGGGAGTACAGGAGGGGACTGAGCAAGCACCCCTGAGGGGCCCTCATGTTGAGGATCAGTGTGGCGGATGTGTTTTTACCTACCCTTACAACCTGGGGGTGGCAGGTCAGGAAGTCTAGGATCCAGTTGCAGAGGGAGGAGTTTCGTCCCAGGGTCCTAAGCTTAGTGGTGTGCTTTGAGGCCAATATGGTGTTGAACGCTGAGCTGTAGTCAATGAATAGCATTCTCACATAGGTGTTCCTTTTGTTCAGGTGGGAAAGGGCAGTGTGGAGTGCAATAGAGATTGCATCATCTGTGGATCTGTTGGTGCATTTTGCTAATTGGAGTGGTTCTAGTAGGGTTTCTGGGATAATGGTGTTGTGAGCCATGACCAGCCTTTCAAAGCATTTCATGGCTACAGACGTGAGTGCTTACGGGTCGGTAGTCATTTGCGCAGGTTACCTTAGTATTCTTGGGGCTAGGGACTATGGTGGTCTGCTTGAAACATGTTGGTATTACAGACTCCGACAGGGAGAGATTGAAAATGTCAGTGAAGACACTTGACAGTTGGTCAGCGAATGCTCGGATTAAATGTTCTGGTAATCCGTCTGGCCCAGTGGCCTTGTGAATATTGGCCTGTTTAAAGGTCTTACTCATATTGGCTGCGGAGAGCGTGATCACATAGTCATCCGGAAAAGCTGATGCTCTTATGCATACTTCAGTGTAACTTGCCTCAAACCGAGCATAGAAGTTATTTAGCTCGTCTGGTAGGCTTGTGTCACTGGGCAGCTCTCGGCTGTGCTTCCCTTTTTGTAGTGTGTAATAGTTTCCCAGCCCTGACACATATGACGAGCATCGGAGCCTGTGTAGTAGGATTCGATCTTAGTCCTGTATTGATGCTTTGCCTGTTTTGATGGTCCGTCGGAGGGCATAGCGGGATTTCTTTATAAGGTCCTTGAAAGCGGCAGCTCTACCATTTCGCTTTGTGTGAATTTTGCCTGTAATCCATGGCTCCTGGTGGGGGCTGTACGTACGGTCACTGTGGGGACGACGTCCTCAATGCACTTATTGATAAAGACAGTGACTGATGTGGTGTACTCCAATGCCATCGGAAGAATCCCAGAACATATTTCAGTCTGTGCTAGCAAAACAGTCCTGTAGTTTAGCATCTGCTTCATCTGACCACTGTTTTTATAGACTGAGTCACTGGTGCTTTCTGCTTACAATATAGCTCATTTAGTGCGGTTTAAGTTCCAATCTCGCTCTGTGGTGGAATGTAGACACCTACGAAAAATACAGATAAAGTCTCTAGGTAGTTAGTGTGGCCTACAGATTATCATGAGATACTCTACCTCAGGCAAGCAAAACCTTGAGACTTCCTTAGATATCGTGCACCAGCAGTTGTTTACGCAAATGCATAGGCCCCTGTCCCATGTCTTACCAGAGGCTGCTGTTCTGTCTCGCAGATAGTGTTTGCCAGTTGTGTGCTAATGTCGTCGTTCAGCCACGACTCTGAAAGACTAGACATTACCGTTTTTAATGTCCCATTTTGAAGGATGTACGTGCTTTCAGTTCAACATATTTATTTTCCAGCGATTGAACATTCACTAGCAGAACGGAAGGCAAGGGCAGATGAAGTCACTCGTCGCCTGATCCTCACAAGGCACCCTGATCTTTTGCCTCAATCTCAGTTTCCTTCTCCAGCGAATCACGGGGTTTGAGCCTGGTCGGGTGTCTGCAGTGTATCCCTCGTGTCCGACTCCTTGAAGAAGAACTCCTCGTCCAATTTTGAGGTGAATAATCCCAGTTCTGATGTTCAGAAGCTCTTTTCAGTCATAAGAGACGGTAGTAGCAACATTATGTACAAAACAAGTTACGAACAACGTGAAAAAACTAACAAAATAGCAGGATTGGTTGAGAGCCAATAAGACCGCAACCCTACCCTCCGGCACCATCACCTGTACACATAGGTTGACAATACACAGGTTGACAAAAAATGTGGCTCAATTCAGTTGTTTCAGAGTCCTGCAATAAGAGCTACGACACTAATGTTCTCTGGGTGTCACTGAGTAGACTGATTCACAATCCATAGGTAAGGCTGTACAGTGAAATAAGTATGCCCCCAATGCAATTCTAAAGTATAATACATCCAGTGTGATTTCAACAGATTTTTGTCAAATTAACAAATTGTCTTTTGTTGATTTTATCTAACAACATTCCGACCTTGTTTAGCATGATCTATAGAATTATGGCGTAATTATACTATTTGTATTAATTTGCATTGCTGTCGATGACATACTTTTATTTTGAAGGCTAACCGCAAAGTCCACTATTGTGGATAATCCTTATTGTGGCTAGCTTCACATAGATCGGTCCGACCACCATTAATCAAATAAGAACTGTCTTATAAATTCTGGTTATTTTAGATGATTACACCTAGCTATATAGTTAGCAAACTATAGATACTAAAACAGATTTGTTGTTTTGCTATGTTTTTGGGGAAGAACATTGTTTGCATCCATGCGCTAGCAAGGTTTTTTTATTGACCAGCACTATGGGTGCGCGAGACAACTTTACCAGCATCATAGCATACGTATCGATGAATCGTTATGACATATGCAGTGTAATCAATGAGTAACAACTACCTAAAAGTATGAACGCGTTAAATTAAAATGTGACATGCAGTCATATTCAGGTCCTGATTGGTCAACAAGCTTAATTGACACGTGAAATGTTATTTGACACGCAAAGACACAAACGGCGTTCCATAGAATGAGAAATCCTGGTTGAGAATGAAACGACTGAACAAATGAACAATGAAACAGCACAGCAAGTAAATGAAATAAATATATAGATTTTGATGTTTTACTGGTAATGGGGATATACGTAAATGCCAAGAAAATATATTTTTGTTCTCTGTGTGTGTGACATTTTTATTTAACTAGGCAAGTCCGTTTAAGAACAAATTCCTATTTACAATGCCGGTCTACCCCAGACGACGCTGGGCCAATTGTGCGCCGTCCTATGGGACTCCCGATCACGGCCGGATGTGATACAGCCTGGATTTGAACCAGGGACTGTAGTGATTCCTCTTGCACTGAGATGCAGTGCCTTAGACCGCTGTGTGTGTGTGTAACTATTTAACTGTACTAGAATGCTTAAAAGGACATTAAAATGTTAAATATCGAAAGACGCCATTACTATTGCTCTCTATTGGACACACCAAACATTTTTTCACAATGAGCAATCGATTTGAATTTATACAGTTAGAAATTCCTTGGCTTTTAAAGACTGCAAAAGGCATAATTGGCTGACCTTAAATCAAATGCTAGTGTAAATGCTAGTGTAAATGCTAGTGTAATTATTGATATGACTGTGAGCGTTTACCAAACAAAGTAAGGTGAAAGACTCCTTGCATATCTCCAACCACAATGGCTATTGTGATGTTATAAATACTGGGGTAATCCTCCATCATAATAGGTAACATTTGGGTTTAGATTAAGTAACATGTAGACTATTAAATCGGTGCAATAGCAGGAGTATAAGGGGAGACATTAGCCCAATTAGGCCCAATGGAATGCCCACACTGTGCAAGGATGGCGATAGGCCACATCCTCACACAACTGTAAATCGGAAGTCAACTAACATTTTCCTCTTCCCACTCTTTCTTTATGAAGTGCCTTCAAATAAGGTCAATATGGTTTTCCATCCTCTCTGGCGCCATACTGTAGGCCTATTATGTGTAAGCTATTGAGTAACCTAAGAATAATTTAGTCTTTTGGAAAAAAAAAAAAAATGTTTTTAAAATTGCAAGCTAGCTGAGAACCGGAATAAGCAAAGGTCTACCCATGACCAAAAATGCCATTAGTCAGTTATAGTATGTTGTATGACCCTGAACTCTCATACAAACTCCATCTTCATAACCTTCATTATAACCTCTGTATTGTCTTGTCTTTCCAGATGCCGGGTCCACATCTCCTGTTAGTGGTGGTGGCTGTGTGTTTAATAAAGACGGCCTCTGGCTTCGCCAATGGAAAAGTGTCTCCTGCGTGCGGAGATATGACACCACAGCATGGCCATGACTCCAGCTCTAAACCTGCCCCTTATAACATCACCCTGGACAAATCCACATTCAGCCCTGGTGACCATATCACAGGTAGCCTACTATATATTTGTTTCTGGTTTTATATAGGGATATTGCTGTTCAATACCAACATTAGTGTTCACATCAGTGTAAATGTGCCAGAGTTAGCAAAATAGCTCATTCTCATCCATAATCCCTGGAATATTTCAAAGAGCATATTTAACTGAAAAAGTTTAGTATTTTAGAAACAATCTCCTGCCAGTGTGCCGTTGAGCAAGTAAATGAACCCCAAAACTGCCCCCGGGTGTGCTGCACTGTGTCTTACCCATTCCTCCTACCTCTTTGTGTGTATTTGTGTGTCTCGGGGGGGGGGGGACAATGGAAAAATGAAAATGTCTTGAGTTTTTTTTACTTTCTATTAACAGTGACCTTACGGGTTGTTCCCACATCTGGGAGCATCTCCTTCAAAGGTTTCCTGATTGAAGCGAGGGATGCTGGGAACCCGGACGGTCCGGCTGTTGGATCATTCAGCCTCCTCAACCCTTCTGAGTCACAGCTCCTACATTGTGGCCACACACAGGTAGAGATGATGTTACCCGACCTCAATTACATACTACATGATTGCTGGAAACACAAGCTAAGTATTGTAAAGCTCTGGCTGTCTGGAATTACTATTTGGTTGCGTTTGAATATCAACAACCTTCACCAGCCATATCATTAGTAAAACAGACAAGATGCTACTTGTCTCAGCCACACACCTCCAATGGAGTTAGTACTGTGTAAGAGAAGTTTATTGTATGATAAGCAACCCTGTCATTTTGAAGGGATCTGCAGTAAGCCACACCAGCAAATCCAAGAAGACAGAGATACAGGCCGTGTGGGAGGCTCCAAAAAACCCCCCATCCGGTGTCCAATTTTTGTGCGTAATTATCTCCTTTATTCTCATTATGCCAATCGCTAAATGTGATATTCTTCCATTCTATTGCTAAGGTGTTGTTGATGCTGTACTGAATCAATGCTGACAGCTATGTAAGTTGCTGTGGATAAAAACAATCTTCTGCTAAATGACTTAATAATATCATTATATTGTTCTTTCAGGGCCACAGTGGTGCAGAAGTACAAAGTCTACTGGGTGCAGATCCCAGGGCCGGTGGTGTCTCTGAATGGGGCGACTAGGGTTCCACCACCAACCCCTACCCCCCCCACCACCACCACTACTGCTGCTGTGACCACAACTCTGTCTGCGCTGACCAGACCTGTGAGTCACTCACCACCAGGATTGTCTCTAAGTATAGAGAGAAGAGACTGAGGATGAATCAGCATAATGTGTACGCTGACCGACATGCTGTGGATGATGATTATGTGTGGTGGTGATGGAGAATTTAACCCTCTCCCTCTTCCTCAGTTCAGCTCAGAGGGTTGTGGTAGGAGTAAGTCCTGTCTGCGTGACCCTGTGGGATGCGACCCAGGCAGAGACCCCCTGTGCTTTTTCCTCTCCTTCACTCCAGAGGAGCGGACTGTGCTGTTTGAGCTCAGTGGACCAGCTGATGGATACCTGTCCTTCGCCTTGTCGCTGGACAAATGGATGGTTGGTATGACCCCAGAAAGACTACCAAAGAAGTAACCACTTGGAGCTTGTGTGGACTTAAATGATATGCCAAATCTTGGGCTACTATCTGTGGCATTTCAATATGGCATATGCACAGTGAGATTTGTTTTATGAAGCCTTACGATTATATTGTAACTCATTTGAGTTTTGTATTTATGTGTAGGGGAATGATGATATATACCTGTGTGTGAGCGATGGGGACAGTGTGGACATCAATGCTGCATATGTCTCTGGCCGAGCTCACCCTGAATTGGCCTCTGAGGTATACACAATTTATGTTTTGCAAAGTTCTGATAAAAATATGAAATAATAGTTTTGTGAATGTTTTTTTCTTTGTGTTATTTGTGTGTTGCTTGTTTGTTTTAGATGGTTGTTTCATAGATTGACCTCTATAGTACCTCACTGATCTTTGAACTATGACCTTTTGTGTTCTCTCCAGAATGTTCTTTCAGACACAGCTTGGCAGCTGGCAGATGGGGTCATTCAGTGTAGTTTCCGTAGAGACATACTCCTCCCCCGTCAGATTGAGAGCAGGTTCAGCCTGGACCAGAGCTACTTCTTGTTCATAGCCCATGGGAGGGCTGAAGATGGTATGACCATGTGTCTTTATGTAATGATTTTCCTATTTGTTTACCCAACCTTTGGTGTTATACTATAGTCTCATACATATTATTGATTATTACTATTGTGCCAGATATATTGTAGATGCTGGTACTGAACGTGACATCTACTGTGGCTAGATTAAACATTCCTGACCTCAACCTCTCATTGTTGACTCAGGTGTGGGCTAGGCTGTGCCAAGTGTTTTGAACGAGCTCACTGCTGTTTTGTACATGAGATTTCTGGTTTAAGCTGTGATTATCTAGTACAGTAGTCATACCTGCCATATGTGTGAATCACGTGGCAATAATAAAACATTGGTAAATAGTTCCAACATCTATTTACCACAGTGCTTAACTGGTGTTGGTCCCAGACATAGACATTATCTTCATCCTTCCATCCATCTTAAGGTGTGATCTATAGACATGACCGGCAGCCTCTGATATCCACTCATCAGACAGTCATCACAGGTCCCCCTGAGAATCTAGCTGGCTCCAGGTCTCCCCTGCTCATTAAGTTCCATGGTAAGCCTGTAGTTTACAGAAAGATGAGCCTTCTATTCATCTTGTTTGAATAGGAAGTGTTGCAACAAAGACACACATTTCATTACTTAATATAACACGCGTTTAACACTTAAGTTCCATACACTTGTTTCAGTAGATGTCTGGCTCATACAAACACAGAGAACTAAGTGTGCATCCCTCTGTATCCCCAGGTGTGTGTATGCTTGTGGCCTGGATGACGACAGTGACCACAGGTGTCATCATTGCACGCTACTTCAAACACGACTGGCCAGAAACGAGACTATTTGGACACAGGCTATGGTTTCAGGTAAAGACTGTTTGTTTAAAGTGTTTTGTCTTGCTGAATATATTTGGTTAATTCTAAGGCTTGTTATCAGAGATGAGTTAGTGATGGATAATCCTCAAACCACCATCTTTCTGAATTTCCTCCTGAAAACGAGTGTTATTTCAACCCGATTTTCACCATGATGATGTAGGATTTTGTGACTGTCTCTATAGGTGCACCGAGCCTTGATGACCCTGACCGTGCTCCTTACCTGTGTGGGATTCTCACTACCCTTCATCTACCGAGGCGGTTGGAGCAGGGTAAGACTGGAATACCTCCCCCGGTCATCACCACATGCTACACATCTGACAGTCAGTCACTCCATCTGTCTGTCTATATTTCTGGCTGGTTGGCCATATAGTGTGTCATTATAATTTAGCTGCTTGAGTGCCTGTGTGTGTGTCTTAGAATCAAATGTATTTGAATGTCTCTCTTAGAACTGAATCATCACCACTCAGCTGTGTGTCATGTTCTCCCTTTTCTCTCATGCTGCCTCCTCCACCAAGCTGTCTGTCTGCTTTAGTCATTCTGGCCCTGCTGGACAGAGAAGGACAAGAGTGAGAGTGTTGAGTGCTGTAGTTGAGCCAAGTAACCAATTATCACTGACTTACAAAGCTGAATAACTAGCGTTACTTCAGCGTAAGCATGTATGGGAGAACAATAATTTGTTGGAGTGACATTGATCGATGGTTGGAATTATCTGCACCTGTTTCTTTTTAAGGAAGGCTTTTTCAAACATTTGTCCACTTTGCGTCCTGCCAAAATATATATTTTCATTTTGGTGCTATCTCCCCCCCCCCCCCCCAGTGACCATTTAGAGGTCACCCTTCCCTTTACGTGCTACAGAGTCAGCTGGGAAGACCAATTTAGTATAACTGCCAAAAATTCCAAGGTATTTATTTTATGTTGCGGTTAACTGTATCTTGTGTGCCATGTCAATTCCTGTTATTTACAGGGACTTCTGTACCCTGGATCCATCGAGTTGATCCTCTCTTATCTTCCACTGTTGTTCAGATGTTCCTGTAGTGTTGTTCTCGTGTTTTCTCAGATGCCTATAGTGTTGTTCACCTCTACTGTGTCTAATTCTGTACTGTAATACTGTTGCTCTGCACTGTCTCCATCAGCATGCCGGCTCCCACCCTTACCTGGGCTGTACTGTCATGGCTCTATCTTTTATCCAGCCTATCATGGCCCTCCTCAGACCCGCCACAGACTCCTCACGGTACAACCTAAATCCCCCTACAGTGATCCGTTTCTGAGATCCGTCAAACATGTTAGCTATCTATATTGTGTATCAGGATCCAGGAATCAACTGTGCTGTATTTTACGGTCTTTCCACAGAAGGTACATATTCAACTGGATGCATTTGGGAACAGGCACTATTGTACGGGTACTTGCAGGTTAGAGATTCATCTTAATCTTAACAATGTTGACATGATGATGAAGACTATTATTATCTTGATATACGGATAATGATGCCAACAATAAAAGCAATGTTTAGTACAATGACTGCAACAGCAACAATGGTGTATCCAAACCTAGTGATTGCAGCAACCTTCTCTACCCTGTCAATCATAACCCCAGTATTTCTCCTGTTGTAGTTGTGGCCATCTTCCTGGGTATTCAGCAGCAGGCCTTGCTTCTCCCTGGCCCCTGGTCCACTGGTGTCCTGGCAGGCTGCGTTGTCTGGGGAGTCTTGGTAGACCTGCTACTTGAGTTCCACAGTAAAGTAGTCATCGTAACAGGTTGGTTTCTTTTGATTTATTCAGGTAAATCTTTTTTTTAAAGAATGAATTATTATTGACAATGACGACCTTCTCCATGCTGTTCTTTCCTTTCCAACAATTGTTAACTTTTAATATGTCCCCGGTTCTGGAACCGCTGAATTAGACCTTATAACAATGTCATTATTTGACTGTTTAATAATCAATGTTTTTTGCTTGGAGGGAACAAATCAATTAGTCTGATTCCATTAAGCATAGAAGAGAATTGAAAACAAATTGTTTGGTGCGTGGGCAGGAATGCTAAGCATGTTTAAATGTCAACAAAAAAAACCCACTAGTCTTCATAACGACAGATATGAGTATGTAAAATAACTTTTCACTTGTTGAGATGTCTTCCTTGATTACAGTAATATGTATTTCTCTTACAGTGATGTGTGTGTGTGTGTGTATATAAGGTTTAAATATATATTAAATTGTTATTTTCAGGGATGTAGTAGTCACAGAAAGCCATATGTCTCTATGTATTCTGAATACTGGAACTTTGTGGTAAATCTCTAACCTCTGTACAGGGAGGACTCTTGCTGAGGACGAAGAAAAGATTCTGGGTACTCACTCGGATAGTGAGAGACAGAGAAAGGTAAGCTTGAAATAAATGTATAAACTATGTATGTTCTGGATATATTTTTGAGAAGTTTTCTTTTATAATAAGTTTGTCCACGCTGATTTTATTTTTACTCCAATTTCTTTCAGGTATCTCGATTCAAAAAGATTGTCTTGGCTGTGTTCCTCGTGGGAAATGTTGGATTTTTGTCTGTTCTCCTAAACACAATAAGAAATGTGTGACTGGGAATCACATACTCCTTGTTAGGGGTCATTGTAGACAATAATAGTATAGATTATGTATTACTTAATTAAGCCATGTTGCTCTTTTTTACACACTACTGCCATTTCCTTTTTAAGATTCCACTGAACATATTAAAACGTGTCCTTAAAAAATGGTAAATGGATGAACAACATTTGTATTTAAGAACTAAATCTGTCTGCTTATTTGAATAAATATGTTACATCATCTTAAGATGCTCTATAAATCATTCCCCCCGTCATTAAAATAAAGACTTTTGAACAGATGTATTCATACGTGGTATTTATTGTTGCACTAATCTATTGAACACTTGCAGTAAGAATACAAGGAAAATCACCTGAAAAATAATGTAATAAAGTGGCCTCTCTCTTATTTTAGCTAATTTCCTTACACAATTTAAAATGCTAGCAAGCAATACTGGTGATTTTTGTATAAGCAAAACAGTAACAAGTAAGCATATCAACATACTTAATGAAACAAAGTCAATTATTTTTTGTTTCATGAACTCTATTATCAGCGTTAAATGGCAATTCTCAAAAAATGGAGCATGTTTAATACTCTGCCTCAATAATTATTTAAAAGCAGAAACATTTTCCTCCTTTGAAAATTGTAAACATCTGACATTTGTAGGGAAATGCACAATATAGAAAAGTTTTTTTTTTTTTTTTAATAAGCTTTCTTTTTTTTTACCCTTTTCCTTTTTGATTCTGGAAAGAGTATTTTATTTTAAACATGGAATCTGTAATAAGGGAAACGGCGCCACTGGCTGCCCATCGCAATTATTGTTTTTAAAGTATCGCAAAAGGATGTGGTGGTTTCACCATTAAGGATTCCAGCTTTTAAGGGAATGTTAAAAATGTATTTCATTCAAACATGATTTCACATGGTGTATAATGTCCGTTCAACATATCTCAGATTTCAGCAACTGATTGAATATATTTTTTTGATACAAGTTGAATGTTATAGTATTGTATCATACAGTATGTTATATGCCCACACCAATATTTCTGGAAAACACAGTACGAAAGTACGATAAATATAAGCTTCTTTCCTTTAGCAAGACAATACACCAAAATATGTTTTCAGATTTGCTCACATTAAAATTTCATAAAATGTTAGCTTCTGTGGACTAAACATTATATTCATTTACATTCAGGCATCTTGGCGGGCGAACACACAATACTATTTCCTGGCACATGGACCAGCGAATCGATAACATTACAGAAGCAGCAAGTGTGGTTAAATGTCGCAACATGAAACAAACATGAGTTTGCAGCACTGCATTAAGTCTAACTCAGCTGAAAGTGGACAGACAATATTTTCACCAGTGACTGCGGGTTGTACTCTGTTCTTCACTCGGCAAACTCCCCAGCCTCCCAGCGCAGCGCCAAGGCGCTCTTACGCCTTCCTCCGGCTCCATACACCTCAGGAAACTGAGAGACAATCACCTGATTTGAGCTCCTGTGGCTTTCTTTCAGTTATATTTATGCTTTACATCAAATGCGATATTGACACTCTACTACGGTAATTGTATGATAACACAACAGCATTTTGGTTCACTTACTCTGTGATCACAGGATAGGGCTGAGCGATCCATCTTGTATGCAGTTTTCATTGGTGATGATGGTGAAGACTTACACTTCAGTGGCGCATCAGCTGAAATATGGTCAAGACACAATGTTTTCAATTGGTTGATATTCATAGAAAAAAGCACAATATGTTCCGGCTTAGTTTAAGAGTAGGGTCAGAAGTTCTTCCTGACCAAATATATGAGACAAACTTTGTATAAACTTACCTTCAAACGACAAGCTGTCCATGAGATTCTCGGCCACTAGGCCTGTGTTGTTGTACATCCCTTTCGGATAGATGTTCGCTCTTTCTTTCTTCAGCTCCTCTTCGCGCTGTTTCACCATCTTGATCTCCTCGTCCACCAATGACAGCTGGCTCCTGGAGCGCAGCTTGAAGAAGGGGTTGTTGAGAAACGTCGAGGAGCATTCCTGGCCTTGCTGCTCACAGGCCGTGTTCAGGCAGAACTCTGAGGCGCTCCTGATGATCAGGTTGGATGTCTCTAGGATGATGAAGTTGGCATTGGAGGTTTCATCCGAGTGCCACTCGTTAGCTCTGGAGGTGTCTCTGGCGCCATGTCTTGGACTTCCTTCCGGTTCTAGTATAATGATGCTGTTGGCAGGCAGATCGTGTTTCAGTGGCCCCTTTGCCGGCGAAGACGTAATAATGAATGATGGAGTAGTTTTGGATCTGGGTATGTTGCAGCTGCCGTCCTCCATACTCTCAAACGTCTTCCTCTTTTCGTCAACCTCCTGACATAGCTTCGCTGGGAGCAAGATGACTGGCTTGGCATTTGTCTGAGCACATTCTGTAGGTTTCGTCCCATTGGAGAAACCCCTGTCCCGCTTAAAGCTGTCTTCTCGCTCCATGGCCAGGCGGATCTCCCTCTCAATGGAGGTCTCTGGGAATTCTTCATAAGGGGACCTGTAGCTGGAATCGCCCAGGCCTGAGTCCTCTGAGCAGGGGCTAAACTGGGTGTGGGGATACTCAGATCCACCCATAGCCAAATTCTCTAGGCTCGTATCTCTCGTCTTGGGCCTGTCAATGTTCCTGACTGGAGTGTACATGAAGCTGTGGCTGCCCATGAGGGGCCCACACTGCTTTGTGGTGGGTGACAGCACCAAGTTCTTGGTCTGCTCTTCCATCTCCCTCCACTGTTTCCGGGCCAGCTGGAAGTCCACATGCTCTGTGCTGACGTTCTCACTCTTGGTCTCCTGGATAACGCAGAAGTCCTTTGGAAGCTTCTTGTTGGGATCTGCCTTGCAAGATGTATTGTGCCTTGAACCATTGCCATTTCCCTCTTCGTCTTCAGAGATTTTGGACAGGCTTTGGAGCAGTGCTGCAGGGTTATATGTCACTTCCTGTGCAATACCAGTGAGGTAATCTGGTTGCTCCAACACTTCCAGTTCCTCTTCCTTTGGTATCTTCACTTGAACTTCCTCCTCGTTATCGTCATGGTTGTCAACGTTTTCCACTTCAACCTTTTGGACGAAGAGATCCTGTGCACTCAGTTGGAGGCTATCCAGATAGTCATCATCGTCCTCATGGTTGATCGAGGAGGAAAATATCGCCCTCCATTTATTTGCTCCATCTTCACTCTCATCGTCTGAAGAGGCCTCTGCTATCTCAACACGCAGGCATTCATCCACCTCGTCTGGGTCCAGACCATGACAGGACTCGTTGGAGACATCCGACAGAACCTCCTCTCTGATGTACTGTTCTAGTAAAGACTCCTCTGGGACATCACTGATGTAGTTTTCTAATGGGCCATATTGAATCTCTTTTGTGTCTTTATCCTCACCATCTTCATCATCCTCTGGGGTGGACACAGTATCTTCAGGCTGTTCTAGTTCTTGGGTGTCCTGTCTCTTACGATGAGCTTCGTTCTCATACACACTGTCAACACTTGACGGTGTGTCAGAGACAGACGAAGTGATGGATTCGTTTCGGTTGAGTTCTTCATGGCTAGACAATGCCTCCTTTCGAAATGGGTTACCTGTGCAGAGCCCGTTTCCTAAGCCGTCAAGCTCATCGATCATACTAGCCGGTAAATCTGCTAGAATTTCTAGCAACGCTTTCTTTCCTATGGATTCTAGTGAGTCAGCCTCTAAACAGACTTGTTCCTCTTCTGTTCCTCCTAAGCCCTTTTGGTTTTCCGTTGAGTCAGTGAGCGAGAGTTCCTTTTCATAGGCAATTACGCTGGTCATCTCCGTTTGTTCACTGGTCTCCATGGTTACCGCCTTCGAGAAGGATCTGGGTTCGTTTGGATTGTGATTCTGAGGGTTACTGCAACCTTCGTTCAGTTCTTTACCATCCGTCACACTTGCCACAGCGGTAGCTCTCTGAAAGAAATGAAAAGGTATTCACCCGTCAGTAAGGGAGATTGGGAATTGTTACAGTGTTACATGTTATTCCCTCACTGAGTGCAGTATCGCTGAGTTTGGCACTTTGTATATGAAAATCATTTTCTCTTTTCCCTCTGTAGCCTTTCTCTAGGCTTTAGATTGGTTGGTTCTTCCTCTCCTTCTTTCCCCCTTCTTACTTAGTTGAAATGTCTCTATTATATTGTCCCCTTATTTCCCAAGTGATAGGTAAAGCCTTTTCTACACAGCTCAGCCAAACAATAGACCTTATTACAGTGACCTGTATATTACACAGAACAGACAGCAGATCATTTGTGAAGAGGTTTTGCTTGATTCTAGATCTAGGTAAAAAGGGTTTGGTATTCACTCAGAAATATGTTAATAAAATGGCAAAAAAAACATTATACAGAGTCTATCTGAATCCTGTGGAACACATAAGAAACCAATCCAAGCAAATCCTATCTTTGTCTTTTCCCATCTATTACAATTTGTACCAAACACATTGAAAACAAAACAGAGAGGATCACATGTAATTGCAGAGGGGTGGACTCATCAGAGTTGTTTGTTTACTATTGCAGTGAATTGACAAATTGGGTTAATCCACAGTGAGGCTGAACAAGAACACCAGTCGTACCAGCTGAATTAGATGGCTCTGGCTCCGGCTTACATAAGACTGCAGGATTGACTATCACCCACGCTGTGTGTGTGTGTGTGTGTGTGTGTGTGTGTGTGTGTGTGTGTGTGTGTGTGTGTGTGTGTGTGTGTGTGTGTGTGTGTGTGTGTGTGTGTGTGTGTGTGTGTGTGTGTGTGTGTGTGTGTGTGTGTGCGGTGTGTGTGTGTGTGTGTGTTATTATACACTACTTCTGTTCTGTGTGTGTACACCCGCAGACCCCCCCCAGCATGCCCAGGGGTAGTGGTGTCCCCATGTCGCCGCTCAGCACCACCACCATGGGGGAGACAGGAAATTGACTGCTGATTGGTGTCATAACGAGGGAAAAACTTAGATAGAAAAACTGTGACAGGCTGAGCAGAACACACAACACATGCATTTCCAGTCAATTAACCTGAGGAAATGAATTCATTTGCTTTTCGAAATGTAATGATTCTTTAAAATGTCATAGTTGGAACTGTTCGTGGTGAATTTGACATTTGTTCTGTGCTCTGAAATTACTGTGAAAATAAAACTATTTTCTCACAGTATTTACATGTCACATTTGTGATTTATGCTATCCATACTTTACTGTGTATCGTTTAGACTTTTTTTTTCTACGGATGGTGATTCATTATCACCTACTTTTCACACACCATACAGGGATTGATTAGATGCCAACACCAAAACTGACTGTTTCCGTGGAATATACAGCGTCTCCATGACGCCACGCAAGTCAGGTGTCTTGCTTTGATTTGATCAGGGAAACAGTGTTTTCCTTCGCATCTTAACTCCATCATTCCACCCACGGTTCTGCATCTATGACCGGACAAGCTAATCAAAAGCATCTCTTGTATCCTATCCGTTGTGTAAAATGTGTTGTACATCGTGAGGCTGTTTCCCAGACAAAGATTAAGCGTAATCCTGGACTGAAAAGCACATTCAATGGAGATTATCCGGGAAACTGCCACCTAAATGTTCAACCTGAGTCTTTGCCAAGCCCAACTCCAGAGAAAGGCTCACATCAAGCACTGAGCTGTGGCTTCTTTCACACCAAAGCTCAGAGTATTTAACAGCTCCAAACAGCAAGGACTGCCAACAGTCATTCATAATGAGACCATAATCCTCATCTATCCTATGACTTTCTTTACAACTGTCACTGTAGGCAAATTCCTTTGTGTTGTTATAGAGCTGTTGCTACAAAAAAATACTGTGAGACAAGATTTTAATTGTGACTGTTATTAGCTGTTATTGTCAGGATTGTTTTGTTTGGATGTTTTGACAATGTGTCAGACAAATCAAATCATATTTTGTGAAATAGCATAACATATTTATAACTTTTATATTTCTTCTCCCTGTGAATGTGTTGAGATAATAGTTTAGTCGTTCAAAATATTTCTTAGGTGGAATAATTTGGCAAGGCACAACAATATGATATCCTACCTCCATTGTCAGCTCAGCAACATCTCCCGGATATTTCTCTATCCCTGCTTTATCAGAACCAGATAGCTAGTTCAATGCAGTCCGTATTGTGTAGCTACAAACAACAGAGGTGATACAGGGCTTAAGGTATTTCCGCTGGTTGACAGCACCACTAACCTTCCTCTCTTTTCTTCCTGTCACGTCATCATTTTGAACCATCTAATCCCACACAAATGCTACACAAACATTCCTCTGCGACTATACAACGGGACAAAGATGGATAAAACAAAGTTTCCTTCTATCCAAGGTCGGAAATAGACACATCATCAAGCAAAACACAACAAGCCATTAAGTCCAATCAAAAATAAGACAGACGTGCTGAGCACCATGGCAACCCCCAGTAGTCATACCACTTAGCACACAGTTTGAGTGCACAAACTTCCACCACAGTCTCACAGGCTCTCAGGCATGAGCTGTCGTGTCCTAAGTATCTGTGTGCAATACAAAATGCAGCGTCAATGTGAAATTAGCATCAAGCACACAGAAAGAGAGACAGAACTGATGTGTTAGAACGGAACAGAACATCATAGCCGTAGAAATATAATCAAATGCACATGGTACCTACCAGAAGCTTCCAACAGATGAGCCAGAAGGAGATCATCTTGATCTTACTGGTCCAGACAAATCAAAATACACTCTTCACAACAAACACCCAACATGGACTCTTGAGTGACTGTGTGTGGTGCGGTGGGAGAAATACCCAGCCTTATTGATAACTGATCAGAGGTGTTGATCAGTGAATGGTACCCATGTTGAAAGAACTAGAGGGGCACTCTATTGGCAGAAATGCCATTGTGATGAGGTTGATGCTGGAGATGGTTGTTCCTCAGGCTACTTCCTAATCACGGATGTGGCTACATGTTATGGTGGTGTCCTAGTGCACTCCCAGTCACTGAGTGGCCATTGAGTGCCCCTGTGTAATCCATGGACTTTTAGCAAGCCACTCAATAGGTGACCAAGGTCATGATGGGATTGATTTTAGCCTGAATGGTGGCATCATGGAGATATTTTCTGCAGGGAATGAGATTGAAAGCTGCATGTGACATTTGTGATGTGTTTTTGTTGTTGTTGTTGTTGTGTGTGTCCCAGCTCGCGAAGCATCATCCAAATTACACATCAACTAAATGCCACGTTGAATTCTGAAGTCGCTTGCATGTGCGTCATTCGTAAGTGCCTGCAGGAGGCGGGATGCTTGGCAAGAAAGCCGTTGTACACTCTGCTTATTAGTTTCAAGGCTGTTCTCTATACAAAAGGAACAGTAGCTGTGAAGTTCAGGAACAGAACAGGCTCGGTGAAAAGAGACATGGTGTACGTGGGTGGGTTGGAAACATGGAGTATGACCAATGATGTATATAAACCCTGAATTGCTCATGCTATTGTATTGGCCATTAAGAGGCTTTGAACTGACCGGTCGGATATATTGTCACTGGAATTCTACAGTATTTTGATTAAATGTTTAAAGTCAAAATTGTAAGTGTATTTAAGTAGTTTGTTGTTTTAGTGGGGCCAGTAACATTTAGTTTTCAGGTTGAACTCATATAATATCATTTAAAAGTATGCATTAATGTGTGTAATAGAATAAATGTGGCAAAAACGAATGTAGACATTAATAAATGCATTTAGCTTCCAAAATATTTGTACAATGACGGGGCTTCAACACAGTGCCCCCCTATGAGTCATCTAGGGTATGGAAATCATTGAGGACGACCTGAAGGAAACTAGTGTGATAGAATATTTCTAAGAAACCTTGAGCCCTGCAAGGTTTACATGTTCATCTCGTCCGAGGTTAGCATATTGAAACACCCAACATTGACAATAAGAACATGAAGTCTGTCCTCTGGTGTTGATAGGTCAAATTCTCATGATTACAAACGTCAATAGTAGTGACATTTTAATTTGACGGAAAAATGTGGTATAGTGATTTTTTTGCCGGAGATTGTGTAACTAATACATGTGGTGTGTTCCTGCACTTTTGAGAACACTCTACACTGCTAGCTTGTTCACCATTACAAACGTCAATAGTAGTGACGTTCTAATTGGATGGAACTACATTTGGAGCTTTTGTTGCTATGCACTGCTAGCTAGTGAGGGTGATGTCATTATCATTTCAATTTATCAACGGGACTTGATAGAGCTGTAAGAGTCACAGACTCTATAGTAGGAGGTTAGAGTGGTGTGTGTGTGTGTGTGTGTGTGTGTGTGTGTGTGTGTGTGTGTGTGTGTGTGTGTGTGTGTGTGTGTGTGTGTGTGTGTGTGTGTGTGTGTGTGTGTGTGTGTGTGTGTGTGTGTGTGTGTGTGTGTGTGTGTGTGTGTGTGTGTGTGTGTGTGTGTGTGCGCACCTGGCTATCTCCCCGGGCTCTTCAGCAACTCGCTATCTGCATAGTCAAGTACCTAAAACTCTTATCTCTACCTGACTCCCAGACAGCACAATGTAATGCATGTCGTACATGCAAGGACACCTGCTGCTGCTTTCAGGCAAACACAGAGAGATGAGTTCTTATTCTTTTACCTTTGTCATTTGCAGTGCACTTGTGTGCATGTGACTTTTATGAAATTGACAAACAAATTCCTTCATTTTGATCTTGTTGATGTACCTGTAGCAGTTCGAGCGTTGGGCCCGTAACCGAAAGGTTGGTTGTTTTTATTCCTGAGCCGACAAGATGAATAATCTGTCGACGTGCCCTTAAGTAAGGCACTTAACCCTAATTGCTCCAGGGTCGCCGTTGATAATTGCAGACCCTGGCCGTGACACAGGGAGAGTTGGTATATGCAAAAATCACATTTCCAATTTACACAAGTATTAATAAACACTTGTACATGTGTGAAATAGGACAATTATAAGCATCCACCAAGCAAATATAGAAAATAAATGAATAGAAAGGAGGATCTTTCCATTCAGAGGTTTTATGATCGAAGAAGTTTTAGTAAAAGATCAAATGAAAACATTTGCAATCTCTTTCTACACACTTAAATTTAACCCCCAAAACCTCTCAAATGACCTGAATATATCAATACATTCAGCAAGGATTTAGTTTTTGGCTAATACAGTCCAAAGTGAAATATAAATATAAAATATGAGCATTTGAATATAATCCAAATGTATTGTCAGAACACCTTGATTTAGTTCAGAATAGAATAATATATTTCCGCGGTACCTGTGGCTGTGTTGTTTTTCTGTATTACAACAATTATACCGTCTTTGACCAACCTCAGTGGATCTATACCTAATCTAACGCACCATCACCCATTCACACACTGTAGCACACTCCAATTCAACACCCACTTCTAGTCCACGATCTATATGATGCCCTTTTACCATCATAATCCTTTTAGACTTTTACAAGAGACAATTGCAGCAAACCGATACAAGTTACATCATACAATAACAGTTCTGGTCTATAAAACCAGCTGGTATTTCTAGTCCCTGTCAGTACTCCGTGCAAAGGAAAAACTCTTCTGTCTGTGTTATTGTTGCTGCGGTCCTACCTTATGCCAGTCCAGCAGGTGATTGTAGACTGGTTTTGGCTAGCAGTGTTAAGCTGGCGCTCTGTCTCTCTGTAGCCTCAGAGACTAGAACTCTGATTATGAATGTGTGTAGAGAGGAAGCAACCAATAGCAGAGCAGTGTGGATGGTGCAAAGAGATGGTCTCTCTCTCTCCTTTTCCCTTGCACATACACACACACACACACTGCCGCATATTCATAAAGAGCGTACCCAAGACTTCTCTGCTGTGAGTAACGTTGAGAATGCTGATGTTTTGTACGATGATTAACCCTGTGACGCATATAGTCAAAACCAGGAACTTACTGTTCAAGTTCTAATCTTTCCAACCTTCTCTGGTTTTCCTTCCTGAGGTTTGCCCAGTGTGCTGTAACTTGAACTGATGATTGCGTGTATTTCGAGTTCAGATATGCTTTTTTGACCATTTCAATTGATAACAATCCCTTCACTGAATGTATTGTCAATCAATGTACAAACTCTCAACCATAGAAATAACATGTTGATAAAAGTCTTTCTTATTCATTTTCTTTGGTTATTCAGATAACACATTTTTATTTTCCAATTTAGTATGCAATATTACCAATGACATTAATAATTCAGGAATGAATTCCTCATTGTAGATTTTGTAAAAGCACTGACAGCAGAAAAAGGTCGGTCACTTTGGCGTTAAAACACCTTCACAGCCATTTTAGAAATGATCAGCAAATGTCTTTGAATAAATATTGTTGCTGATTGAATACTACACCTAATACATTTAACACAGGCATACCATAAATGCATGATTGACATACAGACATTTTCAATTTCACACATTCATAGACCATCTTGGCACTTCCATGATAATATAAACGCAATTCTGATCATATTTCTTGTCAGTGGTCTGCCTCTTAGAAGACGTCCTGTATCTGATGAGCAAAATAGTGTGTAGAAAAGGTCTGTTTCATAGGACCACTCTTTTCGGTTCCTTATTCTTCACAGAATAGTAACGTCAGGGACGGGTATCAATCATTTTGCCAGTTACACTTTCCCCCCTAGCTTTGCCATTCTCATTTTCAAAGCTGTGGATAAGAAAAATGGAAAATGTTTAAGTTCAATATTTTTTGACTGAATCTTGATTTCCACCTAAATTAAAGTCAATCATCCCACAAACCCAGTAATATAAAATGTTCTCCTGAAGGTTTCCATGGTATAAGAAGAACAACCTGTGTGAATATCCATATGTAATACTTGTGCATTGTCTTGCTGTCTCTAAAGATTTCTTCTTCAGGAAAAAACTTTTTAGGGTGGAAGGGATTTTTTTTCCATCGAAATTGTAGCTTATATAATGGTAAGAAAACGCTTATGTAAGTATTTCTCAAGCAAATGCCACTTCATGTTCCTCGGCGTAAGTCTGGGCTTTTCAGATGGATTAGGAAGAAACACCCAACGACATGTTTGCCAATAGAGACCCAAAAGAAAACAGAGTAGACAGAGCATTACCTTGAACATGGAACACAGTTCAACATCTGTACCAATGCAACGCAACAATGGACAGTGAGTTTCAGGGAGGAGGAAAAACACTAAACATTACAAAATGGTGATGTATAAATGATCACCCTTTGAAGTCAGGTAAATCATTATATTGAAAGAGTATTGTAGGATTGGCGGTATAAGTCAGTTAGTCAGCAGTTTAGCCATGCTGTGAAATTGTAGTCTGAATTGACAAAGAGAGAACTGCAACCAGTGGATAGTATGACAAATTTGTTTTAATTAGTTTAGATTCAAAAGTAGACATCATGCTGAACAGTTAAGTTAGATAGCACACGCATACATTAGAAATGACCAAGCACTTAATCTTATATAAAATAAAATAAACATCTCATTCGAGAAATGTAATGCCTTTCCTTACAAGCAGCAGCATCATCTTTGGCATTCAGTACACCTGTACCCAGAACATGACCAAGCAAGTGTTGATGTGTTCAGCAGTACGGCCACTGGATGGAGCTAAAGTCTCAAAAAAAACAAGTTAGTAATACACTGATTTACATGACAACATCTCTCCGATATTGTTTCCATTCAAAACAGTTAAAAGCTTTCATTCAGTTGTCAAAGCTGACTATAGTTCAAATAAGGCCACATAAAGTAATGCCAGGTGTGGTAACCGCTCTAAAACTGTGCCTTATTATCTCGTTAAAGGAAGACAAAAGAGGGTGAACGTAGGGACCACGGGTTAGAGAATGCTGTACATGCTTGGGCTGTGGGTAGGTTGGCGCAGATGCCACAGTGTTCGCGTGTGATCTCAACGGCTCACAAGATCATAGAGAGAGTGTTAGGCTGTTAGAGTAGATGAGAGGCTAGGTTAGCATTTGATGAGAGGGATTGAAGAGCCCCAGCCCCCTAAGCAGCAGCAATTATTTTTGCCCGTCTTGATACCTGCGCTCATGGGCACTTCCATGGCCAGGGGCTGTTGGTCTGGGTCAGAACTGCGCTTGCCAGGTTTGTGGGTGAACGTGGGTCGGTGTAGCAGACTCTCAGAGTTTGTGGAATCTGCAGTATAGTCTGTGTTGTTGTTGCATATAGCTGTGGGTTGGAAGATCTTGCTTCGGTATCCCTCGGGGTGGTATGAGGGTACGTTGTTGTCATCTTCTTCATCATCATCGCCGTTTCCGATGACGACCAGCTCGGCCTGGATATTCTCCTCATCTTCCTCCTCTGCTGCGTTCTGGTAGCCCATGAAGATCATTGTCACTGGTTCAGAGTCCAGATCAGGTGGCAAGGTGTTCATAATGTTGAAGGAGGACTCACCACTGTCACTGGTGTAAAATGGTGACTGTTGACTGCTGGGGTAGAATGGAGACTGACGACAGTTGGGGTAGATTGGTGACTGCCTGTCCCAATCTGTCACAGTATTCTCTATCAGCGGTATAGGAGTGCGGCTTTCTCCTGAACTCAGGACTGCGATGATAGCTGGTCTGTTTTTATCTGGGTGTGGGCCTTTTCCACTGCTACCATTGGTGAGGCTCTGGCCAGTTTTGAAACCTTGATGGGGGGGTGATTGAGGCTGCACTAGATGCTTGTCGGCGTGGATGTTTGGAATGTGAGAGGGGGCAGAGCTGGCTACTTCTTCCCTGCTCTGGGCTCCATCTCTGGGCAGAGCTTCTGGAAGCATCTGGAAAGGGCTGGCTTGAGGATGGCGGGTTGTAATGGACGTCCGATGTCCATTGGGCTCACCAGGACTGGGGCTGACGTGTCCCTGCTCAGGCTTCCATGCAGGGGTTGAAGGCCTGCTGGTGTAAGGAGCAGCGTAGACGGGCCTGTGGTACTGGACCTCGGTGGGGACCTTTGCATCCCCAGCCTGGCGCAGGAGCGCCTCCACCTCAACGTTACTCAGTTCGCCCACCCCCACCCCATTCTGGGTCACCTGTCCCTCCGAGCGTAGGGCATAGACAGACTTCTTCCCATCATCGTAGACCTTCACACCCTTCTGTTGGAACTCTTCAGGGGTTAGGGTGGTCATGGACACGACTTGGCTCTCTCCTGTTCTTATGTCCTTCTCTACACTGATCTCCATGGCGAACATAGCTACGGAGAGAGAGAGAGAGAGAGAGAGAGACATAGGATGGACAACAACTAGAACACAATGTTTATGATTCATATAACATCCTGAATGTATTTTGAATGTACCACAAATATGTACAGTAGGTTATAACTCCTGTCTGTAAACTGTAGTTATGTGTTCAATCAATAATCAAAGTATAGATCCTTGACAAATGAAAAAAGCTTTTTATCCAATTTCCACCATGCTAAAAACATTAAATTACAGGCTTTGAAACAGCCTAATTGGAACAGCAGGTGTCAAGGCCTGATTCAAGCTGAGTCCATGTTCTAGGAATCCAAATGAGTCACCGACAGAGAACAATCATATAAAAGCCCATATCACATAAAAATACTCTGTGATGTACGGGTGAAGTGCTTAATAATTCCAGATATCATCCTGCTTTTTCTGTTTTCGACAGTGCGCAGGTCTCTATTCATTCCATTATCCTGCTTGCTGAGACCTACGGGCCTTTGACATGACGCAATGTTGTGTTAAGCACTATAAAAGAGTGCAGATGGCCACTCATTGTGTGTACACAAATATTCACTCTAAATAACATGGGCCAGATATCGCATACAGAATACTGTATATTGTTTATATACCCTGCTTTGGTTCTTCGCCATCAAGTCCTTCCTGTGGATTTGGTATTTTCCTCAGTGGTCTACTGGTAGGTGTGATGGACCTTTGCATCTGGAAATCTGGCATATTTGGAATCGGTGCGTAAATGTATTGTATCGGGTCTGTAAAGATAACATCCCAGTCAGTTCACATATGACAACAGGTCCACCAGAAGATGTTAACATGGAATAAATATAGGAATATAATGTTAGGAAGACGTATTTACCTGCCTGGTACTCAGCATTTAACTCCTGTGTGGAGATACAGGTGTTCACAATCAAAACCGACTGAAAGGATGATGTGAAAATCACAACAAGCCAGGTGAAAAAGGAGGGATGTTAGTAATTAGTGATGATTTCCAAACGTCTCGAGGTTTGTTTCCGCTTAGTGATTAGACACCATATCCAAGGAATCAGAAAACATGCAACGAGAACAGTGGCACCTTCTGCCCTCCATCAATATAATTGCCTTTCATTTGGCATCACCTTTTCCTGTGAAAGCAGACCTTTGCTAACCGCCGCACACCCACACAGTCATTTCACAGTAACCTCTTGGTGGAAGAAAACAACCACTTTAACACAAATCACTACCTGCATATTCAATTAATATCCTCCATTTCATTGGAACGAAGCCATGCCCCATAGATATAAAGAACATAGACACAGATTATTAGACATTATCCATCACCCCATTGCTGTTAGTGTAAGGCTGACGGTGAGAATGATCATCCAAATACACTGCAAACTCAAGGTTCAAGCATTAGGCTTAATACCCAGGAACCCTTGTTGTTCTCCCAAAGAACCAGAGTAATGGATATAAATACAAGTCCCACATTATAAGCACAAAGTAATGGCCTAATGTTAGTATTAGACGAGCAATACCTTGATGATGTCCTCTGCAGTCCTTTCCACCTCCTTCAGTCTCTTCAGAATCACTTCCTCGTTGGCTGAAATCTGCAGCTCCTGTGTTTCCAGAGCCTCTATTTCCGTCTCCATTCTGTAAAGTGGTTGCAAAACATAGAGCAGCTTAGCAGCTGCAATCAGCCCGGACAGACAGTAATCACTCAGCAAGCAGTGGTATTCATATGGAAATCGGAAAAACAAATTGACATTTGCATGGAAATGACCTTATCCATTGCAACCATAATCATTGGTAGTCGGTCACTTATAGCTTAGCATGTAAATTAGCATATGCAATGACTATGCTTGTTCTTTGATGGAGATAGATCAGTATGGGGCTTGGATGTCAATCAAAACAACCCTGAATATGTACCGTATTTGGCTCATATCAAATAGAAAAACATGACTATTTTACTTGCATCCAATATTTAAATATTTTACATTCAATCATACTCTCATTAAGGGGAAAATTGATAGGCTGTTTATGTGTTTTATTAAATGTGGTTGTTTTGGTCAGGGGTCAAAGTCTATTTCTGAAACCTCATCCGGATCCTTGATAGGTTGTTTTGTCCAGGTGATGAGGAGGATTTCTCTCTAGATTGGTTCGGCGCTTTTGCCTGCATCCCAAATGCCACCCTATTCCCTATATAGTGCACTACTTTTGAATAGTGCACTACTCTTGACCGGGACACGGTGGGCACGGGTGGGAACAGAGTGCCATTTAGGACATAGCTTTATCACACAACTCTGATACTGTCCAGTGAACAGAGCCCACAGACTGTGTGGTTTGAGTGCTGATTGGCTGAAAGCCATGGTATATCAGACAGTATACCATGGGTATGACCAAACATGTATTTTTTATGCTCTAATTACATTGGTAACACGTTTCTAATAGCAATAAGGCACCTCGGGGCTTTGTGAAATATGGCCAATATACCACAGATTTTTTTATTTTTTATTTCACCTTTATTTAACCAGGTAGGCTAGTTGAGAACAAGTTCTCATTTGCAACTGCGACCTGGCCAAGATAGGCGAATAATTACAATTTAGCAGATTAACACTGGAGTGATAAATGATCAGATGGTCATGTACAGGTAGAGATATTGGTGTGCAAAAGAGCAGAAAAGTAAATAAATAAAAACAGTATGGGGATGAGGTAGGTAAAAATGGGTGGGCTATTTGCCGATAGACTATGTACAGCTGCAGCGATCGGTTAGCTGCTCAGATAGCAGATGTTTGAAGTTGGTGAGGGAGATAAAAGTCTCCAACTTCAGCGATTTTTGCAATTCGTTCCAGTCACAGGCAGCAGAGAACTGTAACGAAAGGCGGCCAAATGAGGTGTTGGCTTTAGGGATGATCAGTGAGATACACCTGCTGGAGTGCGTGCTACGGATGGGTGTTGCCATCGTGACCAGTGAACTGAGATAAGGCGGAGCTTTACCTAGCATGGACTTGTAGATGACCTGGAGCCAGTGGGTCTGGCGACGAATATGTAGCGAGGGCCAGCCGACTAGAGCGTACAAGTCGCAGTGGTGGGTGGTATAAGGTGCTTTAGTGACAAAACGGATGGCACAGTGATAAACTGCATCCAGTTTGCTGAGTATAGTGTTGGAAGCAATTTTGTAGATGACATCGCCGAAGTCGAGGATCGGTAGGATAGTCAGTTTTACTAGGGTAAGTTTGGCGGCGTGAGCGAAGGAGGCTTTGTTGCGGAATAGAAAGCCGACTCTTGAATTGATTTTCAATTGGAGATGTTTGATATGAGTCTGGAAGGAGAGTTTACAGTCTAGCCAGACACCTAGGTACTTATAGATGTCCACATATTCAAGATTGGAACCATCCAGGGTGGTGATGCTGGTCAGGCGTGCGGGTGCAGGCAGCGAACGGTTGAAAAGCATGCATTTGATTTTACTAGCGTTTAAGAGCAGTTGGAGGCCACGGAAGGAGTGTTGTATGGCATTGAAGCGCGTTTGGAGGTTAGATAGCACAGTGTCCAAGGACGGGCCGGAAGTATATAGAATGGTGTCGTCTGCGTAGAGGTGGATCAGGGAATAAGGGCTGTATTACAGGCACTCCACATTGCATCGTGCTTAAGAACAGCCCTGAGCCATGGTATATTGGCCATATACCACACCCCCTCGGGCCTTATTGCTTAAATATATCTACATTGACTCTGAGGGAGTAATCCTCTCTAAGGGGGTTGTTTTAAGCAGGCGGGGCTATAAGAACAGTAGACAGGTTGTTACGTAACAATGGTTGGGGTGGGAAGACTGTCTGTACGACCGTTGGCTGACACACAAAGCCTCTCACAGGGGTTAAGCAGTGGGTTAAGGAGCGCCATCTCTGTATAATCCTTCCAATCGTTTCCCACTCATAGTAGCTCAGGCTAGAAAGTGAAAGCGTTTGAAAATATCATGTGTTGCCCTTTCACTTAGAAACGTATGCTCTTGACTCACTAACGTGTGAATGTGTGCACTGCACTCAGCCACACACAAGCAAACATGGATGAGGTCAGTTCAGTTTCGGTTCGGTTTAAAAAAAAAAAATTGCTGTTTTCGATTATCATTATTATTTTTTTTACATTAAATGCATTCTGAAATATAACATTGGAATTATTTTTGTAGCTTTTTAATTGAAATTCCAAAGCCAAATATTTAGAACATTCAATTGCCAAAACATTGAAAACACTACCATCACTCCTTAGCACTTACTTACCATAATTTATTTACATTACTTAAATAAAATATTTTTGTTGTGTATATTACTTATTTTTCATATAAGTACTTTATTATTTCATTTCTTCGCATCTCATCTCTTCTGAGGCAGTAGCAGCAAGACTACCAGACAACCATCTAACGCTTTCTCTGTGCTCCCCAACCAGCCAAGTTCCTATTGGCTAGCGAAAAGGTTAGCCCATGATCATTGGGTTGCCACAGCTGCCCATGCTGCAGAGCTTTCTGACAAAATCACTATTTTAGTAGTTCTTCAAAGTAGATAAGGCATTTTCAAGACTGCTTACAACTATCAAAAGCTACCTCACAAACTGTCTCTATCCCTCTTGCCGCTGTGTGGTGTACATTCCTCTCCCATGGCGTACATTTTGTGTGCGGGAAGCTGTTCAACCACACTAAACTGTTGATTCTTGTCACACCCTGATCTGTTTCACCTGTCTTCTGATTGTCTCCACACCCTCCAGGTGTCACTTATTATCCCCGGTGTATATATCCCTGTGTTTCCTGTCTCTCTGTGCCAGTTTGTCATGTATTCTTTTCAGTGCTTTTCCCATACTCCTGGTCCTACCGGTTTCCCATACTCCTGGTCCTACCGGTTTCCCATACTCCTGGTCCTACCGGTTTCCCGCGCTGGACAAAACAATTTGGGTGGACATCAATCGGGCTGTGCTGGACCGACCCATGTGGATGGCCTTCTTCCTCATCCCGATCTTTGTTCTGAGGCATATGGTCTTCAATACAACTCAGAAGATGATCTAGTCCCAGATGGCTGAGACAGACACGGAGCCCAAACAGACTTAAAGAACTAAATGAACTTCTGCTTCTGTCTGTACAATTTAAGTATAGTTTGACCAATGATTGCCAAGAGGACATCATCATGAATCTTGTGGGTGGGAGTAATTCTGTTAGTGTCTCACATTTATTTTACAAGTGTTATGATGACGCGAAACAGTACATGGAAATTCACTACGTGTGAGAATTGTTGTCTTGGTGGAACACTCTGATGTGAAGGTGCATTGCAGGAGCTGTGAGACGGCAATCGAAACACCGGAAAGACAAAGACTGTATCTAAAAATATATATATTTGCCTTTGGAAGAGCAAATAAAGAATATGTTGCAGGAACCTGAGATTGTAAACGATCGAAAGCATAGATTTGATAGTTAAAGAGAACCAATCTTCTATAGATAATATATATGTATATATATATATATATGATGGGAAGATGTATAAGGAACTGTCGCCTCTAAATTCTCACGATAATCTGTCCCTTCAGTTGTGAGTTCCAATTTTTAAATCCTCGTCTTTTTTAGCATTTGACCACATCTTCGTACTGTCAATGAGCTTCTTGTACATCTGAGAACAAACACGTCCTTCTCTGCGGTTTATGGTTTGGGCCCCAAAAGCCACACATGAACACGTGCTTGAAACATTTTGTAGCTGAATGTATTACTTTGCAAGATCAAGGTGTCAAATGGAAAAATCCTGAAGGTGAAATTGTGACTAACAAAATCTTTCCTTGAATTTTAGTCAGTTACACAGCTGCCAGACCTCTTCTTCAAAACTTTAAACAGTTTGATGGGGAATTTGGCTGCTCTTTTTGTCTCCATAAAGGTAGTGTAATAGCAAAGGGAAGAGGGCATATCCTTTTGAGGAAAACTGTCAACTCAGAAATCAGCCTTAGAGTAATTTATTTATAGATTTAGCAACATAGTCTGGGAAAGGAATTTAAGGCCCCAGTATTTTATCTCAGCTTGAACATTTTGCATAATAGTGGGACCTATCCCAGATTATATGCACAATGTGCTATTGCGGTTTGCCAGTTTATGGTTAAACAGAGAAAATCATGAGATGTCATGGTATATAGGTTGATCAACTCAACATCTAGATGACATGCTTTTGAATATAAAGACATCATAAAACGTCTCACTTATACCACATTCAATCACCCAAAGAACATTTTGGAAGGCACACAAATGGTACACGTGGCTCCTCTACACTCTTAGAAAAAAAGGTGCTATCTATAACCTATAAAGGTTATTTGGCTGTCCCCATAGAAGAACCCTTTGAATAACCCCTTTGGATTCCAGACGGTTTTACATGGAACCCAAAAGACTTCTACCTGGAACCAAAAAGTGTTCTACCTGGAACCAAAAAGGGTTCTACCTGGAACCGAAAAAGGTTCTACCTGGAACCGAAAAGGGTTCTCCTATGGTGACAGCCGAAGAACCCTTTTTTCCTAGAGTGTGCTATAGTCTTCCACTACTTTAAGGAATCAGATTGTTACCTAACTTATTGTTTAAAACTCGCTAAGAGGTTTTACACGTATTAATAGGTAGAATATTTTCCTATTAAAAACACCCTACAGCGTGCCACAGTTCATTCTTGATGCAATGTTTCACGTGCTTGACATGATTTCTCTCTATGGAATTTCTCTCAAGTAATTAAACCGATGTCAGTCAATTAGTTGTTTAATAACTGAAAAAAAGCAAGACATTTTGGTTAATCACAGCACTAACACGCACGCATGCCCGCACGCACGCACGCACGCACACCCACCCACACACACACACACACACACACACACACACACACACACACACACACACACACACACACACACACACACACACACACACACACACACACACACACACACACACACACACACACACACACACACACACACACACACACACACACACACACACACACACACACACACACACCTCACCATTCATCCCATTCTAAGATGTACCTGTCAATGTTACTCTGCAGTAATAGGGTTTGCTCCTGGTCGCCCTGGGCCTGTAGTTTGGTGGCCTCCTGGTCCTCCTCACTCTGAGGGCTTAGCCCATCCATCAGCCATTGCTCTCGAAGGGCTTTTTTCTATTTGGGGAAACCATCAATAGACTATGTTACACCATGAACTATAGTGTTGTAACTCAACAACTGTTGTGTGTGTGTCCCCAATGACTTCGTAGATATTGAAATTCCATTCCATCCTTTTTGACTTCAGATTAAATATAATTTTTACGTACGTATTCAGACCCTTTACTGAGTACTTTGTTGAAGCGCCTTTGGCAGTGATTGCAGCCTCAAGTCCTCTTGGGTATGACGCTACAAGTTTGGCACACTTGTATTTGGGGAGTTTCTCCCATTCTTCTCTGCAAATACTCTCAAGCTCTGTCAGGTTGGATGGGAAATGTTGCTCCACAGGTCTTTTTAGGTCTCTCCAGAAATGCCTGTGTGCTTAGTGTCATTGTCCTGTTGGAAGATGAACCTTCACCCCAGTCTGAGGTCCTGAGTGCTCTGGAGCAGGTTTTCATCAAGTATCTCTCTGTACTTTGCTCCTTTCATCTTTCCATCGATCCTGACTAGTCGGCCAGTCCAGGCCGCTGAAAAACATCCCCACATCATGATGCTGCCACCACCATGCTTCACCGTAGGGATGGTGCCAGGATTCCTCCAGACGTGGCACTTGGCATTCAGGCCAAAGAGTTCATTCAGGCCAGAGAATCTTCATGGTCTGAGAGTCATTTGGGTGTCTGTTGGCAAACTCTAAGCGGGCTGTCATGTGCCTTTTACTGAGGTGTGGCTTCTGTCTGGCTACTCTACCATAAAGGACTGATTGGTGGAGTGCTGCAGAGATGGTTGTCCTTCTGGAAGGTTCTCCCATTTCCACAGAGGAACTCTGGAGCTCTGTCAGAGTGACCATCGGGTTCTTGGTCACCTCCCTGAAAAGGCCCTCCTCCCCTGATTGTTCAGTTTGGCTGGGCAGCTACCTCTAGGAAGAGTCTTGGTGGTTCCAAACTTTTTCCATTTAAGAATGATGGAGGCCATTACGTTCTTGGGGACCTTCAATGCTGCAAAACATTTTTGGGACCCTTCTCCAGATCTGTGCCTCGACACAATCCTGTCTTGGAGCTCTGCAGAAAATTCCTTTGACCTCATGGCTTGGTTTTTGCTCTGACATGCACTGTCAACTGTGGAACCTTATATAGACAGGTGTGTGCCATTCCAAATCATGTCCAATCAATTGAATTTACCACAGGTGGACTCGAATCCAGTTTCTAGAAACACCTCAATGATTATCAATGGAAACAGGATGCACCTGAACTCAATTGTGAGTCTCATAGCAAAGGGTCTGAATACTTATCTAAATAAGGTATTTATGTTTATTGTTTTTAACACATTTGCCAAAATTTCTAAAAACCTGTTTTCACTTTGTCATTATGGGGTATTGTGTGTATATTGATGTGGAAAATTTAGAATAAGGCTGTAACTTAACAAAATGTGGAAAAAGTCAAGGGGTCTGAATACTTTCCGAGTGCACTGTAAATTATAGTTTGTACTAAAACGTACCTTCAAACATTGGAGTTTTAATTTTTCCTCCTCAATTTGTCTCCTTTTTTTTGCGATGTCGTCCTGGACTCTTCTTTTCTCCTGTGAAGACATTCAAGCATGGCTTTGTCAATGGAGAGATTTCACATGTTTTTGTCGTTTCATAGATTGAAACTAATCTACAGCTAGTCATGGCTATTCCAGCCAATAGGAATGCCCCATCTCCCCACTGTGTCCAATCAAGCAGGGAGGTGCCTGTGACATCATAGCAAGTCAGATACAACCTGTCCACAGTGTCCATCTGCTCAATATAACAGTTTAGCAGTTTCTCTCTATAACTACACTTTGGGTTGGTTTCCAAGACACAGATTAAGCCTAGTCCTGCACTTAAACACTATTTCAATTGCTCTGTCTAGGAAATTGGCCCTATGCGTATAGGCCTACCCTGTATGGTTGGATTATTAGGTTGACCCAACTGCTGGGTACAGGCTTTGGGTCACTTCGTTGCGATCTATTCTTTAAAAAGAGCAGGGTTGGGTTGTTGATGCTGGGTTATTGGTGCTGGTTTATTGAGATCAGAAGACTGGCGGTGTAGCTTAGTAGGAGCGTTGCTTTGAGAGAGTTATGCTTAGCCACCCGTGAAATGTCATTGCTGTTCATTTGTTCTGTTGTATAGTTTTCACATGTTAAGGGTGAACATTGACATTATTGTAGCTTCAATGAGGCTTACAGAAGTGTATTAGTTCCCTAAAAGCCTATGCAAATCCCATTGTTGGGATGGATACCACCTTTTCATAATAATATTAATATTCTAGAAGATTGTGCAGAATACCCCCAAAAACACATGTCATTTGCAGTATGTAAACTTAACATGACAAACAGGAATGGAATTTACTCTCACGGGTGGCCAATAAGATCTATCTGAACTCCACACCTGTCATGACTTCCGCCGAAGTCGGCTGCTCTCCTTGTTCGGGCGGCGTTTGGCAATCGACGTCACCGGCTTTCTAGCCATCGCCGCTCCATTTTTCATGTGTCCATTTGTTTTGTCTTGTTCCATACACACCTGGTTTTCATTCCCCAATCAATCTACATGTATTTAGTCCTCTGTTCCCCATCATGTCTTTGTGTGTAATTGTTCATTGTTAATGGTGTATGTTCACGCGCAATACTTTTATAGTTTATGTTCCGTGTTTTTGGGCACTTGCGTAATTGTTTGTGCTTATTGTTGAACGGAGTAAAAGTGCGCCTGTTTACTCTACTCTGCTCTCCTGCACCTGACTTCGCCTCCCTTACACAGCCATAACAACACCCCTAATAAGCCAGGTCTCCTGAAAATAACCCAAGGATTACATTAAAATAGACCCAGCTGCTATGTGAACCAAGCATGAAACAAAAAAATACCCAACTGATTGTTTAAATTGTTAAACCGATGTTTACTTAATCCCCAAAACCCAACATATTGGGTTATTAAGGAACTCCAACTAGCTCGGTCAAAATAACCCACCTTGTGTTCTGTCCAATATTCATCCAACGCTGTGTTACCAAAGAACCCAAATTGGGTTGTTTTTAACCCACCATTTTTGTGTGTGTGTAGAACCACACAATACTTCATACATTAGATCAGAAGATGTAATGCTTATTTTCTAATGGTTGTTAGCATTACCAAAGAGAAATAATGCCTGTCTGTCTTCATTTTTGTGGAAAAGTTATAACTGCATAGACATATCTGTCATGTAAAGTGTGGTGGTCAGACATATTGTTGTCTATTAATAGTCCCATGTTTGATCCTTGTATTACTAAGCCCCAGGGAGAATGGATATCCCAGATGAAGTCTAGTCCACTGACAGCTAGCTCTGTGGATGCACAGCTAGAGCGAAGCAAGTTTACTGAAATCAGGGAAGCGTGAAGACAGCCAGACAGGAAAATCAGACGAGGAAAGAGATCAGGTCTATAGATCTCTTAGACTACATACTGAACTGAAGTGATGAGCTCACTCTCACTTCCTGACGCTAAAGTGTTTGACCTTCATTTCTAAAACAAGATATCCTGATGATTTCCAAGCTCTCTTTCACAGCTACTAGATACCGTTGCCGTCCATTCTCATTTGCAGAATCATCACAACACAAATAGCTTCATAAATGCCTCTGACCTATTTAAATGTGTAGCTTTCAGAAACACCACTCTTTCTTTCACGTGAATAGCAAAAAAAAGGATCAAATGTCTGTTGTCTCTGTGTAATGGAACAATAAAGATGTATTGTTTTGTAGCTTTACCGTTATGGCCTGGAGCCGCTCCTTCAACAGGTCGGCCTCCTCCATACTGACCCTGAAACACAGAGAGGAGCGAGAGCGTTACCCGGAAGTGTATATGAGAGTGTGAGAGAAATATAATTTGTGAGAGCGCATGTGTGTGCATGTGTCTGTGTGTATGTATTGTTGAGAGAGAGGGGGGGGGCATAAAGAGAGGGGAGGGGGCATAAACAAAGAGAAAGACAGAGAGAGTTAGTAGGCTTGGCCTGGCAGGGTCTGTGACAGAGACAGGAGGCAGTGATGTGATGGTGACAGCAGGCTGGAGAGAACAGGACAGAGTTGGCCTGGAAGCATGTGACAGGAGTGTATCTGCTTGGGCCTGGGTCTGGGGAGGAAGGGAGGGAGTATGTGTGAGGCAGCCTGTGAAGGAGGGTGTGTGTCACCAGGAAGGGTTCGAGGGCTAAGCCCAAACCAAGGCCAACTGGGATAACAGGCATGTCTCTGTGACACGTCACATGGCAGAGTTATCCAGGCGAGGGGTTGGTTTATAAAGGGATGGGGCAGGCAGTTAGGCAGACACACTTGCCTCTCTGGGCTGTGTATGGAATCTGACATAGCGTTACTAGATTGTTTACATGCACCGTGATGTGATCACAGTAAATAACTGCAGATTAAGAGGACATGGCACCCACCATGCAAACAGAGAGAGGAATTGACAGGTTGTACTATGACCTATGAGGATTTTAACTTGACCCCAAGGCTGATGTGCTGTTATCTAGTAAACGAAAGGGGGAAAATATAGCTTTAGTCCATGTGACACTTCAATCTGAATTGAAGTTCGATTGATGATAATAACTTGTAAAGTCAGTATGTTGTGCCGAGACGTGACATCATTGTATGATCAACTATAGCAAGATCCCAGAGTTTTTCTTCACCATGTTACCTGACCAGGAAAAACTTGAGTCATATTTGGTAACCGTTTTATAAAAGCAATACGGCACCTCTGGGTTTAGTCCTAAGGACTAGGCTTAATCTGTGTCTGGGAAACCGGCCCATAGGGTGTTTAAAGAGATAAACTGCTAAAAAGTGTCATATTGAGCAGCTGTTTCCAGGCACATCTCTTTGCGTCATGTACTATAGCCCCTCCTACCTTATTGCTAAAGTATCCCCCTCAAGATAAAGTGAGCTGTGAGCTCTACCTGCATGCTGTCTATCGTGAGTCAGCTCAGCTCTGGGTTCATCACATGTGATTTAAGGTTGATCTGTTACTAATTGTGCGGAGTCAGCTCACTCTGTTCCCTCTTCAAATAAACACATCAGGAGGGAGGATATATCTTTCCGCAAGCAGGTCAGGGCAGGACTCCAAGGTTAGGGGGCATTCAAATAATATCCCCGAGCTATGGACCCAGCCAGGATCAGATAGCATGGCTGCCTGACAATATGCCCCATGGAAAGGCAGGGCAGCAGCCTCCAATGACATTGAGTTCCAAACAAACAAGGACAGAATAATAAAATATACTAGAAATACATTAATTGACATCCCCAAAGGGAAGGGATGTTAAAACAATCGTTTAGTGTCCTTGAAGAGATTTAAATAGAATCAACACTGAGTGACTTTCTCACAGGCCAAACATAGCTATTTTATTTCCAGCCATTACTACTGTATAAGAAAAGGAGAGCACATATAGTTATTGTTGTATTATACCTACTGTTGCATCATTTGGTAACAATAGACAATGTTCAATATGACTGTCATAACAAACTGTGCAGAAATTAGAGCTGAACTGGACTGGTTTAGTCTCATGTACACAGAGGAACTGCAAATAGTGTCCCGGTATTCAAAAGGCACATTAGTAGCAAGCTCCCTCTGAAACCACAGAAACTTAAGATAGGAATGACGGGTGCTGAGAGTCGTGTTGAAACCGGGAATATATGATGTGTGATTTATAAGGTGTGTGGAGGCCTTGGCTTAATTTCTATCTCTGTCTGAAGACAGATGGCTAGATGGCCAAGTATCTGGCCAGATATTCTCACAGGCTGAAGGACAGATTTCCTCTCCCACATGTCTATGGCAGGGCTCCATTCATTTAAAACCATTCATCTATCTATCTATCTATCTATCTATCTATCTATCTATCTATCTATCTATCTATCTATCTATCTATCTATCTATCTATCTATCTATCTATCTACAGCGCATTTTGTAATTATTTTTTTAACATTATAGCCTTGTGCAAAATGGATAAGAATAAAAAAATCCTCTTCAGTCTACACACAATACCCCATACTGACAAAACCACTTTAAAAAAAATGTGGCTAATTTATAGAAAGTAAAAACTAAAATATCACATTTACATAAGTATTCAGACCCTTTACACAGTACTTTGCTGAAGCACCCTTGGCAACGATTACAGCCTCGAGTCTTCTTGAGTATGACGCTACAAGTTTGGCACACCTGTATTTGGGGAGTTTCTCCCATTCTTCTCTGCAGATCCTCTCAAGCTCTGACAGGTTAGATTGGGAGCGTTGCTGCACAGTTATTTTCAGGTCTCTCTAGAGATGTTCGATCGGGTTCAAATCTGGGCTCTTGCTGGGCCACTCAAGGACATTCAGAGACTTGTCCCAAAGCCACTCCTGCATTGTCTTTGCTGTATGCATATTGTCTTTGTTCTGTTGGAAGATGAACCTTCGCCCCAGTCAGAGGTCCTGAGTGCTCTGGAGCAGGTTTTCATCATGGATCTCTCTGTACTTTTCTCCGTTCATCTTTGCTTCGATCCTGACTAGTCTCCCAGTCCCTGCCGCTAAAAAAACATCCCCACAGCATGATGCTGCCACCACCATGCTTCACCGTAGGGATGGTGCCAGGTTTTCTTCAGATGTGACGCTTGGCAATCAGAACAAAGTGTTCAATCTTGGTTTCATCAGACCAGAGAATCTTGGTTCTGATGGTCTGAGAGTCTTTAGGTGCCTTTTGGATGTAATGGTCTTTTAACAGAGGCTTCCGTCTGGCCACTCTACCATAAAGGCCTGATTGGTGGAGTGCTGCAGAGATGGTTGTCCTTCTGGAAGGTTCTCCCATCTCCACAGAGGAACTCTGGAGCTCTGTCAGAGTGACCATCGGGTTATTGGTCACCTCTCTGAACAAGGCCCTTCTCCCCTGATTGCTCAGTTTGACTGGGCAGCCAGCTCTAGGAAGTCTTGGTGGTTCCAAACTTCTTCTATTTAAGAATGATGGAGGCCACTGTGTCCTTGGAGACCTTTAATTCTGCAGAAATGTTTTGGTACACTTCTTCAGATCTGTTCCTTGACACAATCCTGTCTCGGAGCTCTATGGACAACCCCATGGCTTGGCTTTTGCTCTAACATGCACTGCCAACTCAAGGATTATCAATTTAAATAGGATGCACCTGAGCTCAATTTTGAGACTCATAGCAAGGGTTTCAATACTTATGTAAATAAGGTATTTCTGTTTTGTATTTTTCATACATTTGCCAAAATTTAGAAAAACCTGTTTTCACTTTGGCATTATGGGGTATTGTGTGTAGATTGCTGAGGGATCATTTTTATTTATTTAGAATAAGGCTGTAATTTAACAATATGTGGAAAAAGTCAAGGGGTCTGAATACTTTCTGAAGGCACCCTGTCTGTCCGTCCGTCCGTCCGTCTACTATCTATCTACAGTATCCAGCTTTCCAAAAGTGTCTGATTGTGTAACGTCTGCTTCCAATTCACAAAGTTCTGATCTGTCATCTGTCCTTTGAATCACGTTTCCACGCCCTCTTCAAGGAGGTGTTCGACCATTCAGTTTCAGGTCATCACACCGGAGGCATTTTAAGTGAGCTGCGACAGGGCTGCAGCTCCACCACTGAGTATGCCCTTGAGTTCCATACCATGGCTGCCCGCAGTGGATATAGTGAACCAGCTCTCTTTACAGTCTACCAGAGGGGTCTTAATTGGGAGTTATAGACTGAACTGGCCTGCAGGTGAGATTTAATGGATCTAAACCAATACATCCGGATGTCCACATCCATTGGCAAACCTACTGGTGGACCGCAGACCTATACAGTTGCCCATGGCCTGCGAGTCTTCCATGCCTTTCTCTCATCCACCACGGTCCAATAGCCCCGAACCCATGCAACTCGGCCGTGCCCCTCTCACGCCTGCCTAGAGACACCGGAGGTTACGTAAAAACCTGTGCCTCTATTGTGGCAAGAGTAACCACCTACTCAATAGCTGTCCAATTTGTCCTCCACGAAGGGGTGACCACGACTGCTCCACTTCTGCCCGGGTAAGCATCTCTACATTTTTGAACATTACCTGAAGGCAGTTTGGGATCCCGGCTCTTCTTTCTGCTAATGGGGTCACTCAGTTTGTGGAGGGATTAGTGGACTCTGGGGCTGCAGGAAATTGAATTGATGAACAATTGGCACAACAGTTAAGGGTCAAGCTAATCCCTGTTAATCCTCCCTTTAGGATTAATGCGCTGGATGGACAACCTCTCGGAAACTGATCTTGTGAATCGCATGACCGAAAGTACCACCCTTCAGATTGGCCTCCTTCACTCAGAGGTCATTAAGTTAATGGTGTTGTCTTCACCTAAAGAACCCCTCATCCTTGGTCACCCCTGGCTTAGCCTTCACGACCCTGCCATCTCCTGGTGGCAAGGGGAACTCCTGTCATGGTCTCCTGCTTGTTTTAAGAACTGCTTCAGTCTACCCTGTCAAGACACCTCTATAGAAGGATCGGGGTCTGCCATTCCAACCCACATCCCACCTGTATATGCCCAGTTCCTGAGTGTCTTCAGCAAGAAAAAGGCGTCCATCACCCGGAGGACAGCGCGATCGACCTCCTTCCTGGGGCATCGCCCCCTAAGGGTCGGACCTACCCCTTGTCCATCCCAGAGAATGAGGCTATAGACACATATATAGGAGAGGCTCTCGCCAGAAAATTCATCCGTCCATCCACGTCTCCGGCTGCATCCAGTTTCTTTTTTTGTAAAAAAAAATCATGGTAGTCTCCATTCCTGCTTAGATTGCCAACCCCTCAATGGCCTTAACATCAAGAATCACGTCCCTCTTCCTCTGATTCCGGCTGCACTAACAAGTAGGACAGGCTACCATCTACTCCAAACTGGACCTACGTAGTGCTTACAACCTGCTCCGTATCCAAAGTGGGTATGAGTGGAAGACGGCGTTCATCACTGCTAGGGGTCACCGTGAATACCTGGTCATGCCCTACGGTCTCACCAATGCTCCCGCAGTCTTCCAGTCTTCTTGAATGAAGTTTTCCAGGACATGATCAACCAGTTCTTCATCGTGTACATTGATATCTTGATCTCACTCACTCCCTTGCGAAGACATGTCCATGTGCAACAGGTCCTCCAACGGCAACAGGACCACCATCTTTATGTCAAGGCTGAGAAGAGCGCCTTTCATGTTACTACGGTAACCTTCCTAGGGTTTGTGCTGACACCAGGAGGGGTCAACATGGACAAAGGCAAAGTCACGGCCGTGCTTAACTGGCCCAAACCTACCACCGTAAAGGAACTACAATGTTTGCTAGGATTTTCCAACTTCTACCGCCAGTTCATCCGAAACTACAGCAGCACAACCGCTCCTCTCAGCTCTCACCAGTCAAAAACCTCCAATGGACTGATACCACCCTTAATGCATTTGAGACCTTGAAATGCCTCTTCACCTCTGCACCCACCCTTAGGCAGCCAAATCCTACCCTTCCTTTTGTTCTGGAAGTGAATGCATCCAAGGTCAGCGTGGGAGCGGTTCTCTCTCAGCGGGTCGGGACACCTCCCAAATTACACCCACGTGGCTTCTTTTCCAAGAAACTGTCACCCGATGAGAGGAACTATGACTGAGAGCTCCTCTCCATTAAGCTGGCTACTGAAGAGTGGCGCCACTGGTTAGAGGGAGCCCGTCACCCATTCCTTGTTCTTACCGTCTACCACAATTTGGAGTACTTAACTTCTTTGATATAGGGGGCGCTATTTTATTTTTTGGATGAAAAACGTTCCTGTTTTAAACAAGATATTCTGTCACGAAAAGATGCTCGACTATGCATATAATTGACAGCTTTGGAAAGAAAACACTCTGACGTTTCCAAAACTGCAAAGATATTGTCTGTGAGTGCCACAGAACTGATGTTACAGAAAAAACCCCAGATAAAATTCCAATCAGGAAGTGCCGCATTTTTTAAAACTGCCTCATGCCTATGACTCCTTATATGGCTGTGAATGGGCCACGAATGAGCTTAGGCTTTCTGTTGCTTCCCCAAGGTGTCGACAGCATTGTGACGTATTTGTAGGCATATCATTGGAAGATTGAGCAAAAGAGACTACATCTACCAGGTCGTGTCCTCCGTCGCAATTATTGCGTAATCTCCAGCTGCAGTATTTTTCCGTTTGCTTCTGTTGAGAAGCCAACTGCCACCACTGATAGATTATCGAATAGATATGTGAAAAACACCTTGAGGATTGATTCTAAACAACATTTGCCATGTTTCTGTCGATATTATGGAGCTAATTTGGAAAAAAAATTGACGTTGTAAGTGACTGCATTTTCCGGTCTTTTTCTTAGCCAAACGTGATGAACAAAACGGAGCTATTTCGTCTACACAAATAATCTTTTTGGAAAAAATGAACATTTGCTATCTAACTAAGAGTCACGTCATTGAAAACATCCGATGTTCTTCAAAGGTAAATTATTTTATTTGAATGCTTTTCTTGTTTTTGTGAAAATGTTGCCTGCTGAATGCTAGGCTTAATGCTATGCTAGGCTATCAATACTCTTACACAAATGCTTGTGTAGCTTTGGTTGAAAAGCATATTTTGAAAATCTGAGATGACAGTGTTGTGTCACGCCTTGGTCATTGTATTTTGTATTTTTGTTATATGTTTGGGTAGGCCAGGGTGTGACATGGGTTTATATGTTGTATTCGTATTGGGGTTTGTATTATTTGGGATCGCGGCTGATTAGGGGTGTTGTTAGGCTTGGCTGCCTGAGGCGATTCTCAATCAGAGTCAGGTGCTTGTCATTGTCTCTGATTGGGAACCGTATTTAGGCAGCCTGACTTTCGCTTTGTATTTTGTGGGTGTTTGTTCCTGTCTTTGTGTAGTATTCACCAGATAGGCTGTAATTAGTTTCACGTTTCGTTTGTTGTTTTCGTATTTCAGTTATTTCATGTACCGTCATATCTTTCATTAAAGTCATGAGTAACCTACACGCTGCGCTTCGGTCCGACTCTCTTCATTCAACAGACGAACGCCGTTACAGAAACACCCACCCCTCACGGACCGAGCCGCGTGTAACTGGCAACGACGCAGATAACTGGCAGGAGCTAATGGAGTATACGACGTGGGAAGAAATTGACAGGTGGGCGGCCGACCCAGAGAGAGTGCAGGCGCCCGCCTGGGATTCGCTTCAGCAGTGTGAAGAAGGCTACAGGCGAATCGAGTCAAAGAAAAAGACACGCCGGGTAAAACGGAGAGGCGCTGGTATAAACAGGCAGCGACAGCTGGAGCAGCAAAGGGAGGATGAATTATTCGGAGAATGGACATGGGAAGACGTGTTGGATGGTAAAGGTTGTTACACTTGGGAGGAGATATTGGCCGGAAGAGATTGCCTCCCATGGGAACAGGTGGAGGCACTAAGGAGAGCAGAGGCAGCCGGAGATAGGAGCCGACGATACGAGGGAACACGGTTGGCAAGGAAACCTGAAAACCAGCCCAAAAACATTATTGGGGGGGCTAGAAGGGAGAATAGTTATGCCAGGTAGGAGACCTGCGCAAACTCCCTGTGCTCACCATTGGGCTAGAGAGACCAGGCAGGCACCGTGTTATGCTATGGTGCGCACAGTGTTTTCAGTGCGGGAGCATAGCCCGGTGCGGCAAATACCATTTCTTCCTATTGGCCGGGCTAGAGTGGGCATCGAGCCAGGTAAGCTTGGGCAGGCTCGGTGCTCAAGAGCTCCAGTGCGCCTGCACGGTCCGGTCTATCCAGAGCCACCTCTACACACCAGTCCTCCGGTAGCAGCTCCCCGCACCAGGCTTCCTGTGCGTGTCCTCGATCCAGTACCACCAGTTCCAGCACCACGCACCAGGCCTCCAGTGCGCCTTGCCTGTTCAGCGCAGCCAGCGCTTTTCTCCTCTCCTGCGCTGTCGGAGTCTCCCGCCTGTTTAGCACAGCCAGAGCCTTTCTCCTTTCCTGCGCTGCCGGAGTCTCCAGTCTGCCCAGCGCCGCCAGTGCTCCCAGTCTGCCCAGCGCGGCCAGTGCTCCCAGTCTGCCCAGCGCGGCCAGTGCTCCCAGTCTGCCCAGCGCGGCCAGTGCTCCCAGTCTGCCCAGCGCCGCCAGTCTGCCCAGCGCCGCCAGTGCTGCCAGTCAGCCCAGCGCTGCCCGACAACCAGTCTCTTCCAGATCTGCCCGACAACCAGTCTCTTCCAGATCTGCTCGACAACCAGTCTCTTCCAGATCTGCCAGCCAGCCAGGATTTACCGGAGCCTACTATCTGCCATCTCAGTACTGGCTTCCCTCAGTACTGGGCAGTACCGGGCTTCCCCTCAGTAGTACTGGGCTTCCTCTCAGTACTGGGCTTCCTCTCAGTCCTTCCCCTCAGTACCGGGCTTCCCCTCAGTACCGGGCTTCCCCTCAGTCCCGGCTGCCCCCCCTCTGTCCCGAGCTGCCCCTCTGTCCCGGGCTGCCCCTCAGTCCCAGGCTGCCCCTCTGTCCTGAGATGCCCCTCTGTCCTGAGATGCCCCTCTGTCCTGAGATGCCCCTCTGTCCTGAGATGCCCCTCTGTCCCGAGCTGCCCCTCTGTCCCGAGCTGCACCTCTGTCCCGGGCTGCCCCTCTGTCCTGAGATGCCCCTCTGTCCTGAGATGCCCCTCTGTCCTGAGATGCCCCTCTGTCCTGAGATGCCCCTCTGTCCTGAGATGCCCCTCTGTCCTGAGATGCCCCTCTGTCCCGAGCTGCTCCTCAGTTATGTGGGGATCTGGGTGAGGACTATTAGGCCATGGTCGGCGGAGAAGGTGGATTATCCCAGGACGCGAAGGGGAGGAAATAGAACATTAATGGAGTGGGGTCCACGTCCCGAGCCAGAACCGCCACCATGGATAGACGCCCACCCGGAGCCTCCCTATGCTCTTGAGGTGCGTCCGGGAGTCCACACCTTAGGGGGGGGGGGTTCTGTCACGCCTTGGTCATTGTATTTTGTATTTTTGTTATATGTTTGGGTAGGCCAGGGTGTGACATGGGTTTGTATGTTGTATTCGTATTGGGGTTTGTATTATTTGGGATCGCGGCTGATTAGGGGTGTTGTTAGGCTTGGCTGGCTGAGGCGATTCTCAATCAGAGTCAGGTGCTTGTCATTGTCTCTGATTGGGAACCGTATTTAGGCAGCCTGACTTTCGCTTTGTATTTCGTGGGTGTTTGTTCCTGTCTTTGTGTAGTATTCACCAGATAGGCTGTAATTAGTTTCACGTTTCGTTTGTTGTTTTCGTATTTCAGTTATTTCATGTACCGTCATATCTTTCATTAAAGTCATGAGTAACCTACACGCTGCGCTTCTGTCCGACTCTCTTCATTCAGCAGATGAACGCCGTTACATGTTGTTAAAAAAAGGCTAAGCTTGTGTTTGAATATATTTATTTCATTTCATTTGCGATTTTCATGAATAGGAAATGGTAATGGTTATGGTAATGAGCTTGAGGCTATGATTACGCTCCCGGATACGGGATTGCTCGTCGCTAGAGGTTAAGAAGTGTTAAGAGCTCAACCCCAGACAGGCTCGCTGGGCACTCTTCACCCGATTCAACTTCACCATCATCTACCTGCCCTGCGAGAAAAATGTGAAGGCTGATTCCTTATCCCGTCTATTTGACGCCCCTTCCTCAACCCAGCTCCCGAGCCCATCCTGCTTGTGTCGTGGGACCCATACAGTGGGAAATCCAAGCAGCTGTCCAAGAGGCCCTACACCATGACCCAGCACCTCCCGACACCCCTGCAGGCAAGACCTGCGTCCGTCAGACCCCAACTAATGCAGTGGTGCCATAACTCGCTCTGGCCATCCCGGGAATCACCCGAACCACGGAGTCCCTAACAGCCAACGTCTGAGATGACATTCTTTCCTGTCCTGTCTGTGCTTGGGCAGAGAGCCCTCGCCAACTACCTAGCGGTAAGCTAGAGCCTTTACATACACCACACCGACCATGGTCCCACATTGCCATGGATTTCCTCACAGATCTGCCGGACTCTTCAGGCTTCATGACTATTTTAGTTGTAATGGAAGATGTGCCGACTCATCCCCCTTCCATATCTACCTAATCCCATGGAAATGGCTGAGTCCATGTTCCAACAGGTGTTTCGTCTGTAAGGGATCCCGGAAGACATCGCTTCGGATCTGGGACCCCAGTTCGTCTCCAGGGTGTGGCGAGCCTTCTGTGACCGACTGGGGGTCCCCATCAGCCTATCCTCGGGATACCATCCCTAAACCAATGGGCAGACTGAAAGCCTGAATCAGGAAATAGAGAAGTACCTTCGCCAACACTGCACCCACCAACCACACTAGTGGAGTTGCTATCTAACCTGGGCTGAATACGCACAGAACTCCCTGGTGCATTCCTCACTCCATCTCACTTCTTTTCAGTGTCCTCGGATACCAACCCCCCGTGTTCCCATGGGAGACAGAGCCCAGAACCGTGCCTGCCATCGATGAGTGGTTTCAACAGAGTGAGCAGGGTTGGGAGACTGCAAATCGGCACCTCCATCACACTTGCCTTTCCCCGAAGCGGTTCACTGACCGGTGTCGCTGACCTACTCCACTCGTCCACCCTGGGCAATGGGTGTGGCTCTCTACCCGGGACATCCGGCTTCGTGACTCCTGCAAAAAGTTCAGTCCCCAGTTCATTGGTCCCTTCAAAATATCACACCGCATCAATCCTTACACTTACCGTCTCCAACTGCCCCGCCATTACCGGATCTCCTTATCCTTCCATGTGTCCCTTCTCAATCTTGTGAGGTACAACGCTCTCCATCCTCCTGTGGCGCACCCCCTCCACTTGACGCCGGCAGTGCATCGGCTTATTCCTTCCGAGCCCTCCTTGACTCCAAGTGCCTGGGTGACATCCACTACCTGGTGGATTGGGAGAGGTACGGACCCAAACAACGGTCCTGGGTCCCCATCCAGGACATCGTCGACCCAGCCATGATCCTGGCTTTCCAAAGTAACTGTCCTGACCTCCCAGCTCCACGCTCCTGGGGGAGGCCCACTGCTCAGCTTCCTAGGCTGTTAAGAGTGGAGGGGAGGGGGGGGGGTACTCTAATGTCTGCTTCCAACTCACACCCTCAAACACCTAGATCCCCTGAACGCAGCTCATTCTCCAGATCCCAATCACCTGAATTCTAATCACTTGTTCACACACCTGTATGTCATTATCACACACACGTCTTTCAGAGTGCTGGGTTTTCCTGTGAATGGTCTACCTGATCTCGCAGACTACTTTACTAGCCTTTTCCCTGCCGGTACTGTTGCCCTTTTGGACCCCCTGTGTATGACCTTCTGCCTGTCCCTGGACCCAGCTACATGCCTCCTCCTGTGGTCCTTTGCAATAAACACTTGCTGCGCCCTGCGCTTGAAACCAGCTCTCTGTCTCCCCTTGTGTTCATTACAGATTGCTATTAAGCTGACCCTTTTTTCGATGCAGTATGGCTTAAATGTATTTTCTCTAGGAGTTAAATTCACTATTTTGAAGCATTTTGTGAATGTCAGCATCTACAATTATAGGGAATTTTATCTACATATGCCAGATATGGATTGAAATCCCCAAAATATGAGGTGAAGTCTCATGTCAAATGACCAAGGAAGTTTATTTGTGTGGCAGCGAAGTTAACATTTCAGTTAGCACCTGGAATACTCAAATGTCACCGTGTCCACCTTTATCTGGGCTTTGTCACTATGTCTATGAAATATAATACACCATGATACCACAAGGCTGCAGACTTCATATGCATTCCATACACACATGAACAATGCAGCACGTACTGCCCAATGTGCCTACATGTATGTGCGAGTGTGTGTGTGTGTGAGAGTGTTTGGTCCGCGCACATGCACGTGTGTGAAAGTGTGTGTATTCTCAACGTAATTATTGCCATGCTCCACACTTAATTGCAGCAACATCAGACACAGACGTTCTGACGCCGACCCCTCTGTAGCCTAATAACGTCCAACATATATCAGGAGCAGTTTCTTCTCTATAGCAGGTATTTCATCCATGCTTGGAGGTCTGGAGTATCGCTGTTCTGCCTGATCATTAATTGCACCCACCTGGTGTCCCAGGTCTATTTGCCTGTTCTATAGTATACAACTCATATCTGGACCAGTGTTTGATTGAGTCCATCATGACTTGTTTTCCCTGACCACGTGACCGGACCAGGATCAACTCTGGGCCCCAATATCCAGTGACGGTGTAGTTCTTTCCGCTAATCTGCAGCCCTAGCCTGGGTAGGATATTAGATTGGTAATTAGGTTACCATTAGGCTACCAGATCGGTAACAGCCTAACTAGCTTTCAGATCGATGTCCTGAAAACCAGTCCAGACTAAACATATCCCACAGTGTAAGTGGGTATCACGCGTTGACACATATAGGTATTAGGCCATTGAATTCTTCCTGACCATGTGACCTGTCAGAGATGTGCTCTATAGAATGCTATATCTGTATGTGACGATGCTACTCAGGCCTGTAATGGGAGCAGTTGAAATGCAAGCCTATAGAATTAACTAGACTCACAATTATGTTGAATAATTCTATTGAATTATAGGATATTTATATAAAACCTGCCATACACAATGTCTATGGATCTTATTTATATAACCAGCGAATTAGACACACTGGGAAATGGAGAGAAGGCAGGAGTGGGTGGCGATATGGGACTGAAGAGGAGTGCAAGTGTTAGTCACCGCTGTAACCTCACATACACTGTACTGTACATACAGTATGCTGAAATAGAGACATGTCTCCAGCATACACACACACAACCTGGAGATGGACATCCTTTGGCAAATACACACACCGGCCCATCCCTCCATCTCCCACCTACACACTCATCCAACCCACCTACACACACACACGTGCACACGCACATTACCAATTGTGGAGACACACACACACATACACACACATGCTTCATTATTGTCCTCATAACCTGAAGCCGCAGCCTACAGGAGCTGAGACAAGACAGCTAGCGTGGACAGGGAGGGAGGCTACAGAAGGTCGAGGCGGTTAGCGTCGCCCCACCTGTTGACACTATAGCGTGCTCCTCTCTACCCTGATCCAGCCAGGCTCAAAATAGAGACCTCTCTCACAGCTGTACTGTTACCAGCAAGTCGCAGTGTGTGTGAGTGTGTGTATGTCAGCATATGTATGTTGCGGCTTGTTTGAGGTGAAGGTTTCCAGCAGGTCACGTAGCTGCTAAGAGCGCAGAGGATCTAGACAAAGCACCAGCGACATGTCACTCATGTACACACTGATCTTTAACCTCTAACCCCTTGGCCACTACTCAGCCAATCAGATACTGCAACCACAGGGAGGGAGACATCTGATGTAATACAATTGGCTAATATACAGTAATATTGGCAATGTGGTACCACTCAGTTTCCAAATATTGTTATAAATCATATCACAATGGTTAATTGTTGGTACAATAGCTATGCAGTATATGATCACATTGAAAACCTGTAACCAAAGCAGACAGCTAGTCAAATGTTAAACAATAAGTTCCTTTAAATGAGAGTTTTACCCCAATTGTGAGCATACTGTTTGTCCAGTGTAGCATGGGATCCTTCGAATATGTCAAGTTATCTGCCGCTATAATAATCTATAATCATAGTTATATGCCTCTATAATGATGTATAACCATAGTTACATACTGACATTCTCTAATGAGATGGGTCTGCATGGTGAGAGGCCAGTTGACTCATAGAGGTCCTATAATCCACTAGAGAGGTTGATGTCATAGACCTGCAAAGCTCTAGAATGTGCAGATCATGTCAACCATGTTGGTCAATAATACATTCAATTGGAATAAATGTTAGGAGAGACATAGGCGTGTTCTATTTAGATATGTGTTCTAGCCACAATAACCTGAGCCCCAGCTATCTCAGACTGGCCACCGTCACAGTCCAGAGAGACACACCTTGTAATCTCTCATCCCTAATCTGATCACTGGATTAAGGGTTAGGGTTCCCAATCTAGCTCCTCTAGCATCTGCCTCTAGCATGGAAACTGGACATACAGTAGATATATTTACATGATCCACTGGCGATACACTGACCCATATACAGTAGCGTACTGTACACTCTTAGAAAAACGGTGTTATCTAGAATCTTAAAGGATTTTTCGGTTGTCACCATAGGATAACCCTTTGAGGAACTGTTTTTGGTTCCAGGTAGAACCCCTTTGGGTTCCATGTAGAACCCTTTCCATAGATGGTTCTACATGGAACCCAAACGGGTTTTTACCTGGAACCAAAAAAGATGATCCTATAGGGACAGCTGAAGAACCCTTTTGGAACCATTTTTTCTAAGAATGTACTGTACTTAAAGGTGCAATATGCAGAAATCGCTCTGCCATTTTCTGCTTGCTAAAATTAGAATAGTTTCAGTTGATGTGACCAAATCAGCAGTCATTGTGTAGAGAATCACTGTGCCATCTAAACTGCTATGAAATATATTTTCCATAAACCAAATATATTGTATTTTCAGCTGTTTGAAGCTGGTGTACCAAACCGAAAGTAAAAGACTCAAAAACTGAACTCAAGAATGGGGAGCATAAAAATAGCACACATAGAACAGATCTACCGCTTCTTAGACTTGCGTTCAACGAGAATGACATATCTATAACTCACATTTCTATGTGAATTTGGTCGGGTTGCCCAAAAAGTTGCATATTACAGCTTCAACATGTCGTGTTAACTAGTATGAAGATACATTTACCACATTTACCACTGGCTGTAGACTAGGCAAGTCAGTTAAGAACACATTCTTATATACAATGACAGCCTCATAGCTCTTTGGGCTATGAGAACAGTACCAAAATCCATGTAATAGTGTTTCTATGAAGTCATTTTCTTCACTCAACTACAGAATCTCTCTAAGGTGATGAGAGTCAGTATGTGGGTGTACAGAGTAAGGAGGTGATTTGTGTGTTTGGTTGCCACATTTGCGTGTGTGTGGGTGTTAGTGTATTTGTGTCTGTGTACATGTCAAGGACAATATCCACAAAGCATTAACTAAAACGTAAAGACACTCCCATCCAGTAGTAAATGGATAGAGAAACTACTAAACTACTAAAGTGGAGAGGAACTATGTTAGTTATATCTGGTCCAGTTAGTTAGTTAGAGGGTGACTCTGTGGGCTTTCAGATTGTGTCTAGAAAGGAAAGTGTTTGTGCTTAATAATGGCCAGACCCCTTAAATTAGACTGACAGACCCCCCATGGGGAGAATCGGCCAGCGGAGCACAAATGTCCAGGATTACACAGATTAAAAGATTACTCAATCAAAAGACCCCTTGGCATGATCTTTTTATACCAGGAACAACACCAGTGCAGTTAGCTAGCCACCTCACGAACCAGAGAAACAGTTAGGCTGTGTTGTCTTTATATTTCAACCAAACTGAAGAACAGAATCAGGATACAACCAGTTACCAATCCTATGATGCTAACAGTATGAGCCATCCCAAAAGTCCACTCACAGCAAACATGCTGCTACTACTTCTACTAAAAACAAGCAAAAAGCCAGAAATGAACAGCCCAATAAGCACAGAAAGACGAACACAGAAAAGGTAGAAACTCACCGGTTGTGTTTGGCTGAGAAGAGAGTTGTGTGATGTGTTGTGTGGTGTGTCAGAAGCAGAAGGAGCTCACTCTCAGCACAGCGTGTTGGAATCCTGCATCACTGTGTCTGTGAGAAGATAGCAGGTAGGCTGGGGGTTGAGATAGGGTTAGCTCTGACTAGTGGAATGCCGGTGCTCACGCTAGCTCTCTGTCTCTCTCTCTCTCTCTCTCTCTCTCTCTCTCTCTCTCTCTCTCTCTCTCTCTCTCTCTCTCTCTCTCTCTCTCTCACTCTTCTCTCTCTCTCTCTCTCTCTCTCTCTCTCTCTCTCTCTCTCTCTCTCTCTCTCTCTCTCTCTCTCTCTCTCTCTCTCAGCCCCCTCAGCTGCATATGAGCCTGCCACAGTGGAGCTGCTCAACCATGTGCCTGCCAGCATACCAATGCCAAAACAATGGCTCAATTCCATACACACATGTACACGCACACGCACAGACAGACAGACAGACAGACAGACAGACAGACAGACAGACAGACAGACAGACAGACAGACAGACAGACAGACAGACAGACAGACAGACAGACAGACAGACAGACAGACAGACAGACAGACAGACAGACAGACAGACAGACAGACAGACAGACAGACAGACAGACAGACAGACAGACAGACAGACAGACAGACAGACAGACAGACAGACAGACAGACAGACACTGTATACAATCTCAAAAACACTACTGCAACACAATGATAAATGGTACATGTTAAACCTCTTCCCTCCGTCAGTGTGAGTCTGTCCCTCACACCTCTGTCCCTATGTTAGTGTGATCAGCTGTTCCTGCCCCTGATGGACATCCACAGACATCAGTGCTGACACACAATTAGTAAATTACTCCACTCCAAAATGAGCTACGAAAGACTCTGCTCTGCTGTGTTGTTAGGAGTCCTGTCTGAGTGTGGCCACTGACCAGACTACCATTAGTGTAGTAGGGGACCAATACAACATGGTGTTCCATCAGTAACACTCCTACAATGACATAAATACCAGACTCATGGTAGTGTAACAGAACATACAAACTGTAATAAAATTGAGAGAGGGGTCAGTGTAACCAGCTCAACTCAGTTACAGCAATGACAGCAAAATATTTAAAAAATTAAAAAATTATCCTTAAGGAAAAACAAATATATATCACGTGATCACGTGATCTTATGTGAAGTTAATGTGATAACATGTGACATGTGAATGCAACGTGTTAACATGAAGCTATATGTGAAAACATGATCTCATGTGAAATAAATGTGACAAGATGGGGATGCAACATTTCAACATGGTATACCATGAGATGACACGTGACAACATTTGAAAACTGAAAATTCTATTTTCAAATGTGAATGTTCTTCAGTTGTGAAAATGCAATTTCATATGTGAGAGGTACATTTTCACGTAAAAGTTTTTCACATGTGAAAGTGAAAATGTTATTTTCACATGTGAAGTTTTCTACATGTGAAACTACAATGAAAACATGTTTATTCTCCTCACATGTGAAAAGGTGGTGTTTAATGGTTTCACATGTGAACAATTAACCTCACATGTTTCTCTTTTCTTTCCACATGTAAACATGTCAGCTCAACATGTGAAAACATTCACAAGTTTTTTGGAAGGGGAGTAATGAAATGGTATGGGGGTTTTCATATCAAACTTTATTTGTCACATGCGCCGAATACAACAGGTGTAGGACCTTACCGTGAAATGCTTACAAGCCCTTAACCAACAGTGCAGTTCAAGAGAGTTAAGAAACTATTTACCAAATAAACAAAAGTAAAACATAATAAAAAAGTAACACAATAAAATTACAATGAACAGGCTACATACAGGGGGTACCGGTACCGAGTCAATGTGCAGGGGTACAGGTTATTCAAGTTCATTTGTACATAGAGGTGGAGGTGAAGTGACTATGCATAGATAATAAACAGCGAGTAGCAGCAGTGTAAAAAACGAATGAAGGGGGGGTGTCAATGTAAATAGTACGGGTGGCCATTTCATTAATTGTTCAGCAGTCTTATGGCTTGGGAGTATGGGAGTCTTTTGGTCCTAGACTTGGCGCTCCGGTACCGCTTGCCATGCGGTAGCAGAGAAAACAGTCTATGACTTGGGTGACAGGAGTCTTTGACAATATTTTGGGCTTTTCTCTGACTCCGCCTTGTATATAGGTCCCGGATGACAGGAAGCTTGGCCCCAGTGATGTACTGGGCCGTACATACTACCCTCTGTCGCGCCTTACGGTCAGATGCCGAGCAGTTGCCATACCAGGCGGTGATGTAACCGGTCAGAATGCTCTCGATGGTACCACTGTAGAACCTTTTGAGGATCTGGGGACCCATGCCAAATCTTTTCAGTCTCCTGAGGGGGAAAATGTGTTTTCGTGCCCTCTTCACGACTGACTTGGCGTGTTTGGACCATGATAGTTCGTTGGTGATGTGGACACAAAGGAACTTGAAACTCTTGACCCGCTCCACTACAGCCCCGTCGATGTTAATGTGGGCCTGTTCGGCCCACCTTTTCCGGTAGTCCATGATCAGCTACTTTGTCTTGCTCACATTGAGGGAGAGGTTGTTGTCCTGGCACCACACTGCCAGGTCTCTGACGTCCTCCCTATAGGCTGTCTCATTGTTGTGGGTGATCAGGCCTAACAACTTAATGATGGTATTGGAGTTATGTTGGGCCATGCAGTTGTAAGGTGAACAGGGTGTACAGGAGGGGACTAAGCACACACCCCTGAGAGGCCCCAGTGTTGAGGATCAGTGTGGCAGACGTGTTGTTGACTCCCGTTACCACCTGGGGGCGGCCCGTCAAGAAGTCCAGGATCCAGTTTCAGATGGAGGTGTTTAGTCACAGGGTCCATAGCATAGTGATTAGCTTTGTGGGCACTATTGTGTTGAACGCTGAGATGTAGTCAATTAACAGCATCTCACATAGGTGTTCCTTTTGACCAGGTGGAAAAGGGCAGTGGATCTGTTGGGGCGGTATGCAAATTGGAGTGGGTCTACGGTATCCGGGATGATGCTGTTGATGTGAGACATGACCAGCCTTTCAAAGCACTTCCTGGCTACCGACTTGAGTGCTATGGGAAGGTAATCATTTAGCCAAGTTACCTTCTCTTCCTTGGACACAGGGACTATGGTGGTCTGCTTGAAACATGTGGGTATTACAGACTCGGTCAGGGAGAGTTTGAAAATGTCAGTGAAGACACTTGCCAGTTGGACCATGCATGCTTGGAGCACACGTCCTGGCAAGCCGTCTGGCCCGCGGCCTTGTGAATGTTGACCTGTTTAAAGGTCTTGCTCACATCGGCTACCGAGAGAATTATCACACAGTCATCCAGAACAGCTGGTGCTCTCATGCATGCTTCTGTGTTGCTTCCTCAAAGTGTGCTTAAAAGGCATTTAGTTCATCTGGTATGCTCGCGTCACTGGGTAGCTTGCAGCTGGGTTTCCCTTTGTAGTCCGTAATAGTTTTCAAGCCCTGCTACATTTGTCGAGTGTCAGAGCTGGTGTAGTACGATTCAGTCTTAATCCTGTTTTCGACACTTTGCCTGTTTGATGGTTCGTCTGAGGGGGCGTAGCAGGATTTCTTGTCAGCTTCCAGATTAGTGTCTTGCTTCTTGAAAGCGGCAGCTCTATCCTTTAGTTTGATGCGGATGTTGCCTGTAATCCATGGCTTCTGGTTGGGATATGTACGTATTGTCACAGTAGGGACGACGTCGTCAACACACTTATTGATGAAGCCAATGACTGAGGTGGTATACTCCTCAATGCCATTGGATGAATCCCAGGAAAACATATTCCAGTCTGTGCTAGCAAAAAAGTCCTGTATCGTAGTATCAGCGTCATCTGAACATTTCAATATTGAGGGAGTCACACTACTTCCTGCTTAATTTTTGCTTGTCAGCAGGAATCATGAGGATATAATTATGGCCAGATTTACCAAATGGAGGGCGAGGGAGAGCTTTATATGTGTCTCTGTGTGTGGAGTAAATATGGTCTAGAGTTGTTTTTTCCTTTGGTTGCATCTAGGTAAAACAGATTTAAGTTTGCCTGCATTAAAGTCCCCGGCCACTAGGAGCGCCATTTCTGGATGAGCATTTTCTTGTTTGCTTATGGTCTTCTACAGCTAGTTGAGTGCGAACTTACTGCCAGCATTGGTTTGTGGTGGTAAATAGACGGCTATGAATAATATAGATGAGTAGATTATGTACTCTCTTGGTAGATAAGTGTGGTCTACAGCTTTTCATAAGGTACTCTACCTCAAGCGAGCAATACCTCAAGACTTCTTTAATATTAGACATTATTATTAATAATATTAGACACACACCCACGCCCCTCGTCTTTCTCCGTCTTTTCTTCACGCAAATTACGGGGTTTGGGCCGGTTCCTTGAGAAAGCAGTATATCCTTTGCGGTGGACTCATTAAAGAAAAAAATCTTAGTCCAGTTTGAGGTGAGTAATCGCTGTTCTGATGTCCAGAAGTTAATTTCGGTATTAAGAGACGGTAGCATTAACATTATGTTCAAAATAAGTTCAAAATAAGTTACAGACAACGCAAAAAAAAAAAAAAAAAAGCACAATAACACAGGCACACATAAAACGGCAGCCACCCCTCCGGCACCATTATACAATATTCCCCACAATATTTGAAGGTAAGTGATATGCTGTTTAGATTTTTTTTAAAGTGTACAAATCTTTAACCAATTTGACTTGATACCTTAGTGCTGAACATGTACAATATAACTCCCCGTGGGATTTCACCTCACAACCTCTGGATTTGGGATAAGCTGATCTTCCTGCTGCATCACAAAGTCAAAATGTAAATGTAAATGTAAATGGGATAAGCTGATCTTCCTGCTGCATCACAAAGTCAATAGCATTCTCAGAAGTTCTCTCCACATTCATTATTTCAGCAAATTGAGGGTTTTCTGTATAATTGTCAAATGGTGGAGAATATATTCATGTTTTATCCGAGAATTACTTTGAAGTCCAAAGTGTAGGAATGCATGTGAAATCAGTTATTGACACAGAAATGGTGGTGTAGCAGGAAGATTGGAATGCTGTCAACCAAGAGGTTGAGAGTTCACATCCCATTTGAACCTCTTCACATATTGAATAATAAATGCTGTAAAAATGAACATACTCAATGTAACCAAATATGTAAGTTGAAAACTGTGTTATGTTTCAAGGACATCCTAATGATTTTTGTTTGCAGGGCCTCACCTGTGAAATCTCATGTGAAAAATATACTCTTGATATCATCACATTTGAAGTGTTCCAAAACCACATGGTTTCACATGATTTCACATGTCAAATCAAATGAAATCTGTACCGAGTCAGTGTACAGGGGTACAGGCTAGTTGAGGCCATCTGTATATGTAGGTGGGGCTGATGTAAAAGGTTATGTGATCACAAGTGAAAATCCACATGTGAAACTTCATATAAAACATCACCACATGATTTCACGTGAAATTTTGCATGTGAAATACAATTTTACATATGCAAAACATCTGGTAATTTCACACGTGAAATCATGTGATTTTCCACGTGAAATTATGTGGGTTTTCTGTAAGGGTAAAATGTTTTTGAATCGGCCAGTAAATGTTGGACACGCTGCCCACAACTACACCTACAGTCAGTGTTAACACAAACTGTTCACTGCTAACTGATCTGCCTTCACCAATAATCTTGTTATACCAATTGAGCAATTTTACATATAAACTCTTGTTCACAGAGTGCAATACTCAACACCACATCCACACATCGTTCACACTAACTACAGCTCTGGGAGCCTCAGGCAGATATAAACATGTATCCATGGCAACCAGCTGAACCGTCTCCAACTCACTCTTCTAGCTCTAATCTAAAGATAGGTCCTGCACACAGCTCGCTCCTCTCACAAGCTAACACTACAGAGAAGAAATTATCCTAGCAAATCATCCACTTATTTTGACATGGAGAAATGCTTATTGGATTTACTCTTGATGGTGTGTTACAATACGTAAGCAATATATTAGTATGTAACAGTATGCATTTCGTGTCCTAAGGCGAGAGACCCAGAAGTGTAGTTTGTTTCCAATACAAAATCTTCAAAAATTGAACACAAAAGTTTCAACAAGTCAGTGTGTGGGTTTAAGACAAGTTGTTGACTAATGGATGACAGCGTCCGCATACCCTCTGATGATGTCACACTCTAGGAGGAGGTCGTTGCTGATCTAGCTCTCACCAGAGCCTCACATGCCTGAGGGCCTTAGCTAAGAGGGACAGAATGCACTAACAGGTTGCAGGCTGGTCACCACCACCCACACACACACAGATGAGGGATAGGACACATTGCTGAGGGCAGACAGGCAGTCAGGGAGAGAGAAAGTGCAGGCAGGAAGAGAGACAGGCAGGAGGAGAGACAGCCAAAGAGACTGCAAGATAGGGAGAAAGGGCAGACATTCAGGAAGGCAGAGAGACAGGTAGTAAGTGTAACAACAGGGAGAGAGACAGGCAGGCAGATGGAGACCGGCAGGCAGAGAAGGAAGCAGACAGGCAGACAGGCAGAAAGACAGACAACCAGAAAGGGGGAAAGTGTGATACATTCCACCACTACATTCGCCTCCGAACACGCCACCCTCGTCAACACGACATATTCCCCTTTCACTCTCTAATGAATGGAAATACATGCACAATCTGTGGTCGGGGTCTGACTAGAGCTCTGTCTTTTCCCTGGACGGATCACCAGCAGCACATTTGGGTCTCCCACACACAGTCTGTCGTGGGGAGCCATGAAATAATTGAATTCACCCTGGATACAACTCAACCAATCATTTGTGTTCGAAGGAGGAACTGACATTGTTTCCTGTTTGAAGATGGAAAACAAAACACAAATGGAAAAGTCTTGTTAGGGAACGAAATGTAGAAATGTCGCGCAGCTGTGTTCTAATACATTGCTAGTGTTTTGTTACGTGGTGGTTTGCCTTCCACCTGTGAGAGGCCTTACCCACATCATCCTTTTGCCTTGCTGTGGTTTGGACAGCTTCTCAATGAGATAGCATTTTGCACTGCCTTCAATGACATTGATAGCGAGTAAGCATCAGCTGATATAAATAACTGTCATGTAATGCGTTCAGTCTCTGCTAATACCTTCTTGCTATAAAGAGAATAATGAGTTCGCTGCCAAGCCCTTTGGCCTGTCAATACGCAGGTGCATGTGGCGAGTAAAATGGAAAAACACACAAGACTCTTAGACACTTTCATGGGGGACAAAAAGAGAGAGGGAGGGAGATCAACAGAGACGGCAATAAGCGGAAAGACGGACAGGCAAAAAGATCAAGGAGAACAAATGCTAGGAAGTGAGTGAGACATACGTGGAGAGAGAGATGGGCGGAAGGCGAGCACACTGGTCATCTGTTCTGTTGTCTGCCGCTCCCTCGGGAGAAAGACATCTCACATGGGAGGAGAGCAGGACAGCTGAACACTGACAACCACACCACACACAGCCAAGTCACACTGGAGAGAGAGCCAGGGGAACTAATGTCACTCTATCCTTCTCTTCCTCTCTGCATCCCTCTCTTTTACAATCAACCACATCACATACAGTCAAGTCTCAGCGGAGAGACAGCCAGGGAACCAGATTTAATTCATATCAATTTTTTTATTTTTTTTATTTTACCTTTATTTAACCAGGCAAGTCAGTTAAGAACATATTCTTATTTTCAATGACAGCCTAGGAACAGTGGGTTAACTGCCTGTTCAGGGGCAGAACGACAGATTTGTACCTTGTCAGCTCGGGGGTTTGAACTCGCAACCTTCCGGTTACTAGGCCAACGCTCTAACCACTAGGCTACGCTGCCGCCCCAATACGTTAAAAAATTCCTATATTCAAAAGCAGAAAACAAACAACCAATGCATCCTCACGAGTATCCTAGCTATAGTAAAGGTCAACCAATAGAGGTCAAGTCTTTGAGTGCATGCATCCTCCAAAGATAGAGAGAGAAGATTCATGGCTTGATCAGAGGAAGGTGGTCGTTGAGATGGTTGATGAAGAGTCTGGTGACGATCATGTAGAGGGCTACTCTGGGAACCAGCCTGAGTCATGTAGCTACTGTCACTAGATCTATCACTCTCTCATTTTCTTTCTCTCCTTCACCTCTTCATCCCTCTCTTTTACTATCAATGATGTGTTAGAGTGTGGATAAAAACCGGTGGCTGAATATTAACAGATATGAATTCACATGAATATCGGTTCTTCTGTATTACGGTTTCTGGTGTATTACCGTATTTTAAAAGCTCAACCTCTTTCTTTCCCATCCCTTAAACACGAAAGCACTCAGCCACTCACACAACCCTTCCCAGTCATGTCCGCCCACATACACCCCCAACTCCACACACTTACAGCGGAATAGTACTTCCTCAGTTGATGTGAAAGACAGAGGAATGGGGGATGGGCGAGTGCACTCCAGAGCTCTCCAGCCCCTACTGCTGGTTTGTTTTCCAGCATCTCAGAGACAAAGACACATCAAAGCACCCTGGTGCCACAGAGAGCGAGACCTAGGGGAATAGACAGATCAACAGTGCCCACTATGGGCTGTTGTCAATAGTCATGGATCCAGAGCCACAATAGGCTGGTCAATTATAGTCCTGGATCCAGTCATAATAGTCCGGTCAATTATAGTCCTTGATTCAGTCACAATAGTCTGGTCAATTATATTCCTGGATCCAGAGTCACATTAGTCCAGTCAATTATAGTCCTGGATCCAGAGTCACAATAGTCTGGTCAATTATAGTCCTGGATTCAGAGTCACATTAGTCCAGTCAATTATAGTCCTGGATCCAGAGTCACAATAGTCCAGTCTATTATAGTCCTGGATTCAGAGTCACAATAGTCTGGTCAATTATAGTCCTGGATTCAGAGTCACATTAGTCCAGTCAATTATAGTCCTGGATCCAGAGTCACATTAGTCCAGTCAATTATAGTCCTGGATCCAGAGTCACAATAGTCTGGTCAATTATAGTCCTGGATTCAGAGTCACATTAGTCCAGTCAATTATAGTCCTGGATCCAGAGTCACAATAGTCCAGTCTATTATAGTCCTGGATTCAGAGTCACAATAGTCTGGTCAATTATAGTCCTGGATTCAGAGTCACATTAGTCCAGTCAATTATAGTCCTGGATCCAGAGTCACATTAGTCCAGTCAATTATAGTCCTGGATCCAGAGTCACATTAGTCTGGTCAATTATACTCCTGGATCCAGAGTCACAATAGTCTGGTCAATTATAGTCCTGGATCCAGAGTCACAATAGTCTGGTCAATTATAGTCCTGGATCCAGAGTCACATTAGTCCAGTCAATTATAGTCCTGGATCCAGAGTCACAATAGTCTGGTTAATTATAGTCCTGGATTCAGAGTAACATTTGTCCAGTCAATTATAGTCCTGGATCCAGAGTCACATTAGTCCAGTCAATTATAGTCCTGGATCCAGAGTCACATTAGTCTGGTCAATTATAGTCCTGGATCCAGAGTCACAATAGTCTGGTCAATTATAGTCCTGGATCCAGAGTCACAATAGTCTGGTCAATTATAGTCCTGGATTCAGAGTCATATTAGTCTGGTCAATTATAGTCCTGGATCCAGAGTCACATTAGTCCTGTCAATTATAGTTCTGGATCCAGAGTCACAATAGTCTGGTCAATTATAGTCCTGGATCCAGAGTCATATTAGTCTGGTCAATTATAGTCCTGGATCAAGAGTCACATTAGTCCAGTCAATTATAGTTCTGGATTCAGAGTCACAATAGTCTGGTCAATTATAGTCCTGGATCCAGAGTCACATTAGTCCAGTCAATTATAGTCCTGGATCCAGAGTCACAATAGTCTGGTCAATTATAGTCCTGGATTCAGAGTCATATTAGTCTGGTCAATTATAGTCCTGGATCCAGAGTCACATTAGTCCTGTCAATTATAGTTCTGGATCCAGAGTCACAATAGTCTGGTCAATTATAGTCCTGGATCAAGAGTCACATTAGTCCAGTCAATTATAGTTCTGGATCCAGAGTCACATTAGTCCAGTCAATTATAGTCCTGGATCCAGAGTCACATTAGTCTGGTCAATTATAGTCCTGGATCCAGAGTCACAATAGTCTGGTCAATTATAGTCCTGGATCCAGAGTCACAATAGTCTGGTCAATTATAGTCCTGGATTCAGAGTCATATTAGTCTGGTCAATTATAGTCCTGGATCCAGAGTCACATTAGTCCTGTCAATTATAGTTCTGGATCCAGAGTCACAATAGTCTGGTCAATTATAGTCCTGGATCAAGAGTCACATTAGTCCAGTCAATTATAGTTCTGGATCCAGAGTCACAATAGTCCAGTCAATTATAGTCCTGGATCCAGAGTCACAATAGTCTGGTCAATTATAGTCCTGGATTCAGAGTCATATTAGTCTGGTCAATTATAGTCCTGGATCCAGAGTCACATTAGTCCTGTCAATTATAGTTCTGGATCCAGAGTCACAATAGTCTGGTCAATTATAGTCCTGGATCAAGAGTCACATTAGTCCAGTCAATTATAGTTCTGGATCCAGAGTCACATTAGTCCAGTCAATTATAGTCCTGGATCCAGAGTCACATTAGTCTGGTCAATTATAGTCCTGGATCCAGAGTCACAATAGTCTGGTCAATTATAGTCCTGGATCCAGAGTCACAATAGTCTGGTCAATTATAGTCCTGGATTCAGAGTCATATTAGTCTGGTCAATTATAGTCCTGGATCCAGAGTCACATTAGTCCTGTCAATTATAGTTCTGGATCCAGAGTCACAATAGTCTGGTCAATTATAGTCCTGGATCAAGAGTCACATTAGTCCAGTCAATTATAGTTCTGGATCCAGAGTCACAATAGTCCGGTCAATTATAGTCCTGGATCCAGAGTCACAATAGTCCAGTCAATTATAGTCCTGGATCCAGAGTCATAATAGTCCGGTCAATTATAGTCCTGGATTTAGAGTCACAATAGTCCAGTCAATTATAGTCCTGGATCCAGAGTCACAATAGTCCAGTCAATTATAGTCCTGGATCCACAGTCACAATAGTCTGGTCAATTATAGTGTTGGATCCAGAATCTCAATAGTCTGGTCAATTATAGTCCTGGATTCAGAGTCACAATAATCCAGTCAATTATAGTCCTGGATCCAGAGTCACAATAGTCTGGTCAATTATAGTCCTGGATCCAGAGTCACAATAGTCTGGTCAATTATAGTCCTTGATTCAGAGTCACAATAGTCCAGTCAATTATAGTCCTGGATCCAGAGTCGCAATAGTCCAGTCAATTATAGTCCTGGATCCAGAGTCACAATAGTCCAGTCAATTATAGTCCTGGACCCAGAGTCACAATAGTCCAGTCAATTATAGTCCTGGATCCAGAGTCACAATAGTCCAGTCAATTATAGTCCTGGATCCAGAGTCACAATAGTCCAGTCAATTATAGTCCTGGATCCAGAGTCACAATAGTCCAGTCAATTATAGTCCTGGATCCAGAGTCACAATAGTCCAGTCAATTATAGTCCTGGATCCAGAGTCATATTAGTCTGGTCAATTATAGTCCTGGATTCAGAGTCACATTAGTCCAGTCAATTATAGTCCTGGATCCAGAGTCACAATAGTCCAGTCAATTATAGTCCTGGATCCAGAGTCACAATAGTCCAGTCTATTATAGTCCTGGATCCAGAGTCTGGTCAAGCAGACTGACCGCATCGTATGTGCTATCGGGGGATCTGTCTCTGCTAGAGTCAATGCTTGAGTCTCCTTGCAGGCTTATACAAAAAGGTTCTTCTGCATATTCAATAAGAGGCAATAACTCAATACATTAAAAATATAACATTTTCACATTATCTTCATTGTCACACGTACCTGGTTGACTAGTGTCCTGTCCAAGGAGAGTACTTGTACATCAAGCTGCGTCACACTACAGAAGCAGGAGTTAGTCTCCTGCCCTACGGGCTGTTCTGGCTTGGAAAAGGGTTACTTACCTGGTTGACACAATGTATTGCCCTGCACAAAATGGTGTTAGCCAGTCAGTGATGTGTTTGACTGGTCAGGCGTTCCTGGACCGCCATGCTCATTATACCCTGGCTGTGGAGTTATGAGTGAGCTCACCTGACCTACTTAAAGAAGAATGCAGTACAGCCCCCAGTATCTCTTTAGTGTAGTCGTCCACAGCCCACTGTAGGGGACTGCAGTGGAAAGGATGAAGATATTATCATTGTGCACATGCGTGCGTGCATGTATGTGGAAGAGTTTGAAGGACTATTGAACAGCAATGTATTGACAAGATATGTACAATATGTACAACAATGTATTGTACTTGATATGCTGTCTGAGACGCTTGTCATCCCTCTGAGGTCAGCAATGGAATACTGTGACAGAATCAGGCCATCCATCTCTTTTTTCGAGTACAGAGGCATTCCACATTCTAGTCCTGGGGTATTGTTTGGGGATGCCATTATTATCTAGCCTACTGTTCATCAATAGTGATATGAGAGAAATGTGAATGTGAATCTCCCCGACAGACGGACCGAAAGATGGACAGACAGACGGGCGGACAGACAGACAAACGGACAGAAGGACGGACGGATGAACGAACGGTTGACGGGTGGACGGTTGATGGACAGCCGGACAGACAGACCGCACTCTCTGTGGGTGATGCGTTAGAGGATCCTGTACTGCGTTTGGATCACAGGGAATAGCCTATTAATCAGAGCAATATACCCAGGAGAGGTTAAATACTTTATCCTGCTTTATAAGGCGTTAAAATGGCTATTTCAGTGTTTATGTTGACCAATACTAAAGCTGGATCAAGTCATCACAGGTGCTATGCTAAAAGGTACCATGCTGTTGCCATGGCACCCGAGGTAAACCACCATACAATGGGAGAGTGTGAATAAAAGGGGAGGGTTGCCTTTCTCCTTTTTCTCTGTCGGACATTCTTTCCTAGATTTGTCTGATGGGTTTCTGTGGTGCCACGCTGCGTCTGTGTCCCAAATAGTACCCTATTACCTTTAAAGTGCGCTATTTTAGTATGGGAATCTGGTCAAAAGTAGTGCACTCTGTACGGAATAGGGTGCCATTCGATTTCTTTATCTACTCAATTTTTTTTGTGTGCCGAAGCCAAATATTTATCATGTAAAATAACATGTTCTTCTCTGATAATAAGAGTTCAATCTTAATTTATACTCACAATCCTGTCATAAAAAAAAGAAAAGAAGGGAAGAAGAAAACCTTTTATTACATCTTGGAAATGCAATACACTTGTGGAAAATCTAAACTATCAGACTATTAGGTGACTTAGATATTGTAATGTATCTATATCATCATCACATCATTCAATAAAAATGTAATCTTCTCTTTGAGCCCTCTTTAATCACATGGGCTTTATTTAACTCCGTGTCTGTCTGCTCGGGGCTTTGGGGAGAGGAGGGAGGGGTGTGTGTGTGGCACAGGAGGTTGGGGGCATCTTATTTGGGGAGGATGGGCTCATGGTAATGACTGGAGTGGAATCAGTGGAATGGTGTTAAATACATCATAAACGTGATTTGATGCCATTCCATTCCATCTGTTCCAGCCATTATTATGAGCCGTTCTCCCCTCAGCAGCCTGGGAGGGGGGGCTTTGGAGAGGCATGGAGACAGGATTCCAACGCTAGTTGCATTACAGACTAATTGTGATGTGCGCTGGCAGTGAGTGAATGAGTGACCACAGGGGGGAAATTACCTGGCAACCTACCCAATCTGGCAATCCCACTAAAGGATTCTTTGGGCCTGATATGTGGTCTGCATTCCTTAACTTTGAAAGAAAGTCTCGCAAATCGTGGCTTCTGTTTGCACCTAATGACATAACATTGATTGCGGATATCATCAATGTTAGCATAAAGCTGCTAATTAATGTACATAGGCTCAATAAAAGTAATTGAAATAGAAATCTCAAAAATGTAATCAACTTCACGTGGACTTGAATATTCCTAGAACCGTTCCAACCAATGAGAAGAAATGTATTGCTGTCAGAATACATGGGGCTTGTTTCCTGGAATTGGCTAAAACATCAGCAGTGCATCATTTCAGGACTGATACAATATAACCAACAGATGGCAGTATATCCAAAATGATACAGTCAGAGCCTCTGATCTGATGTAAACGGTTTACAGTGAGGGAGGAAAGGAGAGAAGAGGGGAGGAGCGGAGAAGAGGGGAGGGAAGGGGAGTAGAGGAGAGGAGATATGAGGAGAGGAGAGGAGAGAAGACAGGAGGAGAGGAGAGGAGATAAGATATGAGGAGAGGAGAGGAGAGAAGACAGGAGGAGATGAGAGGAGATGAGAGGAGATAAGAGGAGAGGAGAGGAGAGGAGAGGAGAGGAGAGGAGAGGAGAGGAGAGGAGAGAGGAGAGGAGAGGAGAGGAGAGGAAAGGAAAGGAAAGGAAAGGAAAGGAAAGGAAAGGAAAGGAGAGGAGAGCTGCAGTATGGGGGCTGCAGTTTTTCACACACTGATGACTTCATCTCTCCTCTCCTCTCTGCCACTTCTCTCCTCTCTCATATCTCTTCCACCTCTCTCCTGTCCTCTATCCTCTCCTCTCTCCCACCTCTCTCATCTCCTCTTACCTCTCCTCTCTCCTCTTCTTTCTACCATCTCTCTTATCTCCTCTCTTCCACCTCTCTCTTCTCCTCTTTTCCACCTCTCTCCTCTCATCTCTCCCAACTCTCTCCTCTCTCCCCATCTCCCACCTCTGCATTCTTGTCTCACGCACCTCTCACAGACTAAACCCCAAATGACAGAGAGTGTTGGAACAACAAGTGAGGTTGAACTCGTGTCAAAGCAATTTTACCCTGAACAGTCTGCTAGATGGGTGTAGTCAGGAGACTTGACAGGCATTGTCAGTGGCAGCAGAAATGCATTTGTTTCAGCCATCTCACACAAACAAAAGGGCTGTTGTGTTGTGTTGTGTGCTAATTGGAGAAGGGTTTGCTCTACAAAAGAAATGTCAGGTGCACACTGCTGCAACAGAGTGGGTTTGTTTAGTGCAGAATAAATGTCAGGTGACATACTACTGTGAAAAGGAGAGAGAGAGAGAGAGAGACTGAGTGGGAGAAGTGGATAGAGAACTGGAAGGATGAGGTAGAATAATATGAGAAAGAGAGGAGAGAGAGAAAGGGAAGAGGGAATGCGAGAGAGGCAGAGATAGAAAGGGAGAGAGAGAGGAAATGGGAGAGAGAGAGGCAGAGAGATAAAGGGAGAGAGGGAATGCTAGAGAGAGAGGCATAGAGAGAAAGGGAGAGAATGCTAGAGGGAATGCTAGAGAGAGGGAGGCAGAGAGAGAAAGGGGAGAGAGGAAATGGGAGAGAGAGGCAGAGAGAGAAAGGGAGAGAGGGAATGCTAGAGAGAGAGGCAGAGATAGAAAGGAGAGAGAGAGAAATGGGAGAGAAAGAGGCAGAGAGAGAAAGGGAGAGAGGAAATGGGAGTGAAAGAGGCAGAGAGAGAAAGGGAGAGGGAATGCGAGAGAGAGAGGCAGAGATAGAAAGGGAGAGAGAGAGAGGAAATGGGAGAGAGAGAGGCAGAGAGAGAAAGGGAGAGAGGAAATGGGAGTGAAAGAGGCAGAGAGAGAAAGGGAGAGAGGGAATGCGAGAGAGAGAGGCATAGATAGAAAGGGAGAGAGAGAGAGGAAATGGGAGAGAGAGAGGCAGAGAGAGAAAGGGAGAGAGGAAATGGGAGTGAAAGAGGCAGAGAGAGAAAGGGAGAGAGGGAATGCTAGAGAGAGAGGCAGAGAGAGAAAGGGAGAGAGAGAGGAAATGGGAGAGAGAGAGGCAGAGAGAAAGAGAAGGGAATGCTAGAGAGAGAGGCATAGAGAGAAAGGGAGAGAGGGAATGGAAATGGGCAGAGAGAAAAGGGAGAGGCAGAGAGAGAAAGGGGGAGAGAGGGAATGCTAGAGAGAGAGGCATAGAGAGAAAGGGAGAGAGAGAGGAAATGGGAGAGAGAGGCAGAGGCATAGAGAGAAAGGGAGAGAGGGAATGCTAGAGAGAGAGGCAGAGAGAGAAAGGGAGAGAGGAAATGGGAGAGAGAGGCAGAGAGAGAAAGGGAGAGAGGGAATGCTAGAGAGAGAGGCATAGAGAGAAAGGGAGAGAGGAAATGGGAGTGAAAGAGGCAGAGAGAGAAAGGGAGAGAGGGAATGCGAGAGAGAGAGAGGCAGAGATAGAAAGGGAGAGAGAGAGAGGAAATGGGAGAGAGAGAGGCAGAGAGAGAGAAAGGGAGAGAGGGAATGCGAGAGAGAGAGGCAGAGATAGAAAGGGAGAGAGAGAGGAAATGGGAGAGAGAGAGGCAGAGAGAGAAAGGGAGAGAGGGAATGCTAGAGAGAGAGGCACAGAGAGAAAGGGAGAGAGGGAATGCTAGAGAGAGAGGCAGAGAGAGAAAGGGAGAGAGGAAATGGGAGAGAGAGGCAGAGAGAGAAAGGGAGAGAGGGAATGCTAGAGAGAGAGGCATAGAGAGAAAGGGAGAGAGGGAATGCTAGAGAGAGAGGCAGAGAGAGAAAGGGAGAGAGGAAATGGGAGAGAGAGGCAGAGAGAGAAAGGGAGAGAGGGAATGGAGAGAGAGAGGCAGAGAGGGAAAGGGAGAGAGGGAATGGGAGATGGAGGGAGAGAGAGAGACAAAGTCAGGGGTGAGAGAGAGAAAGAGAGAGGGTAATGGGGTCAGGCTCACTGAAGTGTGACAGGTCCAGTCAGATTTGGAATCCCCTCCTCTCCTCCCCCCGTCTGTCCTGTCCTCTCATCCAATCCCATCTCATGCCATCTCATCTCTGGCCTGTTGGTGCTGAGTCAGATAGAGAGCTCTGGCACAGTCTCCCTGCTACAGCCAAGACAATTAATTATGGACCTGTGTGTCTGTTTGTGTGTTAGTTTGTCTGCACGTGCGTGAGTGTTAATATTCAAAACAAATTTGAGGAAAACGCTACCAAAGTTCGATCAACATATTAACTGTAGTACTCGCGCTGCTAAAACATTCGACCACTGCCACTCCAACTTTCGGGATTCCTACAAGGCCCTCCCCCGCCTTCCCTTCGGCAAATCTGATCATGACTCCATTTTGCTCCTCCCTTCCTGTAGGCAGAAATTCAAACGGGAAATACCCGTGCTAAGGACTATTCAACAGGGGTCTGACCAGTCAGAATCCATGCTTCCAGATTGTTTTGATCACGCGGACTGGGATATGTTCTGGGTAGCCTCCGAGAATAACAGTGATGAATATATTGATACAGTGACTGAGTTTATAAGGAAGTGTATAGGAGATGTTGTACCCACTGTGACTATTAAAACCTATCCTAACCAGAATCTGTGGATAGATGGCAGCATTCGCGCAAAACTGAAAGCGCGAACCACCTCATTTAACCATGGCAAGGTGACTGGGAATTTGGCCGAGTACAAACAGCGTAGTTATTCCCTCCGTAAGACAATCAAACAGGCAAAGTGTCAGTACAGAGACAAAGTGGAGTCTCAATTCAACGGTTCAGACATGAAACATATGTGACAGGGTCTGCAGGCAATCACGGACTACAAAAGGAAAACCAGCCACGTCGCGGACACTGACATCTTGCTTCCGGACAAGCTAAACACCTTCTTCGTCCGCTTTAATGTTAA